>NW_027185809.1:30809773-30912806 GCF_028583685.1 Petaurus breviceps papuanus
GAGATAGAGGCAGAGACAGAGAGAAAGAGAAAGAGAGAGACAGAGATTAAAGAAAAGTGAGAGCTATTGTTAGATCTGCCTACTGTGTTTTCTATTAGAAGTATGCATGTCTTCTTTTGTGGCTGAGGATATGCCTCTGTGGTGGGCGTTTTTGTATTTGGAGGCAGAAGTGAAATTTCTTACGTGAAATCACGGAATATTAAACCACATTTGAGTGATAATAACTTACATTGACATTGATCCTTAAGGCTTGAGAGCTTTTCCCATGACAATACTGTGAGGTAGATGGTACAAATAATATTATCCCTCTTTTGCAGATAAGAAAACTGAGGTCTAGAGGTTGAATGTTTTGCCTAAGATCACCAAGCTAGTCAATGTCACAGCTGGGATTAAGACCCAAGTCTCCTGATTCCAAGTGCATAGCATGATTTTACATGATATCATGCTAGGTAGAAATAGTCCTGTTGCCTAAACCTAAGTAGCTAGGTGGTTCAGTGGATAGAGCACTGGGCCTGGAGTCAGGAAAACCTGAGTTCAGATCTAGCCTCAGACACTTATTGAGTGTCCATGGGCAAGTCACTGAACTTCTGTCTGCCTTAGTTTCCTCAACTGTAAAATGAGGATAATAATGGCACCTATCTCTCAGGGTTATTATAAGGCTCAAATGAAATAATATTTGTAAGGCTTCTTCCCTTCCTTCAACTGGAGATTCTTCTTAACCCTCTCTTAGCTGGACTTCCAATGCATGTTGCCTCTTGGCTTCAGGCAGTAGGTGGCTCGTGGATCTCTTGGAGGATTCCATGCTTCCTCCTTACTAGGTAGGGTTAGCCTGAGCTGTCCATGACTCTTGACCTAAATGTGGCCTGGATATGAACTCTCCCGGTATATTCTTCAAGAGTTGTAGAATGTGGACTGCAGACCACAGATGTGATTAGTCCCTACTTTATACCTTCACACTTAGGAAAACATGTCTAGTGAATAGGGTTCTCTCCACGGGGGAATGGGGAATCCAGACCCCGAGTTCTATGCCTAGCACTGATACTGAATCCCAGGAAGGAAAGGAGCCTTCGCAGGAAAGGTGGCAACTGGACCTTGAAGGACAAGGATGTCTCCAGGGAAGAAATGGGAGAGAATCAACCCATTCCAGGCTGGGGGAATAGTCTGGGCAAAAGTGTAAAGGTGGGAAAGGGTGAGGTAAAATTAGAGAAGAAGAGAAAGTTGAATTTGGTTGTATTTTAGAGTGCATGAAGGGAGTGCTCTGAAATCAGGCTGGAAAGTTAAGAAAGATAAGAAGGTTCTAGGAAGAGAGAGAATAGTAGGTTATTTTGTTTTTGTTTTAAATTAAAACTTTAGGAGGGGCAGCTAGGTGGCACAGTGGATTGAGTGCTGGTGTTGGAGTCAGGAGGACTTGAGTTCAAATCCTCCCTCAGATACTTACTAGCCTTGTGACCATGGGCAAGTCACTTAACTTCAAAAAAAATTAAGTTAAAACTTTATAGGCTCTCTGCATCTGGGAACTTGGAAGAAAAATTCTCAATATTAGGTGTGCACAGAGCCTCATGGCCACAGAGCCTGTGTTGGGCACATTGTACGTGGACATGTTTATACTTAGGCTCCTAATTAATAAAAATGCTATTAGAAATTGGAATGTTTGAAATCCCATACCAGACTATGGTGTGCTCATCCAGGTCTCTTGTGGAGATGGAGGAAACTTTTGCCACAGGCAGTATCTTGGAGGAGAAAAGTTACCTGCCACTATCATCTCTGATCAATCCATCTATGGTCCTCCTTACTATAACTAGCTGTTATAACTTTAAAGAGAATGAGACCAGGCCTTCAGCGCAAGATTCTCTTTTGCTCAGGGTGCCCATATTGTGTGTCACCCCTATCCTAATCCAGAGGAATAGAGCAGAGTTTGAGGAGGGGAAACAGATAAGTGTCTTCATTAATGGCTCACCTCTTTGGATATACTCACACATAACAGTATTTGTAGGAGTCACTCCATATTTAAAAACCTAAACTAACAGAAAAGAAAAACTTTAAAAAGTACTAGGAGGGGGTGGCTAGGTGGTGCAGTGAATAGAGCACCAGCCCTGGAGTCAGGAGATCCTGAGTTCGAATCTGGCCTCAGACACTTAACACTTTACTAGCCGTGTGACCTTGGACAAGTCACTTAACCCCAATTGCCCTGCCTTCCGCCCTGCAAAAAGCAATATATATATATATATATATATATATTTTTTTTTTTTTTTAGTATTAAGAATAGATATCTGCTCCAGTGACAATTCCCCTCCAAGGCCTCTGCTTCCTTATCCTCTCTTCTTGACCAAAAGCACACCATTGGGTCACCTAGATTTCTTCCCTGTGTCTAAGTATTATCTGGCCCCAGTCAAGAGCATGGCATCATAGAAGCCAAATCCACTCAGCTGAGCAAACATTTATTAAGCAGTTACTCCATGCAGGTCACTGTAATAGGCCTTGGGGATACAAAGATAGATATGGCACAGACTCTCTTCTCAAGGGGCTTACAAGGCCCTGTATGGCTCCCAGGTTGAAGTTCCAGCTGGCACTGAGTTCCTCAGGAAAGCATCTCTGGGCAAAGCAGAATCTTGCCCTGAAGGCCTGGTCTCATTCTATCTAAAGTTATGAGGCCCAAGAGGGCAACTCGGTTCTAACGTTTCCCTTACACATTACCCAAGCTTCTCTTAAAGCCAGAATTTTCAGGCCCTGAGGAAATCCTGAGTCGTTATTCCTATTATAAAAGCATCATTGATCCAGGAGAGGACTTGGTTTTACCTAGGAGAGGTAGCAACTCATCTGAGTTTCAGAGGGACTGTTGAGCATCAATTTGGCTTACACATCAGTACTTGGGTAGTTGCTCTCTCTTGCCATCTTTGTCCCCAGAGCACACAGGGAGAAGCTGAGGTGCCGCTGGTGTCTAAGGATGGGACCTCTACTGCCTAACTGGAAAATATACAAGCCAAGCTGTAAAACTAGGGAGAGATGTTAAGGGAAGTAGAGGGGTCAGGGAAGAACTGTCACCTGAGGCATACAGGATACCCTGAATATCCACATTCAGTCAAATCTACCTCTGTCAGTTGTCACCAAATAATTCACCTATAGTCTGGGGAACAGAACAAGGAGGTGGATAGGTCTCCAAAGAAGGGTTCTCTCATTATTCTATTCTAGGTGGCTCAGTAGAGAGAGCACTAGACCCTAGGCAGGTCACTTCGCCTCTGTCTACCTCAGTCTATTCACCTGTACATTTGCAAAATGGGAATGGGGCAGCTAGGTGGCACAGTGTAGCAGCAAGCACCCTTGCAAGGGTCCTCAGGGTTTGCCGCTACCACAGGTTCTTGGATCTGCTTTGTTAAAGGAAAGCAACTCAAAATGGGTTAACAAGCTTACTTTAATCAGTCAGACATATATCGTTTACCTTGTTCAGGGGAAAAAGGTCAGCACCCCGAACTTCAAAGTATACAGGCAGAATTATCAAGACAGAAACAGATCAAGTAGACAGATTTCCAACCATTACATCCATACCAAATCAGCATCTGGGTTTTTCAAAGGGGGGGGGGGGAGCTCCAGGCAACGGCTTCCCAGAATCGATATCAAATCACAGAACACTTCTCAAAGTGAGCCCCAAAACAAAGCCTCACATCAGGGCTTATATAGCCTTCTCCTGGCTCAGAGAATGTAACAACCTTATTGACCCACTGGCCAATCAAAAAGTATCTACTGAAAAACAAGCCTCCCTCCCCAGGCTTCAGGTGCACTTTAGCCTAGGGGCAGGGAAGATCTTCCAAATTTGCATTCCCATTACACACAGAGTGCCACACCTGGAATCAGGAAGACCTAAGTTCAAATGGGTCCTCAAGACTAGCTGCATGACTCTAGGCAAGTCACTTAACCCTTTTTGACTCAATTTCCTCATCTATAAAAATGAACTGGAAAAAGAAAGAGCAAATCACTTCAGTATTTCTTCCAAAGAAAACCCCAAATGAGGTCACAGAGAGTCAGATATGACTGAAATAACTGAACAACAAGAGCAAAATAGGAATAATAATATCCGCCTCCTAGAGCTCTGAAAACATTCATGTGTGTGTAGATCTAGATCTAGATGTCGATAATATAACATACATTATAGCACCTTATACACATATGTACACATATCTACACATATGCATAGATAGTATATATGTGTGTGTAGATCTAGATATCGATAAATAATATAACATATATAATAGCACCTTATATACATACGTACACATATCTACACATATGCATAGATAGTATATATGTGTGTATATAAATATAATATACATATGTATATGTTGTTATTTTCTTCCCCTTTAAACTCCGTGGTCAGCTCCCAGCTTGTCAGGTGATTCGTCAGTCCTCAGGCACAGCTAAGTGTAATTAGTCAAAAAGAGGCTTCAGAGAGAGGAGTGTGTGTCATGCCTCACTTCGAAGCTTGAGAAGCAGAGACAACCCATTTTCTCTAGCCACTATGATGGAAATGTGCTTTTAGCTAACACTGTGGGTTCATGAAGAGCAATCTGCTTTTTTTTTAATCAGTTGATGTAGTGAATAAGAAATATTCATCATAGGGCCCACAATACATATCCATTTTGAGCTAGAAGGAGCCTGCAAAGGCATTGGGCCCAACCTCCTTATTTTTACAGAAGAAGCTAAGGTCTGAAAAGGTTTGTCTGAGCTCACAAGTCCAGCTAGTGCTCCACCCTCTCTACCACAATGGTATAATTTGAGGGACTTAGAAGTGGGGGTTCCCCCCCATAAAGAGTTCTCACATACTAAGTCAGTCATTCCTTAATAGCTCTCATTTACTTAACTTTACTTTTTACAAAGTGCTTGCTTGTCTCTAATCCAGTGAGGCACACAGTGTGAGTATTAGGTCAATATATCAGAGACCTGTGATTTTCTTGGTGTGGGAATTCCCTCCACTGAAGTAGATCATGACCAGTATATCACTTATAGTCTTAGAGACTTGAGGGAGGCTCAGGGATGTTAAATAATTTATTCCTGGTCACACAGCTAGGTGGACCAAAAGCAGGATTTGAACCCAGATTTTCCTCACTCCAAATTTGGCATCCTGTCCACTAAACAAGGCTACTTCCTGGTGCAACTATTATTACTGTTTTATATATGAAGATACCGAGACTCAGAAAAATGAAATTATTTGCTCACAATCACCCAGGTAGTATCAGAATCATGATTCAAACCGAGATCTTCTGTCTCCCAGTTCAGTGCTCATCATGCCCCACCCCCTATCTTAACCTACATTGGTTTTTATGGGGGCAGGGGAGAGAACAGGGGAGATGAAAACATTGGATGTCGTCAGCTGTGGCTGGAGCACATAAAAATGGAGGGGGGGAGAGTCAAATAATGATGATATGAAGGAGCACTGAAAGTGTATTTTTATTTAGAAACCCAGAAATGACCTGGCCTCCATCTAATACAGGGGTTTATTAAGACCCCTTTGGCCCACATACCTCTTTTCAGAATAATGTTTTAAAATAATTGAAGAAAATACTATTCAGTTTGAAGTTAACAAAGATATATGTATATATGTGTATATGTATATGTATATCTATCTATCTATCTATCTATCTATCTATCTATCTATCTATCTATCTATCTATCTATCTATCTATCTATCTTTCCCCCAAATTCCAAGACTCCCTGAAATCTCTTTATGGGCCCCCAAGGAAATCATGATACAGTGGTTTATTCAAGCCATAGTGGTCAAAGAGAGGCCTGGGAGTGTCCCCAGGTCTAGGTGGATAGAACATTTGGATCTTTATAATGCATATCTAGTTCTTTCTCATATTGGTGCTTATCAGGAGACTGCCAGAGGTGATGGGGGTGAAGCCTTGCTGGGTTTCAAGTGATAACTTCCTCTTTTGCAGTACTGAATATTTTGTAGGACCATATAGTGGAAATAAAGGGCAGACAGAGAGGAAGCTGGGAGATAAAGGGAGTCCAGGAGCACGAAGAAGAGGAAGTTGGGGCACCCAGGGAGGCACCTTTGGCAAACTATTTAATATCTTGGTGATTAACCCTTTCCCAGCCCACCCCACAAGAGCAAGAAAGGAGCTGGATAAGAGCAGAGTCTGGGGAACCACTGGAAACTGAGAAGCTTAATTTACTCAGAAGTAAATCTAATTAGCTGCTAGATGTATTGGAAAGAGTCCTGTATTTAGAGTTCATCGAGGAGACAGCTTATACCCCATTTCTGATATTTACTACTTGGGTGATCAAGTCACTTTACCTTACTGAGCCTCAGTTTCCTCAACTGCCAAGTGATGGTTTTGGACTGGGTGGTTTCTTAAATCCTTTCCAGGTAAACATCTAGGATCCTGTCATTTCACTTTACTGGAAGTCTGAGTACTGGATACCTGGAGGGGAGTAGGGGGGAGGGGGGCACACAGCCACTGGATCCAGAGTCTGACTGAATAAACTCCCCACGATTGAGGGGAAAGGAACCGCCCAGTGGGGTGCAGTCACCTGCTGGAATACAAACCCGGGCTGTGGCCGAGGTTTTATCAGCTCCTTTTTTAGCCTACGATCTGTTTGGAGGTGGTTTCAGGGAAGCTTGGCTTGGCCTTTCAAGGAAACAAGATTGACTTTAGTGAACCCTAGCCAGGGGCACTTCAGTATGGCATTCTCTCTGCATTGTGAGGAAGAGTAGACTTGGCTGGGGGATGAAGAGTTAAGGAGGGGGAGAAATTTTCTTTCCTCCGCCACCGCCATCCCCTTCAGACTGCTCGGGAAAAGTCAAAAGCATCCTTCCATCGTCCCCCCGGCTGGGACTGTCCCCCCAGATGCCGGGACTGTCTGTGGTCTTACTCCTCCACCTGCTGGCGTTGGCAGGAAATGGAGTGTTCGGGATTGCACCAGCGGCGTCCACAATCCACTCGCGTTCCCCGGTGCTCAGTGGGGCAGAGCCCTCTCCTGGCTCACCCTTTGCGGGCTCCGCATTCTTCGGAGCCGAGGAGGGGTGGCGCGGGCACGGGGAGGAAACCCAGTGTTTGCACCCATACTTGCCCCAGGGGCCGGGCCTGTGGGTGGGTGGGTGCTACAGCCGCCGTTCTTCCTCCTCCTACCTCCCCCACCCCACCTCACCCCCGCCAGGGTGACCACAAAGAGTTAAACTGTCAGCTCCGGCGGTGTTAAACAGGTGTCAAAGGCGCCTCCATATATCTGCAGATGGAAATCAAATTCTTTGCCGTATAAAAAGATAAATTACCCAGGCGCTGCCGCCGCGTCCCACTCATCTCGCCAGCACCAGACGGCAAGCAATTTTTTTTTTTAATGTGCTAACGACCTAATCAAGCAATCAACTCGGAGAAGATTGCAGAGTGACCCGGGCATCCATCTGCCAGCGAACCCCATGCATTCATCTCTAGCCCTGCCCGCACCTCCCTGGGAAGGGACGAGGGGGAGGGGGGCGCTACCGGGGTGGGGGTGGGGGGGAGAGGGGAAAAAAGTCCTAAACAAATTAACACCCAATTTTCCCCGTCTAATTAGTTAAATGAGAAGTGTTTGGGGGTCCCCCGGGAAGGGGGAAGCTCGGCTCCGGGAGAAGCGTGCGCTAACTCCCCGGCATTAATTAGTGCGGGTCAATGGTGAGGCTCCCGGGAGAGCCACCGCTTTAATTTCCCGTGATATTTCAGTGCCTGAGGCCCATCGATTCAAACTGAAATTAACTTATTTTTCAATCAGCCCAGGGCTGCCCCTGGGGGTGACTCTTCTTTTGCCGCCTCCTGAATAGAGCTCGAGCAATTTTTCATCAAAAGCTGATACCTCCACAGGCAAGGGAAAGGCTGGTGGGGGGGAGGAGGCGGGGGCCGTGGAGCGGGAGGGGGAGAGGAGGAAGGGGAGGATGGATGGAGGGCGGGAGAGAAAGAGAGAGGCAACAGGAGAAGAATGGAAATCAGAGAAAGAAAACTAATAGATTTTCCCCAGCCGATCTCAACCCCCCCCCCCTCTTCGTCCCTCCCCCCAACCCTCATCTCCATCTCCATCTCGATCCCGCATCCACGTCCCCATCCTTTCCCTTCTTCTCTGGTTCGGTACTCGCTGCCCCCAGGGGTCAAAGCGGAGAGAAGCATCCTCCAATTTGCTGAAGAGATGAGGGTCTTTTTTTGCCTTTCATTCAAGGACCAGCCCTCCCTCCACAACCACCCCCCCACCCCCACCCCGAGAGACCTTCCCCCTTCTCTGCAACGCGCCCCCACCCAAGCCTCAATCTTCCCAGCATGACTGCAAGGCAGGGTTGTTTCTTCTCTACTAAACACTGTTCCACCGTTATCCTAGGGCCCAACAATCACTCATCACTCCTTAGGCAGGGATCTCCTGCGGCTCCTGAAAGAATCTGAACTATAAACCCTTTCCTTACCCCTTACCTCTATGGAAAACTTTAGTTTAGGGAGATAAAATTGAAAGGCCGTGTAAAACTGGGATGAAGGGACTTAGGCTCACTCTCAGGCCAGTGATAATGACAACTGATATACAACTAAACTAAGGCTTGCAACGAATCTTACAAATATGATCTCATTTTATCCTCACAACCCTGGCAAGTACCTACAATTATCTCCGTTTTACAGAGGAGGGAACTGAGGCAGACAAAGAATCACACTGTCAGTGAGTATCTGAGGGAGGATTATGATCTCCAGGGTCCTTGGCTCTGTAGACTTGATCCCCTAGCTTCCTAGCAGATTTAGGAAAAGCCGCACTACAAGTCCCTTTTCTCTCTAGATGATGGTGGTGGCCTCAAGATCTGAATATCACCTTCTGCCTGGTACTATTTTCCCTTCCTAGTTCTCCATTTCCCCCATCTTCCTTTTTAGATTTCAGTGGAAAGTGCACGGATCTGGAAATAGAGGACAAGAGAGTTCAAATTATCTCTGATGCATACTACCTGGATCACCTAATCCTATGATTTGCCTACTCAGCAAATTCAACTGTACCTGTGGTTCAGAGATTGGGGGAAGTAGGGATAGGCTGCAGTGATGATTGTAGCTGACATTTACATCTGACTTTATATGCATTGTGTCACTTATTGGCATATTATCATCCTCACAGTCCAGTGAGGTGAGTAATAGTTATGATCCCCATTTTGCAGATAGAGAATATAGTCCAACTGGAGAACAAGGCTTTAAAACCTCGTTTTCTCATTCCAAATACTTTTTCCAACTATTTCCTTATTAGAGGTCTGCACTTAGAACCTATTGAGAAACAAGAAGTTGTGGGCTACAATATAGGGGTTTAATGACTCTGGATAATCACTGTATCCACCACCACCTTGGGAAACACTGAATTCTGTGATGGACAGAGTTGGGACCTCATCATTTTTTTTAAATGTATGAGTTAGTGTTTCTAGGAGGCTTTGAGCCTTACCTTTAATACAGGTGACTTAGATCATGGAATCATAAATTTAGAACTAGAAGGAGTCTCAGAGGCCATCTGGTCCAAATCCCTTATTTGACAGACAAGGAAAGTGAGATCCAGAGAGTTAAGTGAGATGCTCATGGTCACATAGGTAATAAGGGTCTAAGTAGGGACTTGAAATGTATTAGCTCTGTGACTATCCAGCATTCTATTCACTATACTACACCACTCTTTGCTTTCTTCCCCCACAGGTCTGGTTCCAAAACCGCCGAGCCAAATGGAGGAAACGGGAGAAGTGCTGGGGCCGGAGCAGTGTCATGGCAGAATATGGCTTGTATGGAGCTATGGTTCGCCATTCTATTCCACTGCCCGAGTCCATTCTCAAATCTGCCAAGGATGGCATCATGGAGTCCTGTGCCCCATGGCTACTTGGTAAGATACCAGCACCCTTAGCAGGGCACTAGGGCCCTTTAGGGAAGCAGTTGTCCTTGAGCTAGAAGGTCAGAGCTCTGGACCTTCCTTGCAGGTCCTGTACTAATTCCAGAAAGAGAAAAGCATGGGGAATATAGATGACTTCTAACCAGATGGAATGAGGGTATGGGGAGGAGAAGGAAGTGACTGAAAAAGAGACCTGAAATTCTGAAAATGAAGTATTTCTATTCCCTAATCAAAATCCTGCCCTGGAGACCTTATTAGGGACCTACCATCCCATCTTTCCCATGCCCTGCTCTTAGAGAAAGCATCTCTGTCCAGAGCTCAGAATCTGAGAAAATGTATATTGCTGTCTAGATGTGGGAGCTCAGATAATAAGTATCTTCGAGAGCTTGTTCCAGTTAATATTACCTAAACTCATTCTCTTTTACTGGAGGGCTATGCTTTCATATCTAATAACTCATCTGTCTCAATGGCTCCTTTGAGGAGTCCTTCCCCTCTTCAGTAAATATGGGGGGTACAGTTTCTCCCACTGCTGTAGGGTTTTTCCATCTCTTCTCTCTGCCCCAAGCTTTAGAGCTCATGGATAAGACAGTCTAGATCTGGAGGCCTGAGGTGAATGAAAATCCCTTTGATTTGCCTCCTAGGTCCCCAGAAACCCCCTAAAACAGGGATTTAATCACACTCCATATGTGCCATGGACCCCTTTGACAATCCAGTGAAACCTGTGGATCCCTTCTCAGAATTATATTTTCAAACACATAAGTAAATAAAATTTATTTTTTATTACATAGAATTAATTACAAAGAAAATCAATTATATTGAACTACAGTTATAGTTCTTTAAAGCTTATGGGCCCCACTTTGAGAACCCCTGCTCTAAAGGTTGATGGCCTTCCTTTCCTCTCTCCCCTCTACAAATCTCATTCTCTTCCCTACTTTCTGGGTGAATTTCTAAAAAGAACACCTTGAAGACAGGGACTATATTTTTGTCTTTCTTTGTATCTCCAACTTTTACCCCATTCTCCATGCCTGGTACACAGAAAGAGTTTAATAAATGCTCATTGAATGACTGACTGACAGATGCTCTGAATACATAGGTCCCCAGCCACCACCTCAGACTGGGATCTCTACCCTGAGCTCCCTGAAGCTTTATTCTTGATCTGTCCCACTCTCTGGCTCTAGGTTTCACTTCTATAGCTTTATTTTTTCATCCCTTTCCCTAATGCCCACAGCCGTTAGGCCTTGGGGTGACTTCTGTGGGAAGCAAGGCTTTCTGCTCATCCTTTAATTCTGGCCTCTCTTTTATCTTTGCTGTTTTCAGTTCAAGATGGCTTTCCCATGCCCAGGCGCTTTTCTAAACCCGAATACCAACAATTCTTTTTAGGGATGCACAAAAAGTCTCTGGAGGCAGCTGCGGAGACCGGGAGGAAACCCGAGGTGGAGCGTCAGGCCTTGCCCAAGCTTGACAAGAGTGAGAAGGAAGAAAGGGGCCCTGACCCCCAGGCAGCCACCATCTCTCAAGAGGAACTGAGGGAAAACAGCATTGCTGCCCTCAGGGCCAAAGCTCAGGAACACAGCACCAAAGTGCTGGGGACCATATCTGGGGGGGAAGCCCTGACCCGGAAAGCAGAGAAGCAAGAGGAGTCTGTGGAGGAGGAGGAAGAGGTGGCCATTGAAGAGGAAAGGCAAATGGAGAGACCCAACCTGATGCAGCCAGATGAGAAGATGATTTAAGTCAAGGGCCGCCCCTTATGGGGCTTCTGCAGGACACTTCTCCCCAGGGAATGGTAGCCCTTGGTGTTTTGTCGGTAGGAGTACCCAAGAGGCAGGGCCCCAAGCCTCTGGGTAGTGCAAAGGGGCTTGGTCCATACATATGGCTTCTCCAGAGACTCTTCCCAACCTCACCCTGCACTCCATAGACCCCTCAGTATCCCCTGTTAAGTGGCACTGAACAATTACTATGTTAGTCTTGGACAGAGGCTTTGGACCATATTGAGCTATCTGTCTCCTATCTTGTATCTCCTACCCTCAGAAGACTCCCTCACTACCCTTAAACCATCCCTGCTAAACCTCTTTGCCTCCCTATTTTTAGCAGTGCTTTGCTTTCCTAACCCATCCCTTCAGAGCCCTTCTTCACTGACTCTTTTGTAGTCTTGATTCCAAAGCATCCTCCAGCATTACCCAACCCCGCCCCCCATTACAGCCCCTTTTCCGATCCATCCTATTCATTTCTGAAGACCTGTGTGGTTTACTGCTCTCAAAAAGACAGAAGACACAAACCCCAATTCCAATACCCTCAACACTATAATATGTGGCCACCTCACTCACTCAGTCTTCCTTCCTTTGTATCCATCCCTACCCTCCCATGAGAGGATCTGCCATTGAGCACCTGAGGTTCCTTCATTTCCTAATCACTGAGGGACCTGAAGCTCCCACTTACACTTTTCCCATTACTAATACACTGAATTCCTACTCAAAATCTACCTCTCACTGGTACCAGGCATGTGGTCCTGTTTCCCAACCACTGTACACTCTCAACCATTTGAAATCCCTTTTCAGGCATGCAGTGTCCATGCCCCAGCCAGGGACACTCACACCGTTCTGTGCTCTTCCAGCAATCTTTCAGGGTCTGTGGCTACTTGCCTGAAGGATCTGAGACACATCCCTTTGGAATCCCCTTCATCTCACCTGATTCTGTTTATCACAGGTGCTGGCATCCACCTTTAATTAGGTTCATTTGGAGCCCCCAGGTCTAGACCCTGCCACTTGGGTAGGGGAGGGAGTTACTGTTCCCAGCCTCACCTCTCACTGGTGCCTGTGGCTGCCTGCTCTGATGAGGCACACATCCAGACACTGGCCTTCTCAGGTGCCTAACACCTGTTTTTTTTTTTTTTTATTTTTGGCTTTGTTTTTCAGGAGATTCACTTACCATGCAATTCATGCAACATTTGTGCTTTTTTATTATTAATTTGTATCATTCCAGTGGAAGAAAAGAAAGGTGTAGACCATATGGGTGGATGGTCTATATTATTCCCCCGAAGGCCAGAGTCAGACAAGACTATTGAAGTTACCCTCAACAAAATGTACACCAGGGTTCAGTCTCAGCCAGGGAATGGAAGTGATCTCTGAAGAGTAAGGCAGGAAACCAGTGTCAGTTTCTTACTATGACCTCCAGAAACTAGTACGTCCACATATATATGTAGTTTCTTATCCCACAAACACATGAGCATAGGAGTATACATCCATACAGATCCTTTCTAACTATTCTGTAGTAAGTAAGACACTGGATAGAGGTCTGGCCTTGGAGTTAGGAAAACCTAGGTTCGAATTCTGTCTCTGACAAATTTGCCTCAACTTCTTGGTGCCCCATGAAATTTTCTAAGATTTTAAGAGATCTCTGAAGATTTAATATCTAAATTGTCAATCTGTATTGGTAGAGGGAGTTTCCACATCGGAAATTCCTTACACAAATGAAATCCGAAATCTGAATAACCAGAAAAAAAAAAAGCTAAGGCACTACTAGTGTGACCTATCAATTAGTAGGGCATCCCTGCCCCTGTGCTTATTAAGACAGGGTGTGCTCCTAACTCTGGTGGGCTCTGATACATGCTTCTTTTATTCAACTACTAATACAGCTCTAGCCTTAACAACAGATTTGGCATGCTGACGTCACTACCCCCAAACACACCTACCCCCCCCACACACATATACATACTGGAGTGGGCACACAAACACAATCACACACACACACACACACACACACAAACACAGAGTTCTGTTCTAATGACTCTCCCCAGACCACAGATAAAGCTTAACAAGAAGGACCCAGCTCCCTACAAGAGAAACTCCTCTTCTCCCCCCCCCCCCCATTCTTCTCTTCCAGACAATACTTCCTGAAAAGAAGGTCCTAAGAGAAGGATCCTTGGTGTGTCTTTTCCGGAGTACTATTTTTACTCTGCATCTAAAGATTGATCTGTTGTTCTCTCCCACCTTCCCACCCATTGCTCCACCCCTTGTCTTTGTCTCTGTGTTAGATTATAGCCCACCACCATTCCCTATGTAAATACTGTACATACAGTGAGAAAACAACTTGATATTGAAGTGTTTGAGATATGGAACTGTACCAACTGCTAGCAACTCTGAATCTGTGATTTCTGTGTCATTTTCTGTAAAGATGAAAACAAGAATAAAATTCAAGTAAAGACAACAGGGAGTTGGAGGAGGGGTCAGCATCTATTCAGGAAGATAGTATGTGGTCCAGGACACAGAGGGAGTTGTGTTTGTAATACATGACATCAGCAGCAAAATTACTTTATAGGTTAAAGGGGTTATGCTCCCCCTTCAAAGAGCTGTCACTAGGCTAAGTATGTCCCGAGTCCCACTGAGCATGACAGTCGACGATGCCTCCATTTGTACAATGAAGTAGAGGTAGCTTGGTGGGTAGGGTGTTCTCCTTGGAGTTTGAAAGACCTGAGTTCAAATCCTACTTTAGACACTAGATGTGTGACCCTGGGCAAATAACCTAACCTTTCTGTGCTTCAGTTTCCTCATCTGTGAAAGGGGAGTAATCATAGTACTTACCTTTATAGGACTGTTGAGAATAAAATGCCATATCTGTATCATGCTAGCTATTATTGTTATATGTTGTTGTTTTTCAGTGGTACCTAAATCTCCATGAACCCATTGGGGGTTTTCTTATCAGAGATACTGGAGTAACTTGCCATTTCCTCCTCCAACTCATTTTACAGATGAGGAAACCGAGACAAACAGGGTTAAGTGATTTGCCCAGGGTCACACAGCTAGTAAGTGTGGGAGGCCAGATTTGAACTCAGGAAGATAAGTCTTCCAGACTCCAGGCCCAGCATTCTATCCACTGTGCCACCTAGTTGCCCCAGTGATTATCATTGTTATTACCGGCTATGCTGAAAACTGTCCTTGAGCCTTTTAACATTCCCTAGGTACCAGTGTAACACATAGATTATCCATCCCTTGCTCTCACTGCACAACCAGCCTATCTCCTATTCCAACCATACATATCTCTTTTTTTTTACAACCCATGAAACAATGATATAGAATTGCTTTTAAAAAAAAAAAGGTAAAAATATCTCCAGAAATGATTGTCAGATAAATCTATGCAAAATCCCAGCCAAAGAGGAATGAAGTATATTTCCAAGGATCCAAACTACAGAAGGGATAATATAAAACCAGAAAAGCTATCACCCACTGAATTGTCTAAAGGACAACAGTGACCCACCAACTTGATGATCTGTGGGACAGAATTATAAAACTAGAGAGTGAAGTGAGCAGAGTAGATGGATTACATTTGGCCTTTGGGCTCAGGGAATCTCTTAAGACTCAGATTGGCTTGGAGACAGAAGCATCTGACAGAAAACTAAGGGGCTGGCAGTCCATAATGAAAGAGGAATAACTTGGAACATGGTTTTAGGTTTGGATATATTCTAGGAAAAAAGTAAAACTGCTCTTCTAAGTGCTCTTTATGTCTCCTGCTTTGGAGAATAGTGTCCTTACTCTTGCTTAAGCAACATGCTGATGGAACTCCTGTGCTATCCTAGTAGGGACCAAGCCTGACAGACAGAGACAGATAGACAGACAGAGATATACAGATAGAGACAGAGGGAGAGAGACAAATACAAACAGAGAGAAACAGAGACAGACAGACAGAGGTAGAGAGGGACAGACAGAGATAGAGACAGAGGGACAGGGAGAGGCAGAGAGGGACAGACAGAGACAGATAGAGACAAAGATAGATAGGCATAGAGAAAGACAGGCAGAGAGACAAACAGAGGCAAAGAGAGCAGAGAGACAGAGACAGACAGAAAGGGACAGAAAGAGACAAAGATAGAAAGATGGACAGACAGAGACAGAGACAGAGAGAAAGAGAAAGAGAGAGAGACATGTTTAGGTGTACATTTTAAGAAAATTACTTTGGCAGCTGAGTGAAAGGTGAATTGGAGTGGGGAAAGGTTTGAGGCAGGTAGACTAGTTAGAAAGCTAATTCAGTAGTCCAGGTGACAGGTTATAATGGCCTGACCTCGAGGGCTAGCTGTGTGAATGGAGAGATACAGACTTACAAGAGGGAAGGTAGAAACAAGATTTTGCATGGATCAGCTATTTGAGGTGAACGGTTCAGATTAGGAGCAAGGGCTCCCACATTCCGTTCACTTTGGAGATTTTCCCTTGCCTCAAGAAAGGTTGACAGAGCAAGAAAAAAGAAAATGATACCCAGACACCTACTACAGACTTTGCTTCAACTACCTACCAACCTGCTACACTAGAAATTAGATGAGAAAAATAACCCGGTAGGATTTCAACCCAGGGAAAAGATAAGCCACCCTCTGTAGAGAAATATGTAATTAGGTTCACAGATAATCAATGAGAGGAGAGCTCTGGGAGGTCACAGGAACCAAAGGAAACTTGCAGCAGGAGAAAGTAGGCCAGTTGTCATCTGGCAATAGGCCTGAATCAGACAAAGAAGCAGGCTGTGAGGGAGGGTGACCTGTGCTCCTGGAAGGGACTCATAGCAGAAGCTTGTCCCTTGCTGATTAGGGCAATGTGGTATCAAGAAGGCTGGTTTTATCGTGGGTTTAAGCTTGAGAGGCAGAAGACTGTTTTCATTTCTTGCCCTAGCTCTCCTGCCAAACCACTGCAGCAAAGTCTTTCTTCTTTCCACTAACTCAGGCTTAAATCCTTAGCATGTTTGGTTTTCACATGAGATTAAATAGGCATAAACAAAGAATGAGTGGTTCCCATTGCACCATCTGAGGGCATGCTTCCCAGAAGAGCTGCAACTAGGATATTGAGAGGGAAAAGTAGGGCCGTGACAGAGGTACAGAAGACAATTCAATTGTTGGTGTCATCATCCCTGTAGACTGTCCTACCTGTACCCTTCAGGAACTGGGGGGAAGGTAGAACCTGGGACAAGTATAATCTTCCCGTCTCAGGAAATCTTCCAGGGAGAGGAAGAGTGATTCCCTAGATGTCACTGCCCTGAGGCAAAGCCCTGGTCACCCCATATTAGTGGCAAAGCAGATACAGTTCTGGGTTTGGAATCAGGAAGACTCATCTTTGTGAGTTCAAATCTGGCCTCAAGCCACTAAAGTCACTTAACCCCGTTTGACTCAGTTTCCTCATCTATAAAATGACGTGGAGAAGGAAATAGCAAAGCATTCCAGTATTTTTGCCAAGAAAACATCAGTTGGAGTCCTGAAGAGTTGAACATAACTGAAACGACTGAACAACAACAATGTTGTTAGATTACTGGTTGACAGAAGGAAGCATGAAAAGACTAGAAAAGTTTTACTTCCAAATCTCATAGAGGTAGGAATGGGGGTTGAAGGGAAGAGGAGGGAGGAGAGGAAAACTGGAACCAAGGTCAAAAGTACAACTAAAACCAAGAAGATATTTAGGCAGACCCAGGGCCGTGCTCTAGGGAGACTATAAAGGTCCTGCATCCACAGAGGCTATGTCCATGGTTGTCCATGGTCCTTTGAGTTTCAGGGAATAGAACTGACCATGGAAGGTGTACCCAACATTCGATTGCTGTCTTTTCTTCTTTCAAAATTCCTCACCTCCTTCAAGAAGTCTTCTCTGATTAACACCATCCCACTTGGATCATTCCTTATTCTTTGAATGCATTCATGCATTCAGTTACTAACCCAATGGAATCTCTCTATAACTGTGAGGACAAGCAAACCATGCCTACCTTAGGCACAGTAATAGGATAATGGACTAACGATACCTACCCTGGACACTGTAGATTTAGACTTTACAAGCCAACCATCCTAACCCCCTCATTTTACAGATGACTTGCCCAAATTCATGCAGTCACATAAAGCTAGGGATTTGAACCCAGGTCCTCTGACTCCAACACCCTTTCCAGTGTATCCCACTGCTTTCCTAATCATAGCACAGTACCTGACCATAGCAGGTGCTTAATAAATGTTTATTTATTGACTATGAAATGATTAGACTATGATTAGACTCATTCTGCTCTGCCTCAGCAGACATCACAGGACTAAAAGCAATAGATGGAACTGCAGAAAAGCAGATTTCAGTTTGATATTAGGAAAATATTCCTCACAAATGAGAGCTGTTGCAAAGTAGAATGGGCTGCTTCAAGAAGTATTGAATCCTCATTAAGTGAAAGTCTTCCGGTGGAGTCTGGAGGACTAATTAGAAATTACTGTTCATCTATTCATTAGCCCAGATAAACTGTAACGTCCTATCCTGAGGACCTGTGAATGGAAGGAAAATCCACTACTTTATCCAATGTACAGGGCCAGTGAGTTCCCTAACCTGCACCAGCTTCTACTTTTTCTATCACTCACCCTCTCATTCCCCTATAATCCCTCCATCTTTGACTCCATCCTGTCATTTATAAATACCACATACCCCCTCTTCTGCTCTCTCCCTGTTCATTTTCCGGTTTGCTTTCTCTCTCCACAATAGGCCTGTCATCTTCCATAGGCTCTCCACGTTCATTTCGAGGTTGGGTTCTCCCTTCTTTGCCACTGGCCCCATCTGCCAGAGTAATAATATTATCCTTGTTTCCTTCCTCTTTCCTTCCTACCTTTCCATCTCTTGTCTCCACTACCCAGACCTGCCTCAGCAAAATCGATAAGCAAAGTTTACATTGGAGTATCCTACACCTTCTCTTCCACCCTCCTATTTCCTCATGCTGATTTCCAGCTGCCTAGGACTTCCCACTGCAGGGTAGGAAAGAATATTGTGGCCTATTCTCCCCCTGTCCTCCAATTATACCCTTCCAATGAATTTTGTCTGGCATGGGTCCCATTTCCTCAAGGTCATGCTCTCCAAATGGCAGCAATATCGATTAATGTATTTATGGTCAATTTTGCCTTAATATGATATAGAAGAAAGAAGACTAAATTTGAATTCAGGGATTTGAACCCCAGCTGTGCCCCCTCTATGGATCTGTAACAAGAGAGGGTTGGACCAGACTAGGACTCCTTCCAGTTCAAAATCCCATGATCTGGGTGGCTAGGTGGTACAGTGAATAGAGCACCAGAAGTGGAGTCAGGAGGACCTGAGTTCAGATTTGGTCTCAGACACTTAACACTTACTAGCCATGTGACCTTGGGCAAGTCACTTAACCCCAATTGCCCTGCCTTTCCCCCTCCAAAAAAGCAAAAAAAAACCCCAAAAAACAAAAAAACACAAAACCAAACCAAAATCTCATGATCTTAGAATTCTAAAATATAAAGAGGCTTTATAGCTGCCCCTTTGGTGAGAGTAAGGGAAAAGCCTACCTGGTTCCTTTCTAGTTCTTATAATCATCACTAACATTTCTTATAGTCCTTTATGGACTGCAAATTATCTCATGTGAGCCTCACAACAACCGTGTAAAGTAGAGGCTATTATCCCCATTTTATAGATGAGGAAACTGAGGCTAAGAAAGACTGTGATCACAAAGCTAGTAAATGTCTGAGACAAGATTTGAATTCAGGTCTTCCTGACTCCCACTCCAGCACTGTTTCCACAACACCACCTGGCTGACTAATGCCAGGGCCTAGAACACAATCATTCCTGGCATTCATTTGATCCCTTAGTTCAGACCAGTCTGAAGTGTGCTGAGAAGCTGCTGGCATTCTTCTCTTTTTCCTCTCCCCCCAACTGGGTGTATGGAGAAATAGCCCACATTGCCTTTTTTTTGCCATTACTTCTCAATTTCTTTGTCTTCATTTTCTTCTTGTTTCTTTCATCACAATCCCCTCCTTCCCCCACCCTGTTAGGTCCTCTCCCCCTTCAAAAAGTGATCACATCTCGGTTTAGTAACAGCTGAGCCAGACCCAGAGTGTTTTGCTTCCTTAATTTTTCATCACAGATCAATCCCTCCCCTCCCTAATTATTCTCATTGCTCTTCCCACATTCCCTCCCACCCTTCAATTTATCTACATCTCATAGCTCCCAGGGTACCTCAAACAAATCCCAAGATTCCAGGAAGCTTGTCATAGGAGAGGGGAGGGCAGCAGGGAGGGAGCAGGGCTGGGGGGTGGAGGAGGGAACAGCAGGGGTGGTGGGGGTGTGGGGGGGTGTGGAGGGAGGGCTGGTCCTTGAATGAAAGCAGCCTTGCATAGGGCCCTGATGCTTGCCCATCTGTAAGCCTTTGCCCTTATTTTGCTACCAAATGTGTGTCTTTGGTTGCAAGGGGACTGAGTGAAAGAGAGTAGATGGATCGAAGATGACTTGGGACAGCCCTTGACCACTATTGGAAAGATATTCAAAACTCATGCTGTAATGTGAGTCAATACCATCATGTATCATCTTCGTATCGATCAAGGGATTATTGAGTACTAGGTGTCCAGCCCATTGCTGGGTCACTGTGGGAGATATAGAAGATTAAGAAAACACTGTGTCTACCAACCAGGACCTTATAAAATCGTCAGGAGAGAGAAGTCTTATGTTAAGTAATCTGTAGATAAGCCAATTTGCAGTGCCTCTGGAATAAGGGAGCCAAGGTTCAAATCCCGATTTTCCCAACCACCTCTGTGACCTTGGGCAAGTCACTTTCCCTGGGCCATAGACCCAGTTTATCTGGGCCTTGGTTTTCTTGTCTGTAATGACCTCTGAGGCCCTGTCTAGTCCTATGCTCGTGGTCCTATAAAGTCCCAAGTTGGGCATTATAAAAAATGTAGGCTATATAAAGGATAGTTTATTTCTTCTCTTTTCTAGCATCTTATTTGATCCTTGAAACATCCTGCCGATTATTATCAGCACCAAAACTGTTAATTATTAATTATTATTATATATTATATAATTATTATAATATTATATATATATAGTATTATATAACTGTTAATTATTATGCAGGCTCACACTGATGGGGTGCTTCCGTGCCTGTGCTTGAACCCCAGTTCCAAAATCACATCTCTGCCTAGCAGCATGCTAGGGTATTTCTAGGCAGCCTGGGTATTTCTCAATTAATGTTTCAAGCCTAAAACACCATCTCTCTGTAGCAGCCCCCCGGACTATTTCCCAGTGAACTCTGGGTAAAATATCTTCACAGTAGATAACTAAAAATGCATATTCCTTTAAGAACTGACCCCTCTTTAACCATGCCCTAATCCCTCCCTGACTCACCTAGTTAGCATATGTGGCAGACATTTTACTATAGTTTATCCTATATAAACTTTAACTGTACCCCTCTAAGGTGGCAGGTTCCCTAAGAACTCTTGCCCCCTGAAAAGACTAACAATGAATGTTTGCCACTTTGACTTAAAGAATGCTTGAATTGGTGAATTCATTCCAGGCAACCTTGCCCTGGGAACTCTGGTCTCAGGATCCCTGTATCCCTGGGGGTTTCTCCCTAAACATTTCTGGCCCCTCATCAACACTGCTATTAAGTATCTGAGGCAGGATTTGAACTCTGGTCTTCCTGACTCCATGCCAAGCACTCTATCTAACTGCATTACCTAGCTGCCTATTCTACTGACTGTCAGGTAGAATTTTCCAAACCAGTTTAGCCACAGAAACAGTTTTAAGTTTCAATAACTTAATAGTTGCACTAAGACATTTGGGACACTCTATATATACTTGACTAACTGGGAAAGCAGACAGAATCCTATGCTTCTATTAGTATTTCCCAATCTGGGTTCTTCATAGTGTGAATATGGATTCCACAATAAAAAAAAAGTGATGCTAATAACATTTTCCATCTAAAACACAAAATAATTCACATTAATATAGCACCTTAAGGTTTGGAAAATTCTTTCCTCCCAGCTACCCTTTAATGTAGGTACTGCAAATATATAGAAGCTTTCTCATTTTGCATCTTTGTATTTACCCAACTAAAAAGACTTGCTATGCATGGTAACTTTGTGGTAAGAAATTAGGCTTAATTTCTTATTTTTCTGACATGCTTTACCTTGAAGATTATTCCATATCCCCTATTGTTGGTCAGTCCCTCCAGTCATGTCCAACTCTCTGTGACCCCATCTGGGGCTTTCTTAGCAAAGATACTAGAGTGGTTTGCCATTTCCTTCTCTAGCTCGTTTGACAGATGAGAAACTGAAACAAATACAACTAGTAAGGCCAGATTTGAACTCAGGGAGATGGGTCTTCTTGACTCCAGTCTCAGCTCTCTATACAATGCTTCACCTAGCTGCCATATCTCCAGATACACTCTTTCACCCACCCTACATTCTAGCCAAACCGACCTAGGATTTATGGGTTCCATCAACCTATTTCCAGCCCCAAAATATTCTGTGGCCAAATTAGTTTGCAAAATTCCATCTGCTAACCAAAGAGATCATAAAAAAGGGAAAAGGACCAACATACACAAAAATATTTATAGCAGTTCTTTTTTTTTGGTAGCAAAGAGCTGGAAACTGAAGGGATGCCCATTAATTGGGGAATGGCTGCACAAGTTGTGGTATATGAATGTAATGGAATACTATTGTGCTATAAGAAATGACAACTAGGCATATTTCAGAAAAACTTGGAAAGACTTGCATGAATTAATGCAAAGTGAAGTGAGCAGAATCAGGACATTGTACACAGTAACAGAAACATTGTGTGATGATCAACTATGAATGATTTAGCTCTTCTCAGTAATACAATGATCTAAGTAAGACAACTCCAAAAGACTCATGATAGAAAATGCTATCCACTTCCAGAGAAAGAACTGATGGAATCTGAATGCAGATCAAAGCATACTATTTTTACTTTATTTTTTCATTTTTTTCTTTTTGCTAATTTTAATTTTTTGCCAACTGTTTCTTCTTTCACAACATGACTAATGTGAAAATATGTTTTACATGATTGCACATATATAACCTATATCAAATTGTTTTCCATCTTAGGGAGGGAGAGGGAAAGAAGGGAGGAAGAAAATTTGAAACTCAAAATTTTATAAAAAATTAATGTTAAAATTATCTTTGCATGTAATTAGAAAAAATAAAATACTATCAAATTAAAAAAAAAGAAATTCCACCTGATACAGAGGAGGATAGGTAGCTGGGTAGTCTAGTCTAGTCTAGTCTAGTAGCAGATGGAGCACTTGGCCTGGAGTCAGGAAGATTGGAGTTCAAATCCCACCTAAGACAATTACTACCTGTGTGCCCCTAGACAAGTCACCTCACCTCTGTGTTCCTCGGTTTTCAACTGTAAAATGGGGATAATAATAGCACTTACTTTGTAGGGTTATTGTGAGGATCAAATGAGATAATATTTGTAAAAAGCACTTAGCATAATGCCTGGCACATAGTAGGTGCTGTAATGGACACCGAGATATAACAGGACAGCTAGGCCAATTATGATTTGATAGGAGTGTTTATTACCCGGCCGGAGCTGCCTCTCAGACCAAAAGACAGCCTGGAGCTTTCTGTTAGACATAATTTTATAGACAATGTGATTGCTTGCAACAGAATATGTTTCTAAGGGGTACGATGTCTTTAGCATTGTGTCTATTGAGGCAAAACATTCTCAGTATTATTCTTATTAAGGCAAAGCATTCCCAGTATTATTTCTATTCAAGCAAAACATTCTCAGTATTATTCCTATTGAAACAAAGTATTATTTCTACTGAAGCGAAACAGACCTGAATCCATGGGAATCTGTGGCATGTTTTAGTAACACAGGTGAAACATTTCTTTACTATTGGAGCCTATTAGGTGGTTTCCAAGGAACCCAGTAGGGGTCCCCTCTAGCAGGTTTAAGGGGGCTCTAATGTATAATTTCTGGTGGGCACTTCAGTGCTATATAAGTGGTTATTCCTTTCCCCTAAAATAAAAGCTCCTTGAGGAAAAAGATCATTTTGTCTTGGTTTTTTCATTTTTGTCTTTATATTCCCCAGGGCACAAGCACATATAAGACATTTAAGAAATGCCTAATGACTTAATTTAGTGGTGATGAAGGGCAGACAGAACTCTTCCCAGCAGTAGTAATGACAAAGAAATGTGAGTTGGCACTTCTCATTACCAGCTCACTGTTCCAGATAATCCACAGATTTTCCACTCTTGTCTATGGTTTCCCAATCAGTTTGTGGGCACCCTTAGGAGAGCTATGAGTTGATGTTTGCCCAAGGTATGCCAAAGAATCTTAACATAAGCCTAAGTCATTTCAGAGTCAGGTAGAAGCAATTCAAGAATTTTCCCCCCGCTTGCGGTTGAGTTATTGTTCCCACTCCAAGGAATAGTTAATAATAAGCTGATCATTTTGTATAAACAAAATCAATCCAGGTTGAATTAGAAAGGAAACAGTACACTAGGGAAAAACATTGACAGCACATTTCTTTGAGTAAAGTCTGATATCTAAGGGGCTGCTAGGTGGCACAGTGAGTAGGGTGCCAGAGTCAGGAGCATCTGAGTTCGGATCTGGCCTCAGACACTTAACACACACACACCAAAAAACCTAGCCATGTGACCTTGGGCAAGTTACTTAACCCCAATTGCCCTCCAAAAAAAAATAAATAAAATCTGATATCTGAGATATTTTAGGAAATGATACAAATATATAAGAATAAGAATAATTCCCAAAGAGATAAATGGTCAAAAGATATGAACAGGCAGTTCACAAAAGAAGAAATGCAAGCCATAAGAACCATGATAAAAATGCTTTGAATAATTATAAGAAAAATTAAAATTAAATTAGCTCTAATATTTTTTTCTCACAAACATTAGACTGACAAAGATGATAAAAATATAAAATGACAATTGTTGGAAGGGGGGTCAGAAAACAGTGATACTAATGCATTATTGATGGAGTTGTAACGGGGTCTAACTGTTCTAGAAAGCAATAAGGAATTATACCAAAAAACTACTAAACTATACATACAATTTTACCCTGCAATACTACCAGGCATATACTTCAAAGAAATAAAAGAAAGTAAGAAAGGATGCATTTGTACAAAAATATTCATAGCAGCACTTTTTGTTGTAGTAAGGAAATGGAAACAAAGTTGACCCCAAATTGGGAAATGGCTGAACAAATTATGTCATAGGAAAGTAATGGAATATTATTATCCCATAAAAAATTATGAAAGGGAGGGTTAAGAAAAACCTGGGAAGATTCCTATGAACTAATTGAGAGCACTGCCTTGCAAATAATATATTCACTTAATAAATGCTTGTTGGGTTGGATTAAGGTGGTTGGACTTGATACTAGGGCCAACTCCTACTGCAAGGGTGAGGAATCTGTGGCCTTGAGGCCACATGTAGCCTTCTAGATCACCGGGGGTGGCCTTTTGACTGAGTTCAAGTTTTCCAGAACAAATCCTTTTCTTAAAGGGTATTTCTTTTCTTAAGGATATCTTTTGTGAAATTTGTGTTCAGTCAAAGGACCGCACTTGAGGACCTAGAGGACCACATGTAACCTTGAAGCCATAGGTTTCTACTAGCTTTGGATGAGATTGCTAAATTTTCAGCATGAGTATTTATACCTCAGAAATGAGCAAATGCTACAAGTTAGGGCTTGATTTATTGTACTGCTGATTGTCTAGACTTAAGAAAGAGATGGAGAAAATGGTAATCGTGCAGATTAAATTTAAAAGTGTGTGCTGTGTACCTTTTTTTTCCTAAGGAGCTGGTTGTTAAACATTTGCCAGCACTCCTTTGCTTCCATCTCTAAAATTCTGAGTTTGAGTGGGTAAATCCACTGAAGGAATTTTTAGTTAGACAGTCAGCAAAACTCACAGTCAGAAAATTAATATGAAATCAATTCATTTGCAGGGATTCCTCTGCTCATAATAAGAGAGAAGCCTACCTTAGGCCATAAGATATTAAATGTCAAAACTAATATTAGTATTAATAAGCATCTTCCCATAACCATATTGAGGTTGAGATTGTAATATATGTAAAGTGCTTGGCAAACCTTAAAGCTGTACATAAATATAAGCTATTGTGGCAGACTGAGGAGCTATCAATATTTGGGCTGACAGTTCATTAATTGACTTTGCCTCCTGTACTACTAGAACTAAACTTCTCCAGGATGGTAATGGTGCCAGTTTTACCCTGGCTGGGCCTGTCTGAGTCAGTGCTGGCTCCAGGTGTCCCAACTCACGAGACATTTTCTGACATTTGCCATGTTATGGGGTAAAGGAAGGAAGGAAACAAGCATTAAGTACCTACTTGTGCCAGACAGCTAAGTGACTCAGTGGATAGAGCACTGGGCCTGGAGTCAGGAAGATCTGAGTTCAAATCCAGCCTCAGACTAGCTGTGTGACCCTGATCAGGGCACTTGACCCCTGGAAAAGGAAACGGCTGAACATGGGGAATGGCTGAACAAATTATGTCATAGGAAAGTAATAGAATATTATTATCCCATAAGAAATTATGAAAGGGAGGGTTAAGAAAAACCTGGGAAGATCTATAATAGCTAGTGAATTAGTTAATAAACTAATTCAGAGCACTGCCTTGCAAATAATATATTCACTTAATAAATGCTTGTTGAGTTGGATTGAGGTGGTTGGACTTGATGCTAGTGCCAACTCTCACTGCAAGGGTGAGGAATCTGTGGCCTTGAGGTCACATGTAGCCTTCTAGATCCCTGGGTGTGGCCTTTTGACTGAGTTCAAGTTTTCCAGAACAAATCCTTTTCTTAAGGGGTATTTCTTTTCTTAAGGATATCTTCCTTAGAAAGGATATCTTCCAATGAAAACCCTACAGATAGTATTGACCCAATATGGTCCACAGGGTTATGAAGAGTCTGACATGACTGAACCACAACAAATTAGCACAACTGTGCTAAGCAAACATATTTGCTTTCATTTGAGTATTACAACAACCTTGGGAGGTAAGTGCTTTTATTACCTCATTTACTGTTGAGGAAACTGAGGCAGGCAGAGGTAAATTATTTACCCCAGGTCACACAGCTAGTAAATGTCTCAGGCTGGATTTGATCTCAGGTCTTCCTGACTCCAGGAACACCAGGTCCAGTTCTATCTACTGCTGGCACCTAGATGCCTCAGGGTAAAAGCCATGGGTATAGTTCAACTGATCTCCACCCACTTCCTCTGATTCTTCCTCCTGCCTAGGAGTCTCTTCCCAGGCCAAGAAAACTCACTTCACCATTTAATTCAGTACAAATTATTGATTGGGATGCTGGGTTTATAGTTAGCATCCTCACTCTGCTACGGTCACTTTGGGCAAATTACTGACCGTCTCTAAGTTCTAGCCTTCCAATCTGTAAAATGGGAGGGTGGGCCTCAATGATCTTTAAAGTTGATTCTAGTTCCTAATCTATGATCATCCTGGGTCAACATGCCCAGATAGAGTAAACATAAGGCATTGTCCCAGGTCCTCAAAGAGCTAAGAAGCTCTTCTTTCCTACCTTACAATCATTTCTCTACTTCAGATCACTTCCTTCATATGCTGTCCATCCCAGCCTTTAGTATACATTGTCCTTAGATACAAAGATATAATGTTGAGGCAGAGATACCACAGAGGTATCTCGGTGGAGCCAGTGAGCAGGTCAGCATCACACTTTGACCTGCCCATGCTCTGCCCAAAGAGAATGTAAACTTTACGTTTCATCCTCCTTCATAGTTCTCTGGTACTCTTGTTGTGTTGTTTGCCCTTCATTTTCCAAAAGGACCATGACATCAAGGAGGTGATGCTATGACATGCAAGTGAAGTGGATTTAAGTGAGGGAAGGCTGTGCAAAGTTACAAGCCTAACTTTCTCCTCCAGAGACATTTAAAAGAAAAATTAGGTAAAGAGGCCATTCTTTGCCTCATTTCTTACCTATCCTTAATCACTTAATGGGCACCACCTCAGTCAAACCAAGACCTGTTATAGACCTTAACTCAGGGGCGGCTAGGTGGCGCAGTGAAGTCAGGAGGCCCTGGAGTCAGGAGGACCTGAGTTCAAATCCAGCCTCAGACACTTAACACAAAACTAGCCATGTGACCTCTGGCAAGTTACTTAACCCCAGTTGCCCTACCTTCCCCCTCCAAAAAGCAAAGGAAAAAAAAAGACCTTAATCTGAAAAGGCCAAGGCCTCCTACTGGATCCTGGGCCATCTCTAATGTCCAGATATCATATCTGGCCACTGGATCCAGATAGCTGTGGAGGAAAAAGTGAGTCTAGTGACTGCACAGCCTTCCCTCACTTAAATCCAATCCACTGACATGTCATGGCATTATCTCCCTAATACCACGGTCCTCTTGGAGAATGAAGGACAAACAGCAGTTCTGGAGGCTGAACAGATAGAGGTTCTTTCTTGGATTTGTCATGCTCTTGAGCTTGCAGGAAAACCATAAATATTTTGTATTTGCTAGGCTTATTCGGTGTACCTCAGTATAATTTACCTCTGCCTGCTTCAGTTTCCTCAATAGCAGAATGAGGATAATAATAGTACTTACCTTCCCAGGTTGTTGTAAGGCTCAAAAGAGAGCAGATATGTTTGCTTCCTCGGTACAATACTTGACACATTTGTTGTTGTTCAGTCATGTCAGACTCTTTAATGACTCTGTGGAATATATTAGACCAATACTGTCCATAGAGGTTTTTTGGGCAAGGATGTTGGAGTGGTTTGCCATTTCCTTCTCCAGGGCCAAACAGAGGTTAAGTGACTTGCCCAAGGTCACTCACACAGCTAGTAAAATTTCTGAGGCTAGATTTGAACTCAGATCTTTCTGACACCAGGCCCAGCACTGAACTACCTAGTTGCTTCCTGGCTGGCACATAGGAGGCTATTGTCTCTTGGATAGAATGTAAGTTCTCTGAAGACAGGGGCTGGATTTTTGTTTTTTCATTCCACTACCTCCTATGAATGCTTAATAAATGCCTTCTAACTGATTTAGAATTGGTGTTTGTAATATAAGTCAAATTGGTGAAGATTTAATGGACACAGAGGTACTCACAGAGGCAAGTGAGGAGGGAGTCAGAAATTGGAAGCAATGGGGAGTGACTTTGGAAGACTGATAAGGTAGCAGGCTTCAGCCTCTTGGAGGAAAGTGATAAATATGGGGTGTAGAACAAGACTGACATTTTCAAAAATAGCAAGGGTGGTGATTTTTTTTTTACTTGATTTTACTTATTTGCTACAAAGAGGATCTGGGAAGGGGGGAGGAGCAGGGAATGAAGAATGGGAGAACTTTTTTTTTTCAAAGAAAATGAATACACACTAACAGCCACATGGGCAGTGACTGACTTTGATAAACTTAGCAATGTAAGGACCTAAAACAACTCCAAAAGACCCATGATGGAAAATGCCACACACATCCAGAGAAAGAACTGTGGACTTTGAATGCAGATGGAAGCACATTATTTGCTCTCTTTTTCTTTTGTTGTTTTGTTTTGTTTCTTCTTTCATGTGGTTTTTCCCATTAGTTCTTATTCTTCTTTACATCATAACTAATGTGAAAATGTATTTAATATGAAGGTATAAGTAGAGTTTCTATCAGATTGTTGTAATTTCATGATGTATGGTTGTGGAACCATCTCAAAGAATTCAGTCAGACCACCTCTAATCCAAGTATAGACACTTATTGAGATTGATGTCTGTCACGGAGAGGGCTAAATTCCAAGAGGAGACAGCAACTTCAGAGAAAGCAAAATGGAGTTCTAAGTTTTTTATTTTGGGTTTTTTTTTTTTTTTGCTTTTTGGAGGGGGGGAGGTAGGGCAATTGGGGTTAAGTGACTTGCTCAAGGTCACATGGCTAGTTTTTGTGTTAAGTGTCTGAGGCCAGATTTGAACTCAGGTCCTCCTGACTCCCGGGCTGGTGCTCTATTCACTGTGCCACCTAAATGTCCCAAGATGGAATTTTATAGGGTAAAGATGCAATTACATAACAGAAATTATGAATATTAAAAAGGTAGGAGGGGTTTATTAAGGGATTAGGTAATAGGGGAGAGATCCCAGCTACAGTGGAACTGATTACCCACAGTGCATACAGAAAAACCCATTGGAGTATGTATATATGGTAATGATATTATAATAAGCCTGTCTACATCATAAGTTCACTCTAGGCCAGTTCTTTACTATTACTGCAGCACATGCCTACTTAGGGAAAGTCCCTTCTATTGTTTTAGGGTCCACATCCTTCTTGGGCATCCTGGTGCTGCTGCTTTCTGACTGGTGGAATATTGTGGTCCTGTGACTACAGAGATGTGCTTGTGGTTGAGAGCATTGACACACCTATTGTTCTAGTGAGCAGGGAGGCAACATATGAAGAATGGGGGCGGGGGTGTGAGTGGGTAGGTAGGTACAGTGGGCCTGCTGTTCAGTGGGGTCTATAAGGAAGTTAGAATATTGGGGCTGGGGGCAGTTTCATTAGGATTCCATCAAGATGGCATGTCATCCTGGGGAGGTAGATGTAGAGAGACGGGGAGAAAATTTAAAACTCAAAATCTTATGAAAGTGAATGTTAAAAACTAAAAATTAATTAATTATTTTTTAAAAGAAAATGAAGCTTTGGATGAGAGAAACAACAGTGAAGGAGGAAAGATACATTGAGTACTAGGTATTATAACTCTGGGAAGAGACACGCTGCAGGGAGCTTGTTGAAAAGGATGTAACATTTTAGGGATTCTCCTCATTCTTTTTAAGAGGTTACAAAATCCAAAGCCATTGAATAAGATCAGAATCTCCCTCAAACCTTGGAACTTCCCTTGGGGCCCAAGGCCTTCTCACTTTTCAACATTCCTCAGCATCGTGGTCCCCTTCTCCCATTGGCAAGTTCCTTCCAAGGCATACATTTTGGGAAGGGGCTCAAGCTGGCCATGCTCCATTCTCCTCTCAGCTCTGCTTGTGTCTATCTGGACTTCACCACCATTACCCAAATGATACCTACCCTCCCTCCCCTTTTCAGTGCTTTTTTGTGGGAGAAAAAACAAGCTGGCAGTAGGCAAAATATCATTTGGGGAACATAACTGCACTAACCTTTGAATAATGTTATTGTCAGTATTTTTCCCATGAGTTTTTCTATAAGCTTACAGCTTCCTTTACAACTTTCCATGAGAGGGACTATCATGAATCTTACCTATGCTGTGCCCAGAATAACGCAAGCAAGACCCAAGTAACAATTTAGAATTGGACACTTTATTGAATGCCATGTTGACTGATCAGGCCACATGGAGGGCTGTCACTGTCACAGGTCTGTACAGCAGCGATCTCAGGTAAAACCTCAGCTTTTAAAGGGAGCCCACGCAGCCAACAGTTAGGTATTACCCAAACAGAAACTTGCAGAGGCCAAAAACAGTGATTGGTCAGTACACACCTTGAAATTCCCACCAGCGTCAAGTCTCCCTGACCCAGAAGCCTGCCCACCTCTATGCAGGTGAGCTGACTGGGAAAGGAAGGAGACCCAGTAGGGGGTGGGGGGTGGGGAGGAGGGTGGAGCTGACCCGGCAGTCTGCTCATTTCCTTGAGATTGGGGGATGGGGAAAACCATGTACTATAACACCTAATAATCTTATCTAATATAATCTTATAAAATCATTCTTCTCTGAATTAATTTTATTTTTTCTTTATTGTACAAAAACATTCCATTACGTTAATGTTCTACAATTTGTTTAGTTACTCCACAGTTGATGGACACCTGCCTTTGTTTCCAGTTGTGAAGGCAGGAGGCCAATGCCACTGAAGATGGTCAAGGAGATCCTCCAAATGGAAGGATTCAGAGTTGCCAGTTCCTGGCCACTCAGATATCCTCATGGAGATTAAGACTATGAGAGAAGGAGGGTCAACCTTTCAGAACTTCAGACCATGGGAATTCTGAGGGGCATGAATGAATACAAGTAGTAGACAGAATGCTGTAGTTAGAGTCAGGAAGACCTGAGTTCAAATGTTGCCTCAGATATTTGTTGGCTCTGTGACCCTAATTTCTCTCAAGCTTGTTTTTTCATCACAAAATGGGCATAATAATAGTACCCATAAGTTATTAGCAATTCATAGGGTTGTTGTGGGAAGGAAGGAAGGAGGGAAAGAAGGAAAGAAGGAAGGAAGGAAGGAAGGAAGGAAGGAAGGAAGGAAGGAAGGAAGGAAGGAAGGGAGGGTGGGAAGAAGGGAGGGAGGGAGGGAGGGAGGGAGAGAGGAAGAATCTTTTTGTATTCCCCAGTACTTAGCATAATGCCTGGCACAAAGAAGAACTTAATAAATATTTTATAGATTGACATATATGTCATCTAGTATTAGTAAAATTTTAAAAATACAAGCTTCTCCATAGGTTACCAAACCCATGTATAATTCTCTGAGACAATTCTGGTCGTGTGGGTAGGGGATGCTGATGTTTACGGACTCAAAATTTGAAAAAAGAACGTTAAAATTATTTTTACATATAATTGGGAAAAATAAAACTTTAAATTAAAAAAAGAAATGATGGGCAGGTTGATTTTATAAAAACGTGGAAAACCTTGCAGGAAGTAATGGAGTAAAAGGAGCAGAACCAAGAGAATGTTGTATATACAGTAATATTGTATATACAGTATTCTGTACATATAGAATTTTATTTTTCCTGAATAGCTGAATATAAGTTGAGATCATCCAATATTGTTCAAAGAGTAACTGTAAATGACTAAGCTAGTCTGAGTAATACGAATATTCAGATCAACTAAGAAGGACTTATGAAGGAGGATGCTAATCACCTCCAGAGAAATAACTGATACAGGGAAGTATGTGTTGTATGGTCCAACACTGGTCTTCTCTAATGTGGGGCTGGGAGAGAGAAAATTTAGAACTCAAAAGGTAATTTTAAAAAATGCATATTTAAATTCTCTTAAAAAAAAAAGAGAGAATAAAGGCTGGCCCCCTGGCACTAATTTGACTATCCAAAATTACTTTGAATAAACTTTGTATTCACTTATTGGTATAATATGGGGTTTATAAGCTGGGGTGTAGGCTATATCTCTATACATACTATTTCTCCCAATAGAATGTAGTCTCCTTAGTGGAAGGCCTTTTTCTTAAAGCCTTAAAGCTAAGCACTTTTCTGCACATAAAAATTGCTTGCTTAACGAATGAATTAAAATAGAAGAATAAAGGCAGATAATGGTTTATCAGCGGAAAAGAGAGGATGAATGAGAAGCAAATCACAGGAGACCAATTTGAGTCTCTTTGATCTGCAGGTTTTTCTGGCTCTTTTCCTTCTTTGAGTTGGGAATTTCTATTTATTTGGAAATGGTGCTCATGACTCCCGGGAGGGTGATTACCAGCAGACTGGGAAGTTAGATGATAGGGCTAATGTCAGAAACCACTGGCTGAGCAGAGCTGAGATGGAGAAAGTAGTTGAGAGTTTGGGTCAAAGTCAGCACCTGCAGTTCTATCTTTGGACCACTAGAGGGCTCCATGGGGACAGGGAAAAGGTGCAGAAAGTCTCTAACTATCCTTACTCCTTTTCTCCCCTGGGTCCCGGGGCAGAGGTCCCTTTGTCTAGATCAGGGATTCTTTTTTTTTTTTTTTTTTAAAGCAATAGGGGCTAAGTAACTTGCTCAAGGTTACACGGCCAGTTATTTCTGGGTGTGGTCCTGAGTATCTGAGCCCGGATTTGATCCAGGTCATCCTGACACTGGAGCCGGCACTCTTACTCACTGAGCCACCTGGCCGCCCCTAAGCAATTGGGGTTAAGTAACTTGCTCAAGGTTACACGGCCAGGTGTTTCTGGGTGGGTGCTAAGTGTCTGAGCCTGGGATTCGATCTCCAGGTCTTCTCAACACTGGAGCCGGTGCTCTTACTCGCTGTGCTACCTGGCCGCCCCTAGATCAGGGATTCTTAACTCTTTTTTGTATCACAGACCCCTTTGACAATCTTATGAAACCCATGGACTTTTTTAAATGCATAAAATAAATGTAAAGAAAACCAATTATATTGTAATACAGGTCTAAAAATATGTTTTAATCATTACCTCTAGTCTGGAACACTAATTGCTCCCGTTTCAAGTCTTTCCCCATTCTAATCCATCGTCCGCACAGTTGTCAAAGTAATTGTTGTTGCTGTTGCTTGTCTTCCGTTTTTCAAGAGTACCATGACATCATGGAGGTGATACCATGACTTACAAGTGAATTGGATTTAAGTGACAGAAGGCAGAGCAAAGTCACCAGTCTCACTCTGTCCCCTGGAGCCATATAGGGCCAGTGGCAAGGTATAGATGGAGATGACTGAAGATGGCCCTGCTGTCACACAGGCTTAAAGCATGTCCTTCTACCACTTAATAATCTCCAGTGACTCACTATGGCCTCTAGGATAAAATAGATACATTCTAATGATTGGTTTCCAAGGCCTTTTAAAACCTGGCCTAACCTATAGCCTTATTATACATTACTATCCTTCCCGTATCCTACCACCATTTATCTAAACGGGCCTTCTCAAAGTTTTTCATAACCCTCCAGCTCCTATCTTTGCACTGGCCACACCCCATACTTGAAATACACCCCAGTCTCACCTCCACCTCAATGAATTCCTTACTTTCTTCAAGACTCAGCTCAAGCACTACCTGGGGGCCATCTCCAGTCCTGACCTATATCTTGCCACTGGACCCAGAAGGCTCTGGAGAAGAAAGTGAGGCTGGTGACTTTGCACTGCCCTGCCTCACTTAAATCCCAATTCACTTGCAAGTCATGGCATCACCTTCCTGATGTCATGGTTCTTTTCTAGAACTAGGGACAAACAGCAACAATAAGCACTACCTTCTCAATTCCCTCATTTGCTAGTGTCCTCCCTAAACTACTTTGTATTTATTCTGTGCACTTGTATTTTTGTGTCTTGTCTCCTGTAAGGCAGGGATTGTTTCATTTGTTGTGTTTGTTTCTCCAGCCCTTTGTACAGTGTCTGATACATAGTAGGTAATTAATAAATTCTTGTTGATTGACTGATTTATTGATGAGCTGGGGAAACTATCTTCATTTCTAGTGTTATCAATGCAGGACTTCAAAGATAATGGGAAAAGATATAATTGATATAGATTGAGCTATCAACGATATGGCAAGTGAAGAATGGAATGTGGGCAGGGGTCCTGATAAAAACAGGTCTGTCAGGTCTACCTTACACTAGGAGACGCCTCGGAGATGGATCAGAACCTCACTGAACCAAATCTTAGCATCACTGATAGCCTCAGTCCAGATCAAGAGATTTGCTGTTAGCTCTCCTGGCTGTGTTTCTGACTCAGAACCTATTTTGTGGATGCGTGTGCGTGTGTGTGTGTGTTTGTGTGTGTGTGTGTGTGTGTGTGTGTGTTTTCCTTTATGGCTCCATTGTCAGTCTCTCTTGAAATTTCTTTTTTTTTTGGAGGGGGGAAGGTAGGGCAATTGGGATTAAGTGACTTGCCCAAGGTCACATGGATAATTTTTGTGTTAAGTGTCTGAGGCCAGATTTGAACTCCTTCTGACTCCAGGGCTGATGCTCTATTCACTGCCACCTAGCCACCCCTTGAAATTTCTTAAATAATCCTTGCTGGAACCTTTCTAATACTTGATTGTATGTTCTTTATTTTATTTGGAACCAATTCCAAAGTCTTGAGACTTAAGAAGTCTTAAGGAAGACTTAAGGAAGTCTCAAGAAGAATAGAAATCCTACTCTCTGGAAGCCTAATTGTTCAAACTGACCAACTTGCCCAAGGTGTCTGGGTTGGTAACTTTTAAAAAACTATAAAGTACTCAAAGACTCTAGTTCTCACTTGGATTCAAATCTTATCTCTGACACTTCCTATATGTATGACCTTAAGTAAGTAACTTAATCTCTATGGACCTCAGTTCAGTCATTTGTAAAAAGAGGGGGTTGACCTGATGAAATCTGAGGGTCCTTCTGACTCTAAAGCTATGATCCTACAACTTCAAGAATGTTAATGACTCTGTCCTGTTTCTTCTTTCTTTTCTTAACACCAAAGGAAATTCCCTTCAAAATAAACTGGTAGGGACATATTACTCCTACCACTCCTTGGGATAATCTGTGTCATTTAAAATCCCACATCCCCATCTGTCAACCACTTTTCTTTTTGTAGCTGTCATGCTGTGAGCAGTAGCTCCTAGATCTAGTCACTTACACAGTACAGACAATTTCTGCCTAAAGGTATAAGGCTTACATGGTCAGACAAAGCCAATGTGTTCATCTGTTTTGCTGATGTGTAATTGTTACAAGGGAGAGTTCAATTGGAAAATGACAGTAGGGTATATAGAACATCAATAAGATATTAAAAAAAAAAAGCCTGACCTCTTTCCCTACTGGGACAGTGCTAAACCAAGAAGTAAGTCTTTGCAACTCACCCCATGGCTGAGCCAGTCCTTTAACCCCTCCGGGCTTCCTTCCTAGGATCTGTAAAATAAGGGGGTTGTTCTAGATCAGGGGTTCTTTTTTTAAACTTTCACCTGTTTAATATATTTTTATCTTTTTCTCAATTACATGTAAATGAAAATTTTAACATTTGCTTTCAAAATTTTGAGTTCCAATTTGCTCCTTTCTCCTCCCCACTCCTTGAGAAGGCAAGAAATTTGATATAGATTATACATGTGCAGTCATACAAAACATTTCCATATTAGCCAATGTTGCAAAAAAAAATGAAGACCAAAACAATAACACAAAAACCCAAGAATAAGAAAGCAAAAAAAGTATGCTTCAAACTGCATTCAGACTTCCTCAGTTCTTTTTCTGGAGGTGGATTGGAATAGATTAGGGGTTCTTACTTGTTGCTGAGCTGTTCAGCCATGTCAGGTTATTCGTGACACTGTGGACCATATTGTCCTTGGGGTTTTCTTGGCAAATATATTGGTGGGGTTTGCCATTTTCTTCTCCTGTGGATTAAGGCAAACAGGGTTAAGTGACTTGCCCAGGGTCACATAGCTAGTGTCTGAAATTGGATTTGAACTCAGGTTTTCCTTATTCCAGACCCAATGCTCTATCTCTTGAGGTATAAATTCCAAATCACTTGCAAGTCATGGTGCCCCCTAAGGAATTCTTATTCAATAGCCAGTTAGTTGCCAAGTCCAATCGATTCTACTTTGGCAACACGTCTCCTATATACCACCTTCTCTCTGGCACTGCCACCAGCCTGGTACAGACCCTCATTACCTCACTCCTAGACTATGACAATGGCTTGTCTCCCTGCCTTAAGCCTCTCCTCACTAACAGTGCATCCTCCTCTCAACTGTCAAATTCATCTTCCTTAAGTTCAAGGCCAAACATGTTAACCCCTTCCTCTACCCCCACCCCCATTCAATAAACTCATGGGGTCAAGGGCTCAGGGAATCCAGGAACCCCAATAACCAGAGTCCCTGGAAATCAGTCTGGAATGAATTCACGGATTCAAGCATTCTCTGAGTCAAGGTGGCAAAGATTTATTGTTACACTACACAGCAGGCAAAGTTCTTAGGGAAACTGCAAACTTAAAGGGGTACAATTAAAGTTTATACAGGATATTCTATAGTATAACAAGTGCCAAATATGCTAGGTAGTGAGTCAGGGTGGGATTAGGGAGTAATTAAGGAGTGGTCAGTTCTTAAAGGAACTTGCACTTTTAATATCTACTTCGAAGGCATACTGCCCAGAATTCACTGGTAAATAGCCTGACTGGGGCTGCATGGAGGTGTGGTTTTAGGCTTAAAATATCACTAAGTCAGCTAGCAGTAAGGGCTGACCAACCTTGCCACCCATTGATGTGGTGTTTGACAAGATGGATGTTGGATATATGTATATCCCAAGCTAATGAGGGATTCAGGATGTATATAATGAGCTAGGGAGTTACATATGACTGAATCTAGGATACATATATATGGAGTAACAAAGACCCTTCTTTACCCAAAGTAAACTCAGAGGCTTCTCAAGATAGAAAGTAGAAAGGAGTTTATTATGATTCTCGAGAGAAAAGGACAACTCACACTGAGTGCATTCAATACATTCTCAGTGTCAAATGGTGCCAGGCATAGAGAAGATACATACTTTTATAGCCCTAGCCCCATTACCTAATCACAATCCCCCTCCCTAGTCCCCTTCCTCTCTGCTCATTCCCATGAGCTTTGAGGGCACAATTGAAATGTGATAAATCTAACCCAAGGACAGTGATGACATATATATATATATATATATATATATATAGTAAGCAGATGCAGTTACTTTGTAAGTTTAGCAGTCCATTGACTTTGGCACACTCCTACAATTTTTGAGGCCCCCTTTTCCTTTGATTAATGTGATCAAAGCCTGTGTTCTTGTCCTTGTTCCTATAACACTTCATGGTCACCTTGCCCTTACAGTATAACTGGGCAAGGAACTAAGCAGATATGATTAGCCTTCAGATTTAGTAATCTAAGAATTCTTGTACAACTCCCATCTTTGTTAGTCTCTTCACCTGGGTAACCATACAGATGTGTGTACATCCTGTGTTCCTATCCTCCTCTCCTGGAACACTTCAGGGTCAGCAGCCTGTTTTTACAGAAAAACTGAGTTGAAAACCCAACTTTTAATTCTATGAGGGTCCCCTAGCCTAAAGGTTTTATGAGGGGTCTTCACCATATCTCACACACATATAGGTACACAGCTGCTTCAGCCAGTACACAGTTGGATCAAACTATTAAATTCTATAGGTGCAGTTGGCTACTATATCAGGAAGAGAGAGACAGCATTTTGAGGCTAGGGAGATTTGAGGCTAAGGAGAAATGTAATTTTACAAACTGAGGTTCAAGCACAGGCACCCACGTACCCCATCAACTCCTTATTACCTCCGGGATGAAGTAGAAAGTCCTCCGGTTTTCAAAGCTGCTTCATAATCTGTCTCCCCCTCCCCAGCCTCCACTCTCCTTACACCTTACATCCCTTCGGCCAGTGACACAGGCCTCCTGGAACTTCCTGGAAGAGGACGCCGCCTCCCAACGTGGCTGTCCCCCCACCTTGAATACTCTTCTTCCTCATTTCTGCCTCCTGGCTTCTCTGGCCTCCTTCAAGTCTCAGCTAAAGTCCCACTTTAAGCCTTTCTCAGGCCTCAATCTTACTGTCTCCCCTCTGAGACCCCAGTTTATCCCAGATGTATCTTGTTTGTACATAGCTGTTTGTATGTTATCTCCCCCATTAGACTTAGAGCATCTTGAAAGTAGGGACTATTTTTTGCCTTTCTAGAAGGTACTTGATAAATGCTTGTTGATTTGATTTGTCATTCTATCAATTTTATTTTTATGCATTTAAATGAACATTAATCTGAGAAAGGGTCAATAGATTTCACCAATTGGCAAAGGGATTTGTGACCAAAAAAAGGTTAAGAACCTCTGCATGATCTCTGAGGTTGCTTTCTGCTATGAAGTTTTATAATTCTATCCTGAAGAGACCTGCCTTTATATTAGTGAATCAGTCCACATAATTCAGAGATGAAGAAAGGAGGGGCAGGCCAAGCTTGGGGATCTGATTGGGTAGAAGGGGACTGTAGCAGCAAGCACCCCAAGCATCCTCAGGGTTCGCTGCCACCACAGGTTCTTGGATCTGCTTTGATAAAGGAAAGCAACTCAAAATGGGTTAACAAGCTTACTTTAATCAGTCAAACATGTATCGTTTACCTAGTTCAGGGGAAAAAGGTCAGCACCCCGAACTTCAGAATACACAGACAGAATTATCAAGACAGAAACAGATCAAGTAGACAGATTTCCAAACTGTCCAACCATTACATCCATACCCAGTCAACATCTGGGTTTCAACATCTGGGTTTTTTCAAAGCCGGGGGTCTCTGGACAACAGCTTCCCAGAATCCACATCAAATCACAGAACACTTCTCAAAGTGAGCCCCAAAACAAAGCTACACATCAGGGTTTATATAACCTTCCCCTGGCTCAGAGAATGTAACAATCTTATTGACTCATTGGCCAATCAAGAAGTATCTACTGAAAAACAATCCTCCCACCCCAGGCTCCAGGTGCACTTTAGCCTAGGGGCAGGGAAGATCTTACAAATTTACATTCCCATTACAGGGACTTTGACCCATTTCACTTTTCTTCTTTTTTTGTGTGGATTATTTCTTATCATCTTTGGTATCTCTCTAGGTTGGTTAAAGATTTTCTTGCCCTGGGCTGAAACATCAGACATCTTCAGGAGTGAGCTTGACAGCAATTTTCTTGGCAAATGATCTGTTGAGGAAAATAATGATAAAGGATTTTTTTTTTTAATTTTGTTTTCTGTTTCCTTGTTTGTTTTTCATTGTCCACAGAGGTCTGTATGTGATAGAATGAAAGTTTACTTTTGGGTAGTTTAACTTCCCCGGCTGATAAAGAGAACAGGGAAACAGGTGTTTAGGCCTTGTCCCCTAACACTGATCATGAGGTCCGAGGGCCTAGAACAAATTCTGATCTGTTGTTTGAGTGTATGTTACCAGGAGGCAGATTTGGACTAGTGAGAGAATAATTTCCTAACAATCAGAGCTGTGTGCAAATAGAATGGGCTACTTTGACATGCTGAGACTTCCCCATTTGTGGAGGAATTCCATAAAAAAGCTGAAACACCACTTTGGGGAGATGACGGGTATATTGGTAGAATCAGCACTTTTTAAACAGAGGGTGGTATACAGTCAGATGCACAGTTTAAGAAACTCTGGTATAGATTTTATCAACAGTCATTTAACATTTATTAAGTACCTACTAAAGGCCAAGCACTAGGAATTCAAATAAGAAAAAGACCCATTCCTGCCCTCAAGGAGTTTACAATCTAATTGGGAGAGATAATAAACAAAGGAAACTGAAAAGGTGTGGGGATCACTGGGATTCAGTGGAAGAGTTTGAGGCTTTGGAAGGAGTTTAGTACTTTAGCCTCCAGCCCTCCAATCAGAGGTGAGGCAACGTGGATTCTAAGGAGGTGTTTAGTAGCCAAAGCCAGGTCCAGTTGCATCATGATGAGGTCAGTTTTTAGAAGTGCTAAATGTATAGGGCTCATTAAACCCCTTCAGAGGTCCCCTTAGACCAGCAGCACACACATACAGGATGACTTCTGTGCAAAGCTATCTTGAGACTGTGGCTTCATGAGAACTAAGTCATAGGAAAATGGATCTAGGAAAGTCCTTCCTGTAGAGTCCAATCTTCTCATTTTACAGAACAGCCCAGAGAATTTAAGTGACTTGCCCATGATGCACAAAGGTTCAGAAATGAGAGACAGAATGTTATGCATTAAGGATAGCAAATAGGTCGGGTTGCCTGAGGGAAGGGGAGTGATGTAAAATAAATCAAGAAAGATAGGATGAAGCCATGTTGTGAAAAGTGAAGCTTAGATGATTCAATCAAAGTGGGGAATTTTTTTTTCATTTATTTTTTGGGGGGGGGGTGGTGGATTTCTTCTACCACTTAAATCCTAATGTATCTATAACTTAGTACAGGAATAGGCAATGATCCGTGGGCCAAATCTGGCCCACTACCTGCTTGTTTTTTTTTTTTTTGGAGGGGGGAAGGCAAGACAATTGGGGTTAAGTGACTTGCCCAATGTCACATAGCTAGTAAGTGTGTTAAGTGTCTCAGGTCAGATTTGAACTCAGGTCCTCCTGACTCCAGGGTTGGTACACTATGCACTGTGCCACAGAGCTGCCCCCATTACCTACGGTAATGCTTTTGTAACTCATTCTTAACTCATTCTTGGTATGGCCAGTGAGCTAAGAATGAGTTGGAAGGCCAGATTTGGCATTTAGGCCATAGTTTGCTGACTCCCTATCTTGGTAGATATGTCCTAGGAATCTGACCTTGGAGAAGAGAATATTGGGGGAAGCAGGGCATAAAGGCGATCTCCAAGAACCTGAAGGGCTATCACTATAAAAAAAAGGGATTAGATTTATTCTGTTTAGCCCCAGGAGACAGAACTAGAAACAAAGGGTAGAAATTGTAAAGAGATTATAAAGTCAGGCTTAACACAAGGGAAAAGAATTCCAATTAGAGCAATTCATAAGTGGAATGGGATAACCTTGGGAGGTGGCAGAATCATTCCTCATTGGAGGTCTTTGAGAAGAAGCTGGATGACCACTTGCTGGTGATGTTCTAAGCAGAGATTCCTTTTCAAATATGGCTTAGATTAGATAATTATTAAGGTCTCTTTCAAAAGCTGAAATTCTATGATTCTGAGTCATCAGGCACTAAGAGATTAAGGGACTTGATCAAGGTCACAGAGCTAGCTAGTCAGAGTGAGACTGGAACCTAGGTCTTTGCACTTAGCCATGACTTATTAAGAAATCGGAGAGTTGAAGGTTTCTGTTTGGCTTTCTGGGGAGGGAGGAAGAAAGACAAGGTATATATGTGGCCAGTCATGAGGAACTTTATACTTTTGCCTAATTTTACTGAAGAAATCAAAGACAGATTAAATCATTAGCTTCCTTGATGGGACATAAAGAAAGATGAAAGTAGAAAGGTGAAACTCCAGAAATAAACTGGTTATTCCAAGAAACTTTGCTTGCTCTCTGATCTTTTTGGTCAAGAGTTCAGAAAGAAGGTGTGGGTTCCAAAGGGGAGGAGAGGGTAGCACCAATTGGGAGACAGGGTTGGGCTTAGTTTTCAGTTCTCTCTCAATGGTATGGTTTTGACATACAAAGGCAGGAAGAGAGACCAAAAGTAAAATCCAGGGAGCCCTATAACCACAGTTTGAGGAAACTGCTAGAGGACAAAAGATTTCTTTTATTCCTACTCATTCTGAAAGGAGGGGGAGGAAGAACAGATGGTTTTTTGGCAGTGGTTTCTCCATGTTTGGTGAAATAATTTGGAGGGACTAAGGAGTCTTTTGTCCTTAGAGCAGAGCTAATGCTTTTGTTTAACTAATTGTAACAAGTCCAGATTGGGACATTAGTGACTTAATTACACATACCATGGAATAGATGAATTTTAATGAAAAATTGGTGGAAAGTTTCAACTGGAAACTTCCAGTCAATTCAACTCCATTCATCAATTAAGCACCTACTATCTACAAAGCATATAGCTGGAGATCCAAAGACAAAACTGAAACGGTTCCTCTTTATAAGGAAGAGATAAGAAGATATAGAGTATATCCAAAGTAATAAAGCAAATAAGACAAAAAGGGTTTCAGGTAGGAGGTTGTAACTGAACTGTGCTTTGAAGTTAAGGATTCTAAGAGGCAGAGGGAGAGAAGAAATATATTACTGATACAGAACACAACAGGATGAAGGATATAGAATATTGTATCTAAGGAACAGCTGACTAAAATGGAAAAGATTGAGAAGTAGAGTAACATGAAATGAGACCAGAAAAGCAAGAAGACTTTGATTCTTAGGTTGAGGATTTTGTCTTTTATTCCAGAGGTAACAGGGAGCCAATGAAGATTTCAGAGTACAGGGGTGAGCTCCTTGGTACATTAGATATGATTTTATAAATTAGATGATATACAGCAGATCTGTACATTAGAAGTTATCAATGGGGCAGCTGTGAGAAGGTTGGATAGCAGAAGTTAAAAGCAGAAGCAGGGAGACCTATTATGAAGCTACTGAAGACAAAAGCAACTCTCATAGAAAAAGGAAATCCCAGTGCCTTTAATATTTGGTATATTATGAAAATAGTTTTCTTTGGCTAAATAAGCAGCTGACTAGGGACAAATTCAGGATAAAGTTGGAAAAAAAGATAATAGATGCTTATGGTGTGTTAATCTGTTTCCAAAAGTAGATCAAATTGTTTGGAAAAAAATATATTGGGGCGGCTAGGTGGTGCAGTGAATAGAGCACCAGCCCTGGAATCAGGAGGACCTGAGTTCAAATCTGGCCTCAGACACTTGACACACTTACTGGCCATGTGAGTTTGGGCAAGTCACTTAACCCCAACTTCCCTTCAAAGAGCAAGAAAAAAAAGAATATATTAAATTCTGAGTAATACTAGTAACTACTATGGAATATTTTATGGTTTAATGTCTTATAAATTATGCATTATCTTTTATAATAAACATCTGGTTATCTATGTATCATTATATATCATATTGAAAATATAATATTGAGGGGCAGCTAGATGGCACAGTGAATAGAGCATTGACCCTGGAGTCAGGAGGACCTGAGTTCAAATTCCGCCTCAGACACTTGATCACACTTACTAGCTGTGTGACCTTGGGCAAGTCACTTAAACCCAATTGCCTTGCCTTCCCCCCTCCAAAAAGAAAATATAATACTGAAAACATATTTTTATGTAATTACATATGGAATATTCTACAGACACATACACAACTACATATGCATATATATGCATACACACATGTTTTTAAACTCATTAATAATACCTCTTGTAAGTATATGCTTAGAGTAAGCTTCCTTGTTAAAAGCACACTGGTCAGATATTTGTCTTCTATTCACTTAAATACATTTTTGACAATTTCTTAGGGTTTTGAATTTGATCTGAAAGTTGCTAAAGATTTCTGAGCAGAGAAGTAACATTTCATTTGCATGTCATGATGACAGAATGGATTGGAAATAGGCATCATGGTTTAGTGAAAAGAGTCAGGAGAGACTTCTGTCCGAGTAAAAGCCATGAGAACTCTGGCCAAGATGGTGAACAACGCACACTTCAGAAGGCTGATATTGGAGATTGAATAACTCCTCTCAGAAGAGAGCTGGTCAATTATAGGTGTTGTATGAGGCATTCTGTTGATTTGTCTTGCTTAATTGTACTGTTTTATTATGAGGAAGGGTTCTCACAGGGAAGACTCATCAGGAAGTGACAACAATGTAAAAATATCAATAAAACTTTAATTTTTAAGAAGAGGCTATTTAGTTCTTTTTGTGATGGTTAAGAATTGGAAATTGAGGGAATGCCCCTCAATTGGGGAATGGCTGAACAAGTTGTAGTATATGAATATAATGGAATACTACTGGGCTATAAGAAATGATGAGCTGGTGTATTTCAAGAAAAACCTGAAAATACACAAACTGATGCAAAATGAATTGAGCAGAACTAGGAGAACACTATACACAGTAACAGCAATATTGTGTTATTCAACTATGACTGACTTAGCCTTTCTCAGCAATACAATAATACAAGACAATTCCAAAAGACTCAGGATGGAAAATGCTATCCACATTCAGAGAAAGCACTATGGAGTCTGAATATAGATCAAAGCATACTATTTTTACTTTTTTGGTGGTTTTTCCCTTTTATTTTGTTTCTTCTTTCACAACATGGCTAATGTGGAAATATCTTTAACATGATTGTACATGTATAACCTATATCAGATTGCTTGCTTCTTGGGGAGGGAGGAGGGGTGGGAGAAAAATTTGGAATTCAAAATCTTATAAAAATGAATGTTCAAAACTATCTTTACATGTAATTGGAAAAAATAAGATGCTATTTACAAAAAAAAAAAAAGAGGCTATTGAAATAGTTCAAGCAATGTCAAGGAAGTGAAGGAATATTTGGAAGGTATATGATTCTGGATCAATGCAATGACCTACCTTTTGGCAGAGAGTTTTTAAAAGACTGTGGTTTCAGAATAAGATTTTCAAACACAACCAAGTATGAATTTAATTTGCTTGGTTATCCTTATTTGTTATAAGAAAAGGTTTTTATTTTGGGAAGGGGAGCAAGTGGTGTGGAAAGTGAAGGAAGGGGATGCAAAAAAAGGCTGTCAATAAAATATTTAAATACTTAAAAATACATAGAAGAGATCAGACAGAAGTTCATAAGAGGGACACAGACAAGCAAGGTAAAATTTAAATATATATTTAATATATATTAGTCAAAAGAAATAGTCATATATATGTAATGGCAATTCACAGTTTCATACATATAACCTCTTTGTATTACTTGGTTGACATTTAAAATTGTCCCAGCAAAATATGATTAAAATCTGAATGGAATTAAGAATCTGAGTAAGCAAAGAGAAGGGGAAATTTCAAATCCTTCAAGCCATGTGAAAAACACATTGTCTAAGTTAAAATGGGAAATTACCTGACTTATGACCAAATAATGTGGCACTACTCAGTTTCTTTCTCTTGGTCCCTGCTGACCACCAGAGAAAATTAATGCTTAGAAGGCAAATGTCTTCCCCAGTCCACTACCACTCATAACCCTCATTAAAATGAATGTGATTTCTAACCCAGGGATGAAGGGACTTCAGGACTGTAGTTTCCAAGAAATAAAAGGATACAAAAGGGCCATTGCTCTTTCTCACAAAAAGTCCTACTGTTATTGTTCATTAAAGGCTGACTATTAAAAATCTGAAGAGAACCAGCTAAGAAAGTTGTTAGGTTTAGAATTTTACATTTTATAACAATTATATGAGTAACTTAAAAAAAACTAGTTGAAATTTTGTGTGATTATACGATTAAAAGTGAAGAGTTAAAGATTTAACATTTAAAACTTTTAAGTCACCACCTAGTTAGTTCCCATTTCTGGATTCTAGTGATTTGGGAAGTTTAGACACTGTCACAGTACTTGGATTGTAGGCCTGGAATCAGGAAGCTCTGAGTTCAAATCCAGCCTCAGACTTCTACTAGCTATGTTGCCCTGGGCAAGTCCCTTAAACCTCCATTTCCCACAGTTTCCTCAACTGCAAAATGAGGATAATAATAGCACCTACCTCACAGGGTTGTTGGGAGGATAAAATGAGACAATATTGGGGCAGCTGGTGGCATAGTGAATAGAGCACTGGCCCTGCAGGCAGGAGGACCTGAGTTCAAATCTGGCCACACGCACCTACCACTTACTAGCTGTGTGACACTTAATACCCCAATTTCCCTACCTTCCGCCTCCAAAAAAAGACCAAAAAAATGAGATAATATTTGTAAAAAGCACCTAGAACAGTGCCTGGCACACAATGTTTATTCCCTTCCCTCTCTTTCCCTCCCCCATCTTATCCAGCCCTTTCATTTTACAGATGAGAAATCTGAGGCCCAGTTGGTGGCAGAGCCAGAACCAGAAGAAAAGGCCCAATTCAGTGCTCTTTGAGAACCAGTATCTGAGAATCTGAAAATGGTTTCTTTAGCAAACGTGATCTCAGGTACTTGTATAGCTAAGCATTTCAATGGTACAGGGTCTCAGTTGAGGCTGGGGGATTTCTCCCCAGAGGCACTGGAGGTAGGGACTGAGCACCAACTAAAGATTGTGTCAAAGTTAAGGCAACAGCAGTAGCAGCAGCAGACACTTCTTATCCACAGGAAGTCTACTCAAGGACTTAGTCCTATCTTACTCAATCAGTTCTCCTGGTCACTTCTGGATAAACAACCCGTCTGGGGCTTGGCTCCTTCCTGAAGTTGCCCAACTTCATTTATGCTTCATTCTTCTTTGGTGAGGGTCAATTCCCATTTTCCTCCTCCACAAAGTTTCAAAACTGAAGAGTGGAACTATGAGAAAAGAGACAACACCACCACAGCAGAGAGACCAGACCTTAGGATGGCTGTGATATGACATCAGGCTTCCGCCCTGTCCAGAGGCCCTGTCAGGCCATCCCTTCCTCCCACTCCATAGCTCTTGGCTCCCTGCTCTTCACGCTTCCCTCCCCACTGGACATGGAAGCCTGGTCAGTACAAGCTTCTGTTATGGAGGAGCCCGACCCCTCACCTTTTCCAAACTTTGTCGATGGCCCACACTGATCAGCGTCATGCCCAGCTGCTGGCAGATTCGGTACAGCTCACTTTCCACCTCTTCAGTCAGAGCACTTGTGGCTTCATCTAACACTAAAGAAATCAAGAATTCAAGACTCTAATTCTTCTCTTATACCAAAGGCTAAGTGATGTGGTAGATAAAGCCCTGGTCCTGCAGTCAGGAAGACCTGAGTTCAAATCCAAACTTACTATTTGTGTGACCTTGGACAAGTCACTTAGCCTCTGTTTAACACAGTTTCCTCTACTGCAAAATGGGGATAATAACAGCATCCATCTCAAAGAGTTGCTGGGAGGATCAAGTGAAATAACATTTGTGAAGTATTCAGCACATGTAAGCACCAGGAGAACAGCGTACACAGGAACAGCAACATTTTGTGATGACCAACCACGATAGCCTTAGTCCTTCTCAGCATATTTTCTTCCTACACTATCTGTGTCAAAGCTAGGCAATAATAGCTGGCATTAATAACAACAATGATAGAATTAATTATGTTAATTGCTTTAGGTTTGCAGAAGCCAGAAGCTGCTTTACATAACAGCGAAACTTTTTCCCTTAATCAGTGGCAGCTCAATTTTCTTAACAGTAATTCATCCTTATAAGATTTAAGAGACTTACATGATGTGTTTTCTTTCGCTACATGGCTTTGTATTCTCATTCAATCCTCACAACAATCCCCATTTTGCAGATGATGAAACTGAGGCAGGCAGGGGTTTAGTAACTTCCCCAGAATCACACAGCTATAAAGGTCTAAGGTAGAACTTTAACTTGAGTCTTCCTGCTTTTGGGTCCAGTGCTCGAGCCACTAATGGTAATAGCTCACATTTATATATTGCTCTAAGATTTGCAAAACAATTTACAAGTATTCTCTCATTTTATCCTCACAATAACCTTAGGAGGTGGGGGAGGGGGGCATTATTATTATCCCCATTTTACAGATGCGGAAACTGAGGCAAACAGGGGTAAATGACTTGCCCTGGGTCATACTGCTGGTAAATGTCTAGAGCTACATTTTAACTCAGGTCTTCCTGACTCCATGGCCAGTGCCCTATTCTACCGGATCATCTAGCTGCCTCTCAGACAGCACTGAAAGAAATCACACAAGCTGCTTTACACAACAGGGAAACATCTTTCCTTAACTGGTAGCAGTTTGATTTTCTAAGAGTAAAAATAATTCATCCCCGAGGCGGCTAGGTGGTACAGTGAGTAAGAGCGCCCCGCCTAGGAGTTGGGAGGATGTGGGATTGGTTCTTGGTTCCGGCCTCAGATACTTAACACCCACACAAAAAAACTAGCCATGTGACCTTTGGTAAATTACTTAACCCCAACTGATTTAAAAAAAAAATAACATCCCCATAGGACTTAGGAGATTTGTGTTTTCTTTTGCAACATGGCTAATGTGGAAATATGTTTTGGATAACTTCACATGTATAATTTGTATCATAGTACTTGCCTTCTTCAAGGGGTGGGGGAAGGAGGAAGAAAATGTGGAATTCAAAAATTTTTTTAAAATGAATGTTACATTTTTAAAAAATGTAATTAGGAAATATTTAATGAAACTAATAAAAATTTTTTTTTAAAAAGAGACTTACAGGAGCTGAGGGAAAGCGAGCAGAGCCAGGAAAACAATCTATGAAATGACTACAACAGCGTACATGGACAGAACCAACCACCACAAACAAGAGACTGAATGTTCTGAAGTTAAAAAGCATAAGTCCAGCTCAAAAGAAGAAATATGAGAACACCCCTCCCCTGGCTCTTCTGCAGAAATGAAGGGTTGGGGAGGCTCCATGAATGTTGTATATTACATCATAAGAACAGATTTATTTTTGGATTGTTTTTGCTGAACTTTTTTCTCTTCCTTCCTTTTTAAAAAAATTTTTTTTGATATAAGGGAGAGATACAAAGGATAGTCTTGGTAATATCAAAACAAAAGATAGCAATAAAATGCATTTAAAAAATATATAGTACTTATAAAGTTTATAAGACACTCTCCTTCAAGGACTCAGAAAAGCATGGGAAGGCTTTTATGAAGCCTGAAGTAACAGTACTAACAGCCAGCATTTACATACTGCTTTGAAGTTTGTTTTTTTAACTTTATTTACCTATTTTTTGCTTTTTTGGAAGGGGGAGGGAAGGGCAATTGGGGCTAAGTGACTTGCCCAAGGTCACATGGCCAGTAAGTGTTAAGTATCTGAGGCTGGATTTGAACTCAGGTCCTCCTGACTCCAGGGCCGGTGCTCCACTCACTGTGGCACCCAGCTGCCCTGCTCTGAGGTTTTCTTTTTTTTTTTTCACTATGAAAAATGCTTCAATGGTGTTATCTGTACAGCATTTGATGTCAAAGAACAGGAAAACAGCAAGTGCAGAACGCAGAGAGACATGAACATCAGAAAACAAGTTTGTGAGTGAATAAAAAGAGTTCATACAGCTTTCCTGCTCTGAGGTTTTCAAAGTGCTTTCTTTACATGTGTTCTCTCATTTGATCCTCTTTGAAGTAGATGCTTTTGTTATCTTCATTTTATCTAGGGGGAAACTGAAGTTGAGACTTGCTCAGGGTCACACAGCTAGTCAGTGTCTGAGACTGAATTTGAACTCTGGTCTTCCTGACTCAAGCCCAGCATTCTTTCCACTGAGCTACCTAAGCAGAACCTGGGCAACAACATACAAAATAACTACAAAATGGAAATGGAAAGAACAACAAAAAAAATGCAACTGAATGCTGTTCGATTATAATGGGGAAAAGATAAATATCCCTCTCTTCCTTCTTTGCCAAGGTGGGGGATTGTGTAAGTGAAAACACCATATATCCTATCAGACTCAGCTGAAGAGTTAGATTTGCTGAACTGCTTTCTTCTTCTCTTTTTTACTAATGGTAAAAGGGATGGCCACAAGGGATAGTAGGGAAGGGGAGGAGAGATATATTTATATTTTTAATATCATATATATTTTATAAATATTAAATATATAAATATGTTTATATTTGAATATATTACATTTTTATAAATACATTATGGTAAATGCCATGTATATAATGTAGAATATATGTTTATGTGGAATACACATATTTGTGTCTATATGGAATATTAGCATATTTAATATATGACATAGAATATCTATACAGAACCAAAATCTAGAAATGTCTATATAACATTTTTATATAAACATGGATAGAAAATACTTATATGGAATATACAAATATTTTCCACTTATTTAATATATTATATATAATTTAATATATTAATATATTATATATAATATAAATAAGCAAGATAGCAATACATTTTTTAAAAACTCACTTTCCTCAAAACAATTCTATGAGGTAAATGATAAAATAATTACATTATATGAAGAGATGGTAGTATTATCTATACCATGTTTTAATGAAGAATAGGTCTCCTTTCTGAATTTCTCCCCTACTTCCCAGTTTCCTTATCATTGACTGATGTCATCTAACCTCAAGTACCCAGGGTCAAGTGCTGTTTGGCCAGTCCTATTTCTGGTAGAAGGGAGGATAATAATTCCAGGAGGGAAAAGGTTTAGAATAAGGGAAGCTGACAGGTCCACTTCTCTAGAGGGAGTGTCAGTGGAACCTTTAGTTCAGTCTCTCTTAACTCTTAAGACTAACCCACTCACTGCATCACCTATCCTAGGATGCAGGGCCTTGTAGAAAGGATAAAGATGAATATTTATCATTAGAGTTAATAAGTAAATAATAATATATTACACTACAGAGTTAAATATATAATATGTTTATAGATGCTCTATTATATAACATGCACATTAAATAATGAAATGAAATTATAAATACAATAATAACTGTAAAATAAAAACAAACTGTAAATAAAAAATGTATTGGATATTTGTGTTTGATGATAAGCAAAAATGTTAATATAGGCTGAGGTCAATGACAAAAGACCAAGAGTCAGGGCCATTTCTAGGTATCCATTAGCCAGTTACAAGACTATATTATACTCTGAAGGCCTCTTAAGAGCCCTTAAGGTCCAAGCATTGGAACAACACAACCCAGTAACAGGTACTATCCCCAGGGAAGTTATCCCATGCCAAAGGATTCTGATTATGCCACTGCCTGGCACTTAGACCTTGGATAAGCCCTTTTATCTCTCTTTTGACAGCTTCCTCATCCATAAAATGTGAGGGTTTGACCCCATGATTTTCCTAAGGTTTCTCTTTCAGTTTTAAAATTCTATGATGCTAAAACTCCCCATTTGTCATAGCCTTTGTACTGTCCCAGTGGGCATGTCCAGCTGCCCTCCTTGGATATAGCAGCCTGGAATAAAAATCCTTGCCCACTTTAAGGGTTTGACATCCCACTCCACCCCCACTCCCCCTGCCCCTGGCTCCAGCTGTCACAAACGGTACAAAGATGACAGGACTGAATTTATAAAATGTTCTGAGCTTCTCTAAGAAAACAAAATACTAACCACAAGGGCTGAGAGCCTACAGAAGGGCCTGGGGTGTTACTTCTCATCCTCTGAAGGTGAGAGAGATGAGGCAAAATGCTACCTCCTACCACAGGACATGTATCATACTCAAGGACACACACAAATGCACACAACTACACAATCTGACACCACTTCCGCTGTGGGTTATTTCTTACCTGCATATTTAGGTTGCAAATAGAAGAGCCGGGTGAAAGAGAGTCTTTGCATCTCTCCTGGGGACAAAACATCATACCTGGGGAGCAGAAAGATGGCAGATGGGGCTAAAAGGGAAAAACCACTTTCTTCCCTTCATTATAGGCATCCAAGAGATGACTTCAGAGACTGCTCCAGTGGTCAGACTTTTGGAAAAGAGCCCATTTCCCTACCTTGAATGAAACCTGGGGGTTAAGTAGACTGAGAAATTCCAGACACATCTGTCCTAAGGTTAAAAACTAGTTCCAAAAAACTTGAAATTAGATGAGACGGGAACCCACCTGAGTATTTATTTTCAGGGGAATGATGCTGTAAACAGTCAATTAGCCAAATGATGAAAGAGAGGGGTCTCATGATATTAAGATGATGTGTGACTGTAATGTATATACAATTTTATTGCAAAATTACATTGTTTGGGGAAATATCATGATGTGTAAGCCCACTAGGAGTTAATAGCCTGAAGGTAATTGCCCATTCTAATTTGGCAGAATCCAGGAACATTTTCCCAGCTTTTAGATGCTGGGCTCTAGATGTTCCTGTAATTAGGACACTCCTCAGAACTGGTATCTGTGACAATGATTCATGTGTGTAAAGGACATAGGTTTTTTTTAATCCATCCTTACCAGTTCCAGTCTACCTGTTGGTCCAGGCCCCCTGTCCTTGCCACCAGACTCGACTGAAACACACAGAGAGATGGGAAGATGTCAGTAAACAGTGCTTAGCACCTGGCATACAGTAAATGCTTACTAGATTCCAGGTGACTGACTAAACGAGTCTAGCATTAACTATCACCTATCCTATTGGTATTCTCATCTCTACTCTCCTCTCCAGAAATAGATGCACACCTGGAAATCCCAGCTGCCCAGATCCCTGCCTTTCACAGCAGAAGCACAGAACGCTACCAGTCACGTTCTAAAGGCAGCAGGGTAGCCTCATGGTATCCAGAAGCAATAATTTGCCAAGCAGACACTATTCAATGGGAGGCATTTAGGTGGTAGTGGACAGATCTGGACCTGGAGTCAGAAACATCTGTGTTTAAGTCTGGACTTAGACATTTGCTAGCTGTGTGACCCCTGGACAAGTTGCTTAATTTCTCCCTGCCTCAGTCTCCTTATCTGCAAAATGGTGATAATAATAATCCCTACTTCACAGAGTTGTGAGGATCAAATGAGACAGCATATGCAAAGTACCTCGAAAACCTTAAGAACCTATAGAAATGCTAGCTATTATTATCACTCTCACTGTTCTGGGGCTTCTCAGGGAAGACAAAATGACCCCGAGCTAACTCTCATAGGAATTCCCGGAGGGACTCACCAGGCCAGCTAATTCCAAGAACCTCATGATTCTCTCGTCATCTGCAGAACCTAGAAAATAGATTTCCCCCAAGTTACAGGCAATTAGGTGACAAAGTAGAGTAGCTAAGTGGGGCAGCGGATAGAGTGCTGGGCCTGGAGTTAGGAAGACTCATCCTTCTTAGATTAGCTATGACCTAAGCTTGTGCTGGGCAGCCTTGGGGGAGGAAAGGTCTCCTTGGAACTCAAGACAGATTGAGACTCGGTAAGGTAGAAACCCTGCACTGACCTGAATGCAGAAACTGTGTAAAGCACTTTGCAAACCTTAAAGCGCTGTCTATGCAAGCTATTGTTATTAATTATCATCACTGTCATCAGGTGGCAAGAGGATCAAGAGAAGGATAACTATTCCATGCCTTGTGAGTGGGAACCTCCGTCCTGGGAACAAAGGTCAGACTCGGGGGAGGCCAAACATACTACACCAAGCGGGGAGAAGCAGGAAGGAAGCCCAACTTCAACCAGAAGCCCTGAGTGGTGACTCCATTGCAAAAGACTAACAAGAGACACCAGGAGGAGACAGAGAGAGAAGAAAGACAGAGGAGATTTGCTGTGATGTGTCATCTTCAGCTTACCTGACACTGGGTAGACTTCTTTCAAAGGATAAATTACCTGAAAAAGCAAAATCATGTTTTACATACACAGGAGGAGAGTCCTAGTTCCCAGGGGAAGAGAATGGACTCTCAGAGCTGGGAGGGACCTTTGAAGTTATCTAGTCCAACTGGTAGGTGTTTTTGTTCAGTTGTTTTCTAGTTGTGTCCAACTCCTTGTGATTCCATTTGAGGTTTTCTTGGAAAAAATACTGGAGTGGTTTTCCATTTCCTTCTCAAACTTATTTTACAGATGAGGAAACTGAGGCAAACAGGGTTAAGTGACTTGCCCAGGGTCACACAACTAGTGTCTGAAGCTGGATTTGAACTCAGGAAGAGGAGTCTGACTCCAGGCCTGACATTCTATGCCCATGTATAGGAATCTCTATCATAATAGTGTGGGTTACTGGGAAGTAACTACTGGATTTGAAGTCAGAATACATCTGTGACACTGGGAAAGTAATTTAATTATTTTAAGTCACAGTTTCTTCATATTTAAAATGAGTTGTTTGGACTAGGTAATCTCTAAATTGATGACAAGGGACAGCCTTTGATTAAAGATCTCTAGGTGAAGGGGAACCCAATATTCCCAAGGCATTCCATTCTACTCTAGGACAGCACCAAGAGCTTGTAAATCTTTTCTGACAGCAAGTCTTACCAGTTTATCATATGAATAATTTAAAAGGTCAGGGTCAGGTCAGGGGTGAAGCAACACAGGGACAAGGTCACTGAAGAAATGTGTGTGCACAGTAGACAGTGTCCAGGCCTTGAAGTCAAACAGACATCACAGTACCTGGCTACCTGCAACCATATCACTGAATTTCTCTGAATCTGTAGCCTTATGTAAAAAAAAAATGGAGATAATAATGTCTCCATTATCACATAGAGCTATTGCGAGGCATAAATGAGATATCATAGGCAAAGCTCTTTTCAATCTTTAGAACACTGTATCTGTGTCGACTATTTGTTATTATGATTCTTTCCCTTAGCTCCAGGGCAGAGAGGGACAGACTGAAAGCCCTTTGAGGGCAGGGATCATGAATCATATTTTATATTTCACTCAACATCCAACATAGTGTACACTTAGTAGATGTGTGTAAATGAAAACTGAATGAAATTTACCAAGAAGCCCATGGGACCTGAAAGGTAGAACCATGGGAACACTCCAACCAACTTCCTGCTGGCTGAATCTCCCCTCTGATACAGTGACCAACTTCCCCAACCAGTGAGGTAGGGGTAGGGAATAGGAAAGTATTAACAAGACTGACCTGCTCACGCAAGGTCCCATCTGTGAAGAAAGGTCTCTGTGGCAGAAACAGTACTCCGTGAGGACCAAAACATGTCAACATCTGTACAGTACCTGCAAGGGCCCAAAAGAGGCACTATCACCACTTTCGGATCCAAAGGAAAGACTGGCACTCAATCTGTGTGCTGATTTAGCAGAAGGACGAGTCACAAAGTTTCTGAGGTCCTTACTCCAAGTGGGACAGAAACCACCTTCTAGAAAAATGATAAATGCTGGAGAAGTGGGAAAATTGGAACACTAATGCATTGTTGGTGGAATTGTGAACTGATCCAACCGTTCTGGGGAACAATTTGGAACTGTGCCCAAAGAGCTATAAAAATATGCATACCCTTTGACCCAGCAATGCCACTTCTAGGTCTGTATCCCAAACTGATCATAAAATTGGGAAAAGGACCCACATGTACAAAAATATTTATAGCACCTCTTTTTGTGGTGGCAAAGAACTGGAAATTGAGGGGATGACCATAAGTTGGGATATGGTTGAAGAAGTTGTGGTGTATGAATGTAATGGAATACTGCTGTGCTATAAGAAATGATGAGCAGGCAGACCTCAGGAAAACCTGGAAAGACTTATATGAACTGATGCTGAGTGAAATGAGCAGAACCAGGAGAACACTGTACATAATAACAGCCGCATTATGAGATGACTAACTTTGACAGACTTAGCTCTTCTCAGCAATGCAAGGATCTAAGACAACTCCAAAAGACTTATGATGGAAAACGCTATTCATGTTCAGAGAAAGAACTATGGAGTCTGAATGCAGATTGAAGCATATTACTCGATCTCTCTCTCTTTTTGTCTCTTTTTTCTCATGGTTTCTCCTATTGGTTCTTCTTTACAACATGACTGATGTGAAAATAGGTTTAATATGAAAACAAACAAACAAAAAAACACCTGCTACTCTACCTTTCCCCCATCTCTTCTGTTCTCCTATCCCCCAGTCTCCTTAACTTGAAGGGTTTGGGGATCCTAGTATCTGGATTACCTGATGGGTAGCCTAGGACCTTCCCACCTTCAACTCAGAGATTTCGAGTTGCAAAAAGGCTCAGTCCTCACCATGCATGCTCTCCCACAAGCCGGCCAGGACCCTGAGCAGGGAGGTCTTGCCAGTGCCCGTATTCCCTGTGATCAGCAGGCTCTGCCCCTCGGAAACTCTCAGGCTCAGATCCTTGATCAGAGGCTTGTCAGAGAATGGGACTGAAATGGAGACCCGGTGCAAGAGAAAGGCGGTGTCTGTTACCTTTGATCCTGAGGCTCTGAAGTCAGACACAGGTAGAAGGAAGAAAAGGAACAATGATATTTTTTCGAGACAGGTTTTCGAGCACAGCCCCTTGTTTACTGACATTTAATCCACATTGTTTAGAAGATAGTCACTCTTTTCAGGGGTTCCCATATCTCTCTTTTGGGAGCACTGGAAGGGGATTGTTAAGCTCCCTCAGAAACCAGGGAGGCATGCCATGTTAACCCCCAAGAGTTCTTTATGGAGTAGTGGAGAGACCTTGCCTAGTAACAGTGAACTTTCAATGTGAGGAAGATAATTCTTCCTGAGGACTAGCACTTCAGCAAGTACATACCTGAGATGCAGCTGAATCTGTGGCCTAGATGTGGGTAAATCCCCACAAATATAAGTGCTCATGACCATTACTCACTCATTAAAATCCCATTCATCTGGGTCTTCTGAATCACAATCTCTATGCCTCAAAGACATGTCCAACAGGGTCTCCTGTAATTCCCCAATTCTAGGAAAGAGAGGAAATCCTGGGGTTTTCTGTCTGGAGGAGCCATAAATGAGCTGACATCCCTTTGCCTTTTTCTCTTGTGTCACAGACAAGGCTGGCCTGAGTCCTCTTCTCTTCTTCCTCTATTCTGTTTCATTAGGTGATTTCATCTACCCCCCCCCCCTCCGGATACAATTATCATTTCTAGGTAGACCATTCTCGGATATATTTATTCAGTCCTAACCTCAATATGCATCTCTGACTGCCTATCAGACATCTCAAACTGGATGTTCCACTTTAAACTTAAGTTTAAAATCATTATCTTTATTTCTTTTTGGAGGGGTGAAGGCAGGGCAATTGGGGTTAAGTGACTTGCCAAAAGACACAAGGCTAGTAGGTGTTAAGTGTCTGAGGCCGGATTTGAACTCAGGTCCTCCTGACTCCAGAGCCGATGCTCTACTCACTGCACCACCTAGCCACCCTTAAACTTCTTTTCTTTTCCCCAAAATCCTTCCCTCTTCCTAAGTCCCCTATTACTATCGGGGACAACCATCCTCCTAATCACCCAGGCTCTCAACATGGGTACCATCCTTGACTCTCTTATACCCTTATCTAATCTGTTACCAAGGCCTGTTGACACCACTTCTTGTATATGTCCCCATTTCTCCTCTGATATTGCCTCTACAATGATTTTCTCATTACCTCACACCTAGACCATTAAAATGGCCTGCTGGTTGGTCTTCCTGCCTCAAGTTTCTCTCCACTATAGCCCACCCTCCACACAGCTGTCAAATTTATTTTCCTAAAGTGCAGGTCTGACCATGTCACCCCTACCCCATTCAATAAATTCCAGTGACTATTTCTCTACAGAATCAAACACAAGACCCTCTTTTTGGCCTTTAAAGTCTAGGTTTTTTTTTTACCCCTTACTCTTCCGCACATTCTCTGTAATCCAGTGACACTGCCTTCCTTGATGCTGCTCACACAAGATGCCTATCTCCCAACTTGGGGTATTTTCAATATCTGTCCTCCATGCTTGGAATTACCTCTCAGCTCATCTCTATTTCTTGATTTCCTTCAAGTCTGACCTAAAATCCCACCTTTTTGGTAAGAAACTTTCTTGATCATACCCTCCCTCTATTGATTATTTCCAAATTATCTGATACATAGCTTGTTTGTACATAGTTGTTTCCATGGTGCTTCCCCCAGCCTCCCCCCGCCCCCCATCAGACTACAAGTTCCTTGAGAGCAGATTCTGTTTTCTGCCTTTCTTTATATCTTCGGTAGTTATACTAGTGCTGGCACATAGTAGGTGCTTAATAAATGACCTGCCTATCTATTATGTGCCAGGCACTGGGCACACAAAGACAAAAGTGCTTTTAGCTGCCCTGAAGGAGCTTATATTCTATCAGAGAAGACAGATACATACTTAAAAACACACAAAATATGTATGCATATATCACACATACACATGCACAATATACTTGTGTGCATGTATGTGTGCATGGTTAAGATACATACATAACTATGTGACCCTGGGTAAGTCTATCTCAGTTTCTGCATCTGTAACATGAGCTGGAGAAGGAAATGGCAAATCACTCCAGGATCTCTGCCAAGAGAACCCTAAATCACATCTTGAAGACTCAGACATGACTGAAAAAGGACTGAACTACAAGAGTGACAGGGTCAGATTCTTTCCTTTTGGAAAGTCATTCTGGTATCTATGTGGAGAATGGATTGGAGAGGGAAGAGACTTGAGGCCAGAAGACCAATGAGGAGGGCCTCAATTAGAGTAGTGGCTGTGTGAATGAGAGAAGATGGATCTGAGAATTGTTGTGGAAGTATAAGCAAGATGATTTAATACATAATTGGATATGTGGGGTAAGTGAGAGTGAGGAATAAGTGTGTGTGAGGATACGGGAGTCATGAAACCACAGCAGTGTGTGTCATTAGAAACTGAAGTAGGTTTTGGGGAAAAGATAAAGGCTCTATTTTGAGCATGTTGAATCTGAGATATCTATAAGAAATCCAATATAAAATGCTCCACAGATAGGTGCTTGGTCTCGGGAGACTGGAACTCTGGGAGTCATACACATCAATAAGAGCAAGCCTTTCACTTCCCTTGTAGAACCACATTTCCCTAGCCTACAACTTTCTGATTTTTTTCTGGACCCCAATCAAAAGGAAGCTGGACTGAGTCTCACCTGTGTGTATAGCCAGCCACATCAGAGAGGGTTGTTGAGAGGTCAATGAGTTGACTGAAGCAACTGATGAGATAAATGGACACAAAGGCATTCTGGGGGAGGACATGGAGAAAAATCTGGTCAGTTCTGGGACAAAGACCAGTGTTTAGCACAATACCTGGCAAACAGCAGGTGCTTAATGAATGCTTGTTAACTGACTGAGTGCTGGATCAGCAGGGTGGCCCTGTGACTAGGGAGCTTATTCCATGAAGGTCTTGGTGAAATGTCAGGCAGTCTTGGCACAGCTATGACCTGAGATGACACAACCCATTCTTTCCTCCACTGTCTTCTTCCCTTTATATACAGTTCCTAGCCCTCAATTTAGCTCCCTTCCACACATACATTTCCTGGGCTTGGGGTTCTCTTCTTTCTTTCTGGGCACCAGACAGACCACCCTCAACAGGACCCATAATAACCTAAAGCCAAACCAGAAAAAAAAAAAGAGAGAGAGGTTCTGGATGGGGCCATGTTCTCCTAGTCATTATCTATCCCCTACAAGGGTGAGGGCCCTTGTGGGTCTTTAACAGCTTACCTTGCTAACCAGAGCACTTAGCTCTGCTGGGGTCAAGTCTCCAAAGACGCCACTGAAGATGGGGATCGCAATAACCACATAACTCAGGATGCTGCCCAAGTAGTCGAAGGTGTTGATGCCAACTGCATATTACAGACTGGGTTAAAAATTCAACCACTCTCTGGACTTAGTAAGCATAACTCCATTGCCCCGAGGACAGAGAGGCAGAAGCTGATTCCTAATTCTCCTGGAGCCCAAGCTGGAAGTCAGCAGCCCACCGAGGAAATGACCATCTCCTTTCACCATTTCAGGAAAACTGTGAAAGGGATGGAACACCCCAATAATGTACCCTGAAGCCCCTGGTATCCCAGAAAGCAGAGCTCTCTTCACTTACTATAGAGCCAAAGTTCCTTGGACATGAGCTCCTTCTGTGTCGTCAGCAGTTTTTGCAGTCTATAATTCGTCCTCACATGTTCCACATGCCCAGCTCTGAAAAAGCAAAGCCATGATGTATTATGGGTCCCAGTCAGGTCTTACTCAGGCTATCTGAGGGTCCAGGAATCTCTTATATTTTAACTGGGCACCTTCTTTACTCCATCCCACCCCATCCTTCAGGGTCCACTCACCAGAGGGACCTCAGTGTCTGGGGCTTTTGTTGCTTAGAACAGAGCCTGGCACATAGTAGGTGTTTAATGTTTGTTGATTGATTGGCCCTTCCCATTAGAGAGGTTTCTTGTTAGACTGTGGCAACAAAAGGCCATACCAAAGGTGATCAGAGGAAAATAACAGGAAGCTTCTCTCTTCCTGTAGCTGGGGTATGCAAGAGGGCCTGGAAGAACCAAATGACCCTCCCTAAGAACTGGGGAACTTTATTTCTCCACCAGCCACTCATGGGGGAGTACAGGCCTGGACCAAAGCCAACTCTACCCTGCAGGGCTGGGGATGGTTCAGACACATTTCTAAGCTTCTTGGTGGCCGCAAGGGGCATTAAAGAAAGAGGCAGAGAACAGTATAAAATAAGAGTCCTGAGCATCTAGACAGACCTATTATTCTGGCCCAAGCAAGGCAAAGAGTAAGGAAGAGTAGTTCCCTTCTTCTTTGGGAATAAACCTCAGTAATTTACATAACCTTGTCCAAAGAACAGACCCTGAGCCTCAGTTTAAACAGGATGTGGAGGAAGGATATTAAGGCTGGTCCTTTAGAGAACCTTCAAGGATGTGATTTCCTAATAAGAATAGGCATTTATGTAGGATTTAAGATCTGGAAAGAACTTTGCCTACACTGAGCCATCGGATCCTCCCAACAACCCTATGAACTAAGTACTGAAAGTATTATTAACTCCATTTTACAAATGAAGAAACTGATGCTGAAAGAGGGTCACACAGCTAACACAGGATTAGAACTCAAGTCCTCCAGACACACTATCCATCATACCATACTACACACACACACACACACACACACACACACACACCCCTTGTTGTTCAGCTTGTGAAGTTTTTGCTGGAGTCAGGTCTATGACAGACTGGGCTCCCAACCCATGACATTCTAAAGCAGCAAAAGCAAATAACTGGCTTCAGGAGTCTAGCTACTACATCATCAATATTTATGCTCTCATCTTGCAAGTGGAAATATAGAAACAACAGGGCAATGCTTTATGGACAACAACAAAATGGTGGGCATGGTCAAAGTCACCAGAAGGCTCAGTCCAACCTCTAAACTGCACTGACCACCTCTGAGTCCTTCATCAAAAACATGTCCACCAAGGTAGAGATCTCCCCATCTGCAGCTAGAGTTAAGTACTTTGTAAGCCATAATAGTTCGATCCTGGGTGAAGATTTGTGCAACCCCAGGTGAACTGGGAGGCAGCTTCACAGAGTGGAAAGACCTCTGGATTTGGAATCAGAAAACCTGGGTTCAAATTCTGGCTCTGCTACTTACTTAACTCTTTGGACTCCCATATCCCTTTCTGTAAAATGAGAGGGTTAGACCAGATGATCTCCAAAGGTCCCTTCCAGCTCTAAATATATAATCTAATAAGAAAAACATTTTTATAAATAAAAATTTTAAAGGAGCAGGAAGATCTATGAGCTATTACTGAATAGTGGTTTCTATACCCATTTCCTCAGAGTATTACAAATGTGGCTTAGAGGTTTTTGCAAAAATTCCCAAAACAAGCCACCAGGTGGCTCCCACCATATTAAGAATGACTCATGGCATTACTCTTCCAAAGAACTACTGACACAACCAACATTAGACACCAGGCTCTGGAAGGTAAGCCAGAAGAGAGTCATGCTCATTCACATTTAATATGGAATGGTAGCACCAAATGGCACAGGTCTTTATGGGTTAACAGACCTAGCAGGGTAGAATGAAGGCAGCTCATGAGGCTGTTTCAAGTTCCCTGAAGAGGGAGACTCTGGAAGGATGGAATCAGCCAGGAAATTTAACCAGATCAACTCGCAACTCATGGCAGCATATGCTCCCCTGAGCACCTAAAGAACACAGACATGGAACAAACACACATCTGTCCATTGTATTACCTATAGAAAGCTGCTGGCTCAGCATTCACCCGAAGCTGCACATGCTTAAACCTGGATGAACCAGAGGAAACAAAGGTCAGTGAACAAGACTCATGACAACATGCGAATCACTATTCTTGGCTCCACTGTGTGCTGCTCTTTCTGAGCCACAGAGGAGGACAAGATGAGAGCTCCAAGTGACCTCCCTACCAAAACACAATTCCACTTGTGACTCTTAGCATTGTATTCTCACAATGAGAAGTAAGTTATAAGGCACTGATTTATGTTCCTCATCTGAAAAAAAATGTAACAGAAGGGAACATCAATTAAAGTTCTACTCTGCTGCTGAATATTGTGGCATGGAGGTGGCCCAGGTTTCTTAAAGGCTATGCTGAAGGAAGACTTATATGAAGTGGTGCAAAGGGAAGTAAGAACCACGAAAACATTATGGAGAACGGCAGCACATAACTGGGAAGAAGGAAGAGCAGAGGAAATAGAGGGAGGAATAAGAAGAAGAGGAGAAGGAAGAAAAGAAGGAAAAGGAACGAAAAGGAAGAGAACAAAGAGAAGAGGAAAAGGAAGAAGAAGAGAAGGAAAAGAAGGTACAGGAGAAGGAAAAGGGAGAAGGAAGAGAACAAGGAAGAGAAGGAAGAAGAGGAGGAAGAAGAGAAGAAAAGAGGAAAAGGAAAAGAAGGAAGAAAAAGGAGGGAAAGAAGAGGAGAAAGAGGAAGAGACGAAGGAAAAAAGGAAAAGAAAGAGAAGGAAAAGGAAAAAGGGAAAGACAAGAAAGAAAAGAGGGGAGGGAGAACAACTATCCAAAGCTGAACAATGCAAAATTTTAATAACCATTTAATAACTCCCCTCCTCCAGTACGCACAAATATGAGAAGACACCTCCTCACCTTCTTTGCAGGGGAGTGGATACAGGTAAGGAATAACAGCTAGTATTTATATAGTACTTTAAAGTTTGCAAAGCACTTTTACAAATATTATCTATTCTAGCCTCAAAACAACCTGAGGAGTAGGTGCTATTATTATTATTATTTTTTTAAAGCAATAGGGGTTAAGTAACTTGCTCAAGGTTACACGGCCAGTTATTTCTGGGTGTGGTGCTGAGTATCTGAGCCCAGATTTGATCCAGGTCATCCTGACACTGGAGCTGGTGCTCTTACTCACTGAGCCACCCGGCCGCCCCTAAGCAATTGGGGTTAAGTAACTTGCTCAAGGTTACACGGCCAGGTGTTTCTGGGTGGGTGCTAAGTGTCTGAGCCTGGGATTCGATCTCCAGGTCTTCTTAACACTGGAGCCGGTGCTCTTACTCGCTGTGCTACCTGGCCGCCCCAGTAGGTGCTATTATTATCCCTACTTTACAGATGAGGAAAAAGAGGTGAACAGTGACTAAGTGACTTGCCCTTGGTCACATGGCTACTAAATGTTTGGAGCTGGATAAGAACTCAGGTCTTCCTGATTTCCAGTCCTGTGCTCCGCTCTCTGTGCAATCTTTCTGCTTTATATAATTTCAGACTTTTAAAATCTGTTGGTTAGTTTTGCTGAACTGTTTATTCTACTAGTGATTAGCTCCCCAAAGGTACCCTGGAAAGGACAAGCAGGTAGCAGAGCCTCCAAACTGGGACTAAAAGACAAACAGGAATGGGTGGTAAAATGGGTAAGCTGGGTTGGGTAAGATGTTGGGTCTTTTCTGATGGCAAAGGAGAGGAAAGATACCAAAGAGCATCCACCTGAAATCTCCTTCTAGCTTCTCCTGTTGCACCAGCTTTGAAACAATTGGGCCCATCAGGACTTTGTTCACTACGGTCCCCAGGACAAAGTAACCAAAGATACTCACTGGCCCAAGCCAGCTCGTGCTGAAAGAGCAAAAAGTTAAAAAAAAAAATTTAAATGGTGTTGGTCAAGAAGCTTGGCCCTAGAGAAAAGGTGAGATAACCTCCTTCCTTCTTTGCAGAGATGAGTGACTTTGATTGGGAATATTGTCTTTTTGACATGTAGATTGGTTGATTTTGCAGAATTAAATTTTTTTTTTGTTATAAGGAATGGCTTAGTGGGGATAAGAAAGGGAAGGTTATATTTGGAAAGAAAGATGATGTAAAAACCAAGGTATACCAATAAAAAAAATTTAAAAGTAGAATATTTTTTATTCAAAGGAAAAAGAAAAAGATATTAACATAGGTCATTCCCTCCCTCCTAAGCTTGTCAATTCCCTGCTTCTGTATCCCAGGTCCAGAGGCAAGCAAGAGTTCTACCTCCATATTGCTCCCCAGATCCCAAGTAAGAGGAATTTTGCCCATTCCCCAGCACCAGAAAAGAGAATCACAGTCAGTTTTCAAGGACTATGGGAATTCTTGGGTTATGGGAATGGGAACTTTAAAATTAACACATTTTAAATATTCTGGCAAAAAGGAGATTTGGAATCCCAAATATGGAAAGCCAGGAAATTCTCTAGGATGAATGGTCTTAAAGAACACAAGAAAGAAGCATTTCCTGACCTTGGCACAGGAAAACATTGGCAGTTGGAACCCTTAACATTCAGGAACAGGACATTTTGGAGAAGAGGGGACATCAGGGAAAGATTATTTAAAGCCAACCTTCCCCAGAGGCCCTACCTTCGAAAACACTGATATGTATAGTAGGTGATGGTGAAAGGGGAGATGATCAGCTTGCTGGCCATGGTGCTGAGCTGCCGACAGAACCTCTCTACATCTTGACTAATGCGCTGGTCCCTATATCCAAAGAGAGAAAAGAGAGCAGTATGAACCAGGGAACCTTGTGGAGGGAGATCACAGGGACCAAAGGACAGAAAAGTCAATTTCTCCTCCCTCCTCCTGATCCACAGCTGTTCATCCTGAACTGTTAGTGGAAATGAGCTCAAGATCAGATGTAAGCCAGGTATAGGCTGGTTTCTGAAGGTGGAACACCAATACCTAGGATTCTCTGAGAAGTTTTCATTGAATTTAAAATAAGACCCTACTTCTGGACAGTTCTCCTTTGGGGCCTCAGTCTGACAAAGTTTGATAACCAAGACATGGGAGCAGCAATATCTACCAACCAAGAGTCTGTTGGATTATTTGAGCCAAGAAAAAAGTGTTTCATATGTCTCAGTCCTCACAAGTACACATATAGCCACAGGACTTATAATTTGGGTTAACCCACAGAGCAGAGGAGGAAGGGGAAGAACACTAAAAAAAGGAAGTAAAGAGATTGGAAGCACACCCACTAAAAGTCTCTCTCTTGGAGCTCCACCTGGCATTGGGTGGTAATTCCTATCTGAACCCCAAAGTACCTGACTGAGGAGTATCAAGCAAGGGAACTGGGAAAGAAAAAGTCCTTGCATGTAACTGGACTCTCACAGCCACATGGCTTCCTTTCAACTCCAATGAGAAAAACCAGACACCCAGAAAGGCAGAAAATAAAGGGGAGACCAGTCTAGGTAAGATATAGTGAAAGGAGCCTACGGATTATCGATGTCATCTCGAATCACGTTGAGGGTGTAGTAAATTCGGCCCTGGAAGTAAAGGCAATGAAGGTGCTCAGTAAGGTCCTTCCTCCAGCTCACATACAACAGGTTACAGATAAACTGGTCAAAGCTCTTCAGCTGTAGGCAGGTGAAAGGGAGGAAAAGAGAAGGAAAGGGAATAAGCATGTATTAAGTACCACTATTTGTTGGGTACTATACTAAGTACTTTTACAAAAACTACCTTTTTTTTTTAAGCAATTGGGGTTAAGTAACTTTCTGGGTGTGGTGCTAAGTATCTGAGCCCCGATTCCCCAGGTCATCCCGACACTAGGGCTGGTGCTCTTACTTGCTGAGCCACCTGGCCACCCCTAAAAACTACCTCTTTTGGGTGAATATTATGAGAAAAATCATTTCCTTTGAGATGTAGCTCAAACCTCAAATCTAGAAAGAAGCCTCCCTCGTTTTTATCTCAACCCACTTGGGTCATTCCTTGTTTTGTGTCCACTAGGAACTTTCTCCCTGTATCATGTCAAGTGGCTCATCAAGATATGCTATGGGTTGGGATAACAAAGGAAAAAAATCTCTTTCCTGAAAGAACTTACATTCTAATGGGGAGAAAATAAAGTACACACCAATAAGTGAATACAAAACAAAGACGTGAAGAGCTAGTCTCGGAGTGAGGAAGGCATTCTGACATACTAGCTGTAGGACCTAAGACAAATCACTTAAACATTCAGTACCCCCAAGCAACACTCTTAAAACTATGAATCGCACAGTTGGGGCTGATGTGTCAGGAGAGGGAGTTTTCTTATCAGGAGTCCCCCTAAATCAATGGAATCTCAAAATTGTATTTTTAAAAAATCCATTTGGGGGAGGGAGAGAGATTGTGTTGAAAGTGTTTAAAAGCAAATTTAATATATGTGTGCCTCTAAGTTCACTGAGGACAGGGATCATTATCTAACTAATTCCTTTTTTTATTTTTCCTCTCTTCTCACCCTCAACCCCTCTTTCTCAAGTTTAATAAAGGCCTCAGTATAATAGAAGTATTCCATAACAAAACGAGTGATGATGAATCATACTGACCAAAGAAATACCAGTGAAATGGGCTGACTTGTGGTGGAATATGGGATGTATCACTTTGTGTTAGTTTTTATAGTATGGAGAGAAGCAGCCCTGCCCCCTCCCTGTATCCTGGATATTGTGAAGGGGAAGGAAGGAAGCCTGTAACTTAAAAGTGTTCTGAACAACCCAGAGTGAAAGATAAATGGTATAACTGTCTTTGCTCTTAACTGACACTGAAATAAGCCATTATCATGATCATCATCACTAACATATATAGGACCTACTGTGTGCTAGGCATTGTATGTGAGATGCTTTACAATTATTATCTCATTTGATCCTCACAACAAGTTGTGCTTAGCTACAAGTTTCCATAGCATTTCGATGCCCATGTGGCCACTCTGCACTCTGGTTGAAGATTAAATAAGGGAGGAGTTTACAACAAAACCCAATTCATCAGGCAGAAGCAGGCCCATGGCACAGTGGGTTTTTGATCTTCCCCACCAAAAGGAGGTAGCTCAATCATACCTTATCCCATTCCCCTTGCCTTAGTCAATTTAATCCCCTGAGGGCACCCAGCTCCAAACACAAGGGCAGAAACAGGGAAAGAGGGAAGGGAAGAAGGAAACAGGAACAGGACCAAGGGACCTCTTACTGTGGAGTTGACCAGGATGAGAACAAGGGCTAGACATGTCAGGGTCTTGAATCCATCCAGATCCTTGTTTCCTAGGACACCATAGTACTGACTGGGTATTAGTCCTACCTGGTAGATAACCAGCTGCTCTGTAGGAAGAAACATATGGGAAATTGTATCGCCTAGGTAATATTTACAGTATTCATAGCGACTGTGAATTTGCCAGCATAGTTCTTAATTGCAAAATATAACAGTATCTCCATATGGAAAACAGAAGCAAAACATTTATTTATTCAGACACCAGAAAGTCAAATCCCAACACCAGAAAACTGAAATCATCATAGCAACAAAGAAATCTACACACAATAACACTGCAGATGATGAGGTATGGGCTCTGGGAGCCCCCTCGAGCTCTCCTTGAGTCCTTGAGGTACAGGCTCTGGGAACCTCCCTTGAACTCTTGATTAAATCATCTCATTTGATGAGGCAATAAGCCTTACATTGTGGCTGGGCCCAGACCTCTAGCCTAGTTACTAACTGCTAACTACTAACTCTAGCCTAGTTACTAGCCTAGCCCTCCATTATTATCTACTTCCCACCCTCAGTTACTAGACTTCCCACCTATCAAAATATCAATACACCCTTGAATTGGCCTAGCCCACCACTGTCTGTAGCTTCCAGCTACTTCCCCACCTTAATCACTCATTGACCTCATTAACTCCTCCTGAAGACACTCCCCAAACTCCTCCCCTAGACCACCCCTAGATTCCTCCCACACTTTCTATATATAAGACCCCATCCTGTCTTCATGTTTGTGAGAGCGCCATAGAATAGTGAGAGTGCCACAGAATGACCTAGCAAGACTTACTCTGTGTCTAATACAAGAGAACTTTTCATAAACTTTACTTTTCTTTGGCTGAGAGAAGACTTGAGTCGAATTCATTTGGCAGGACCCGGAGTGTTGGTATTTTGGGGTCTCCAGGGCAACCCTAACCCTCCTTATGGGTTACCTCTTCACAGGGATCAACACCATCCCAAAGAAGCTTTCTCACAAACACTCACAAGCCTAGCTGTCTCCTTGCCTTCGCCCTCTCTCCTCCCTCCATCCAACTGCTCTCACTCCTAGCTTCCTCTGGGCTCTGCTCCACTCTTCAGCAAACTCCTCCCACCACAGACTCCATAAGATTACAGTCTGCCAATTAAGGGCAGGGAAGATCTTCAAATTCCCATTCCCATTATAGGAATGCAAATAACAGACAACTCAGGTAAGGATCCCTTCCAAGTCTTTGACTTCTTCAAGCCCCCATCAACCAACCAATTATTCAAAAAGTATTTATCAAGGGTTAACTGGATGGGAGGCACTAAGCCAAGTATGGGGGATAAAAAGAAAGAATAAACCCAAATCCTGCCCTCAAAAGTATACATTCTAGTGAAGGAATTAACATATATAAATAAACACACACAAGGTAAACAGAATAAATGGAAGGAATGAGGGCAGAGATTCTTTTTTTGTTTGTCATGGACACTTAGGTAGTCTGGTAAAGAGCTCTATAAAACCTTATCTCAAAATAATAATTTTTTTTTAATTCATAATGAACCCCAAGAAAAAAATCCCCAGGGCCCTCAAGTGGATTCTACCAAACATTTAAGGAACACTGAACTCCAATACTATAAAAACTATTTGAAAAAACAGGTAAAGGAGTCCTACCAAATTCCTTTTATGACACAAATATAGTTTTGATATCTAAACCAAAGAGAGCAAAAACGGAGAAAGAAAATTATAGACCAATTTCGTTCATGAATATTGATGCAAAAAAATTTAAATAAGATATAGCAAAGAGATTACAGCAATATATCAGAAAGATCACACTATGACCATGCAGGGCTGGTTCAATAAGAGGAAAATTATCAGTATAACTGATCATATCAATAACAACAAAAAACATAAGATTATATTAACAGATGCAGAAAAAGTCTTTGACAAAATATAATCCCCATTTCTATTAAAAACATTAGAAAGAATAATAAGCAATGGAGTCTTTCTTAAAATAAGTAGGACCAATCTAAAACCAAGAGCAAATATTATCTGTAATGGGGACAAAGTCTTCCCAATAAGATGAGGAGTGAAATAAGGATGTCCATCATCATCCTTATTATTCAATATTGTACTAGAAATACTAACTTTAGTAGTAAGATAAGAAAAATAACCTGAGGGAATAAAAATAGGCAATGAAGAAACTTAATAATCACTTTTTGCTGATGATATGATGGTATACTTAGAAAACCCTAGAGAATCGACTAAAAAACTAGATCATACAATTAACAACTTCAGCAAAGTTGCAGGATATAAAATATACCCACATAAATCATCAGCATTTCTATATGTTACCAACTCAGCATGAAGAGAGAAAAAGGGACATTCCATTTAAAATAAGTGCAGACAATATAAATTACTTGAGAGTCTACCTACTAAGACAAGCTCAGGGATTATATGAACACAGTTATGAAACACTTTTCACACAAATGAAGACAGACCTAAACAACTGGAGAAATATTAATTGCTCACGGGTAAGTTGAGTTACTCTAAGAAAAACAACAATTCTACCTAAATTAATTTACTTATTCAGTGCCATACCAATCACACTACAAAAGAATTATTTTATAGAGGTTGAAAAGAGTAAAAGAAAATTCATCTGGAAGAATAAAAAGTTAAGAATATCAAAGAAATCAACAAAAAATGTTAATGAAGGCAGTCTAGCAATTCCAGATTTCAAACCATATTACAAAGCAGTAATCATCAAAACAATCTGGTATTGGCTAAGAAATAGAGGGGTGGGTCAATGGAATAAATTAGGTCTACAATATACAGTAGTAAATAACAATAGTAATCTAGTGTTTGATAAACCCAAAGATCTAGGCTTTTGGTGTAATCACTAACCATTTGACAAAAATTGCTAGAAAAACTGTAAAGCAGTTTGACAGATACTAGGCATAGACCAATATCACACACAGTATGCCAAGTTTAGGTCAAAATGGATAAATTATTTAGACATACTTTAGGATGCTATTATAAGCAAATTGAAAAAATATACCTGTTAGATCTATGTATAAGGGATGAGTTTATTACTAAACAAGAGAAAGATAAGCAAGAAGTAAAATAGATAATTTTGATTTACAAATAGAAAATTTGATTACAAAAAGCTTTTGCATAAACAAAACTAATGCAGCCAAAATTAGAAGGAAAACAAGAAACTGGTGGTGGTGGGGGGATTTGCAGCAAGTTTCTCTGATAAAGGCCTCATTTTTCAAATATATAGGGAAGTGAGTCAAATTTAAGCCAAATAAAAGTCATTGCCCAGTTGATAAATGGTCAAAGGACATGAAGAGGCAGTTTTTCAAGGAAGAAATCAAAGCTGTCAATAGTTATGTGAAAAAAATTCTTTAAATCACTACTGATAAGAGAAATGTAAATTTAAAAACTCTGAAATACCACTTCACACCTATTGGATTGGCTAACTTGACAGAAAAGAAAAACGACAGATGCTGGAGGGGATATGGAAAAATAGGGACAATAATGCATTGTTGGTGGAGTTGTAAACTGGTCCAACTATTCTGGAAAACAATGTGGAACTATGACCAAAGGGCTATAAAATGCGCATACCCCCTTTGATGCAGCAATGCCACTACTAGGTCTGTATTCTAAAGAGATCAAAGAAAAGGGAAAAGGACCCACATGTACAAAAATATTTATAGCAGCTCTTTTTTGTGGTGGCAAAGAATTGGAAATTGAGGGGATGCACATCGACTGGGGAATGACTGAACAAGCTGTGGCATTGTGATGGAATATTCTTGTGCTATAAGAGATGATGAGCAGTCTTTATGCAGACTGTAGCATACTATTTTTCACTTTCTTTTGGGGGGTTTGAGTTTTCTTCCACAAAATGGCTAATACAGAAATGTTTTACATGATTGCACATGTATAACCTATATCAGAAGGGAAGGAGGAAAGAATTTGGAACACAAATTTCTTTTTAATTTTAAAACTTGTTTTTATGTATAATTGGGGAAAAAAAATTAAAAAAAAAAAGAAATGATGAGTAGGATGGTTTCAGAAAAACCTGGGAAGACGTATATGAATTCATGCAAAATGAAGTGAACACAACCAGAAAATCATTACTGTGCACAGTAACAGTAATGTTGTAATGAGGATCAACTGTGAATTGACTTAGCTACTCTGACCAAGACAATGATGAAGGATCCTATCCACATCCAGAGAGAGTAAACTGATGAACTCTGAATGCAGATCTATTTTTATCATTTTATTTTGTGTTTTCTTTTGCAACATGGCTAATATGGAAGTATGTTTTATGTGACCGCACATGTATAAATGAAAAAAAATGCTTGCCTTCTCAAGTGGGGAAGGAGGAGAGGGAAGGAGAAAATTTGGAACTCAGAATGTTTAAAAATGTGTGTTAAAATTTTTTTTTACATGTATTTGGGATATTGTAATGTTAATGGAATCTGAAGATCTCCCATGCCCCTTTGGATTGGCAAGTAAGCAGGTGCTGGGCACCTTGTTTCAAATTAACACCTTGTTTAAGCTATTTAATTAACACAGAAGTAGTTAACACCTGGGGAGGAAGTTGCTGACGTAGCAGGAGGGGGCGGAACAGGGAGGAGCTATACTGTATATAGGGAAGAGCACCATCAGGACAGTCAGAATTTTTTCTCAGTGAGCATCTGGAGGCTGCAACTTCTGCTGAGACCTTTCTCCTGGGAACTTCTGCTAAGAACTTCCGAGAACCAGGCTGAGGAGCTACCATGAGTGAGAGAGGAGGATCCCTGCTTGAGGGAGCCTGTTCTGTGGTGAAGACTTGGGAATGTGGATGTCCACTGCATTAACCATGTGTATCAACTTTGTGGCTACTGTAATGACTTTGGCTTTCTGGCTTTGGGACTCGGTTTTCTTATTTGAATAAAGGCTTTGATTCCACCCTCTATGTGGAGAGTCTACTACATTTTGTGATTCACAACTATACCAACCAGCATGTTCATAACCACTGTGGGTGTTGTGACTATTGCATTATTGTTACAGAAATAACTTAGCAAAATAATTGAAATAAATGCTAAATTTCAGTTAAAGGTGAGTGAAAATAAAGATGTAATTTTTCCCCCACCCAATTTCATGATATCTACAGATCCCATGGGGGTCCATGAACCCCACATCAAAAAACCCTTTCCTTAGAGGGAAAGCACTATCTGCTTCAGGGACCTACCCCTTTAGGTAAGTCTTAAAGGAAGCCAAGGATTCTGAGATTCTGATGTGAAGAGGGAGGACATTCCAGATATGGAGGGTGGGATGGGTGGGGAGGGGGGAGGGACAGGACAAAACAATGAGATGGGAAAAGTAGAGTTTTAGATGAAGAACATGTAGACCAGTATAGATAAACCATAGGGTTCATGAAGAAAAGTAATAGGTTAAAAAAGTAGAAAGAAAGAAAGAGTCCAGGTTGTAAAGAGCTTTGATGCCAAGATGTGTCCCAAAAGATTTTCTAAACACCCTGTATAGAGACAGCTAGCTGGCGCAATGAATAGTGCATTGGGCTTGGAGTCAGGAAGACTCATTTTTCTGAGTCCAAATACAAGTCTTGGACACTTAAGAGCTCTGTGACCCTGGACTCATCCCTTAACATCTGTCTGCCTCAGTTTTTTCATCTGTAAAATGAGGATAATAACAGCACCTATTTCTCTGAGTTTTTGTGAGAATTAAATGATACAAAATTTCTAGTGTTGTACAAAACTTAAAGCATTATAAATACTAATTGTTATTACCATATAATTGTTATTATTATTTGAACAAGAGAAGAAAGAAGAAAGTTCATAGAGACAAAGAGGCCTAGGGAAGTGCTCTGTCCTCTGTACACACACACTCACTTACCCAGCAGGGTGACACAGAGAAGAGTCAAGAACATCAAGACATTCTGTGACGAAAAGTGGGGAAACAAGATGGACTGTATCTTTAGGAAGCGTCGGAGAAAATGTAGGTCCAGCCGGGGCCTAAAGAGAAGGAAGATGCAGAATAAAGGTTAGCAAGCTACAATGCCCCCACAAAGGAAAATTCTCGTACAAGTTTAGACTGGAGACCCCCCAGGGGAGAAATCGGACAAAGTCTGTCTAAATTGTAATGTTCAGGATCCCATGTAGGGAATTAGTGATGCTGATTAGGCTAGAATGAAAGAGGGAGGGAGGGGAAGGAATAAACAATTACATAGTGCCTACTATGTGCCAGGGATCATGTGCTTTATAATTATTATATCATTTGATCCTTACAACAACCCTTCAGGGTAGATGCTATTATTATCCCCATTTTACAGATGAAGGAACTGAGGCAGGCAGAGGAAAAATGACTTGCTCAGAATCATACAGCCGTTAAGTGTCTGGGGCTGGATTTCAACTTAATCTATCCTGATTCCAGGCCCAACACTCTCTCCACTGGGTTACCTAGCTATCTTTCTTCCTGTGAAAGCTTAGGTCAGCAGCCCCTTGCTAGGCTTCTCCAAAGGACCTGCTCCAGGTATATAAAACACAACAAAGTAAGGGCCACATAAAAATCTGTACAAATTCTCCTCTACTAATTTTTAAGTAAAAAAAACCCCCAATATTTTTTTAACAAAATCTGTGCTCTCTACAGGGCAGACTGGCACCTATTCTACAGTTTTAAGAGGCTGAGAGATGCCTATATTACTGATAGACTGGCACCAATGGTCACACAGCTAGCATGGGTCAGAAGCAGGACCTGAGACCAGCTTTTCCTGACTTTGAGGTTGGTTCTTTACCCACGATGTAATGCTGTTTCTCACAGCTGCCTTTAAAGTCACAATAACTCTATTTTTCTGTTCTTAGTTCCTTTTCTTTTTTTCTTAAATAATGTTGTTTTCTTGGCTGGGCCTCCTCTCTGCATCAGTTCATGACATCTTCTCTGTCCATGGTCCCTCAGACATGCTGTTTCTTCCAGCACAATATTCATTACCATGTGCCACAATCTGAGTTCCTTTTCACCTTCTTATCATGATGCCCTCCGAGGTTCCTTCAAGCTCTGAAATCTGTAATTTTGTGAGCCAGAATCCCATGATTTTCAGAGAGAGGAGAATAAGAACAGGAGCCATAAGTCGTTCCTGGACCCAGCCTGAGATTTAAAATGCCTTTCTTCCTTTGTTATTCATTTCACATATTCCATTACCACTTTCTCTGAAATCCAGAAAAGAGAAGCTCTTTATGCTGCCAAGTGACCTCGAGGATAGCATAGCCTTTGATCTTAGGCCTTGATGAAAGCAGTGGAAATTGATCATCTGGCCTCTGGCTATCTTCCATGGGTCTAATTTTTTTGGGTCACAAATTGGAAAAGAAAAAAAAAAGCTGGAAAAACTGCTTTAAAAAGAGGATGAAAGCTAAAGGATCTAGGAAGGGAAATCTGAAGAAGCCCCAAGTTCAAGACTAATAGTAAAACCCTAAACATGTCCCTGCATGCTGCAATCCCCCAGAACCCAACTACAGTCTTCTAATCTCCTTCAACCCCAAATGCTTCCCATTCACCCCACTCCAACTCTTTCTTTTCATTTACTTTATACTCTACACAAGGACTGGCTGGGTGACCAGGAGCAAGTCACTTAAATTTCTTGATGATCCAGGCATCTCTATAAGCCTCTTAGAGAACAGGTGCCAATCAACATCAGAAGACCTTCCTAACTGGGAGTTTGCTAAACTAATGAAATCACTGTATGAAGCAAGTCTAGTCCTAGGGTGAATTCTCAGCTGATGCTGAATCAGCTGCTGGCAACAATTCTCTGCTGATTCAGCACCAGTGACCGTTAGTACCAAAGTCTGCAGTTGGCCCCTGCCCTGTCTTTTTTTTTTTTATTAATTTAAAATTTTTTAAAAATGTCAACAAATGGGAACATTTTGACACAAAAAAAATCCAGTTTTTTTTTAAATAGTTGTATATGAAACCCTTAATCTATCATACATTTCCTTTTTCTTTGAAACATTTCTTCCTTCCACCAGAGCAGGTGTTGTGCTTCTCCCTCCAAATCTTAAAAGTCATCACTTAGAAGTTTTAGGATGCATGCAGCTGGTGGTAAAGTGGATACAAAGCTGGGCCTGGGGTCAGGAAGACCTGAGTTCAAATCTATCCTCAAACAACTTATTGGCTGAGAGTCCTGAGGCAAGTTACTTAACACTTCCTTGCCTCAGTTTCCTTTTCTGTAAAATGAGTATAAGAATAGCACCTACCTCTCAGGGTTGCTGTGAAGCTCAAATTAGAAAATATTTGCAAAGCACTTAGCACAGTGCCTGGAACACAATACTATAGGTACTATATAAATGCCAGCTGTTATTATTGTGTGCTCTGCCATTCCATGGTCAAAATCCCTCCTTCATTTTGGAAGTATCTGGGGGCTTAGGAATTAGAAAGCAGACGTGGTGAACAGGCAGATGGTCCCTACTTTGCTAACTATCTAACTGGCCTTGGTCCATTCCTACTTTCCCCTTGTTTGTTCTAGTTTATACTACTTTATATTATATTTATACTTATATCTCTAGTTCAGAGTTGGGGAAGCCAGAGCAAAGATTAACAAAGACAACTAAAACCCCCAAATAATCCATTTTGGTTGACACTTTCAACCTACCAAAAGTCCTTGGTATACCCTCCTCCCAAGGGTAGCCTGAAAATAATCATCATTCTCAAATTCATTGGTGACACTTCAGGTTATCTGACTATCCCTTCAAAATCCCAAAATGGAATTTTCAGTCCCAGGAGGAGACAGGGCTGCTCTTGTTTTTTAGAGGCATTAAGTGCCAACCTAGTCTGAGGGCTCCAGCTTGGTATGGCGCAAATTGGTACAGTGTTTAATCTGGTGGCAGAGAACCAGGTCAGAATTCTTAAGATGCCCTTCACCACTTCTATGACCTTGGGCAAAATTAAGACTCCTCTCTGGGTCTCATAAAATGAAGAAGTCAGACTAAAATGATCTCTGAGGTCTCTTCCAGTTCTAAATCAATGACCTTAGGAAAACTCTTCCTCAGCTAAATGTTGTTTCTCCATCCTTGGTTCTCCCTCAGCCTCCCAGGAATCAGTTATTCAGTATTTTTAAAAAATGCCTAGAAGACACAGGAGGAAGGTAGAAGTAGTGAGGTACTTGGGTAACCTACAACTTGAGAATTAAATGTCACCAAGCTCAGCCCAAATCTACATCAAGATAGTCTACTGTGTTTCTGGGGAATAATGTAAGCATTCTTACATAAGTAAGAAAAAAAGGAAAAAAAGAAAGGAGGGAGGAATGAAGGAAGGAAAGAAAAAAAAAGGAAGAACGGAAAGAAGGAAGGAAAGGAAAAAAAGAGATAAAGAAGTGGAGAAAGGAAGAGATAAAAGGGAAAGAATGAGAGAAGAAAGAAATGAAAAAAAGAAGGAAGAAAGGAAGAGGGAGGGAGGAAGAAAGAGAAGGCGAAAGGAAAAGAGGAAGAAACCAAGCAAGAGGGACAGAGAGCATGGAAGGAAAAAAGAGAGGGAGAGAGGGAAGAAGGGAAGAAGAAAGGAAGGAAATAATAAAAGAGGAAGAAAAGGAAGAGAGGGAGGGAGAGAGGAAAGAAGAAAGGAAGCAAGGAGAGGGGGAAAGAGAGAGACACAGAGACAGAAAGAAAACTATTATTAAATGCCTACTTGCCAGAAAGCACTGTGATGTTTGTAAGGTTTTTTTATGCTCTATGGGGAGGTGAAGGATATGCCATATTCAGGGGATGATCACTACAGCTGCAGCGGTACCCAGGGTTCTCCAGTGGACTGGATTGGTCCTTTATGGGGAAATAATGGGAGAATGTAAACAAGAAAAATAGCAATAACAATATTAATAAGGAGAGCAGATAGGTATAGTGGATAAAGAGTGGCTCGCAGAGTAAGGAACACCTGGGTTGGATTAGATGTGTTCAAATGCTCCTTCTAGCTCTAGGCCTGTGGTCCTGCCTCTGACACTTACTGGTCTTGTGATTCAGGGCGATATCGTTCAACCTCCCAGAATCCCAGGAAGCTAAAACTATAAATTACAAATCATAAAATACTGCAAATTATCAATCTGAATTGGTAAAGGGAGTTTCCTCATCAGTTCCTTACACAAATTCAAAATATCAAACATATATATTAATAACATTTGGCATTTATGTATTTTTTTAAAGTTTACAAAGCATTTTGTACACATCTCATTTGATCCTAACAATACACCTGTGAGATTAAGAAGTAAGCACCCTAGTATACCCAGGATGGCTGCTAGCATTGGTTCTTTGATCTGTTTTTCTAAAGGAAAGTAACTCAAAAGGGACTAACAATCTTACTTTAATCAAATATATATCATTTACCTAGTTCAGGGGGAAAAGTCAGCACCCTGAACTTCAGAGAATACAAACAGAAGTTACAAGCAAACAAAAATACAGACAGAGAAAACAACACAATTCAACAGACAGGGCTTCTAGCTGTCTGACCATCATATACCTACGTGGTTAGTTACCAGAGACAGAAACATCAACATCTGGGTTTTCAAAGCTGGAGAGCTCAATGGCTGCCCAGAATCTCCTCTGGCCAAATCACACAACTCTTCCCATGAGTAAGCCCCAAGGTAAAACCTTACCTCAGAGGTATATATAATCTTCTCCAGGGTCAAAGGACATCACAATCCTTCTGACCCAATGACTAATTACAAAGTAACATGGTGTGAGACTTCCTGAAAAACAAGTCTCCCCCTAAGCAAGCTTCTCTGTTGGGCTCTGCTCCACCCTTCAGCAAACTCCTCCCATCACAGGTTCCATGTGATCATATTCAGTCTATTAGGGGGCAGAGTACATTTTCAAATCAGGGAAGGTCCTCAAATTCCCTTAGGCCTATTAAGGGGCAGAGAACAACTCCAAATTCCCTTACCATTGCAATAGGTAATACAGGTATTCTCATGCCCATTTTACAAAGGAAGAAACAAATTCAGAAGTTTCTTGCTTTGCTCATGGTCACATGGCTGGTGACAGAGGCAGGATTTGAAAACAGATCTTCCTGATTCCAAGTCCATGAAAAGGCATGATGATAAGTAATCCATACCAGTGGAGGGAGTATACAGAGATGTTATAATAAATCCACTTAAGGGACATCATTATGGGGCCTGTGAAAGAAATTTTTATATATAGGGGCAGTTGGGTGATGTAGAGAATAGTGTCGGTCCTGCAGGAAGGAACTCAGAAAGACACTTAACTTCTTTCTGCCTCAGTTTCCTTAACTGTAAAATGGGAATGATAATAGCACCTTGCAGGGTTATTGTGAGAAACAACTGAGATAATACTCTTCTACTGCCTGGCACATTAGTAGGCATTCTATACTTGTGTGTGTGTGTGTGTGTGTGTGTGTGTGTGTGTATTCCCTTCCTCCACTTCCCTAGTAGAATATAAGTTCCTTGAGGGTGAGAACTGTTTCATTTTGGGCTTTGTATATCCAGTACACAAAAGTATACAGTAAGTCCATAATAAATGCAGATTGAATCGAATTTAAGGGTTTAAAAATCTGCTTCAGGACATAAATATACACTGTACTTGATGTAATAAAATATTGATTAGTCCTATGAACTCATGACATAATATTGTATACCTCTGGTACATATGATAATAAGTTATGTGACTGTCTACAGTCTGTTACAGGTTAAGTAATGCATCTAAGGTTCTAAGTCTAGAGTTGTTTTCACTACATACTATTTCAATCATTCCAAGTTGCCTTGTGACATTTCTTATCTTAAGATCTTTTTTTGTGTCTACACATTGCCAAAAAACTGAAGTGTAAGCTATTTGATGGCAAGGCTTGACAGATCTCATCCACCTGGATTCCAGGGGCATTTCAATATCTGCTCTGCCCTAACTGGTAGGTCCCAGTTCCAAAATTCAGTCAAAAGGCCACACTTAAGAGTCTGGAAGGCCACATGTAGCCTTAAGGCCGAAGGTCTCCTACCCCTGCCCCTGGGTTAGACAATCTACTACCCTAAACCTCCACTCACAGTTCCTGGATCACACTAGAATCTAATCTAGGATCTGACTAGTGATTGCCTGCATCAGAAATTCTTAACCTCAGATCTGAGGACTTAAAAAAAATTTTTTTCAATAAATATATTTCAACATAATGAGGTTCCTTTGTAATCCTATCTAATTTTGGCATTTTAATTTATGCATTTAAAAACATTATTCTGGAGCAGTGAATAGAACATTGGGTCTGGAGTCAGGAAGACCTGAGTTCTAATCCAGTGTTAGACATTAGCTGTGTGACCCTAGGGAAGTCACTTAGTTAGCTCTGAATGTAATGGAATACTATTATGCTATAAGAAATGAGGAGCAGAGGCGGCTAGGTGGTGCAGTGAGTAAGAGCACAGCCCTGGAATCAGAATCAAGAAGACCAGGGATCGGTTCTGGCCTCAGATACTTAACACCCACACAAAAAAACTGGCTGTGTAACCTTGGGCAAGTTACTTAACCCCAATTGCTTTAAAAAAAAAAAAAAAAGAAAAAAATGAGGAGCAGGCGAACTTCATAACAATCTGGAAAGACTTATATGAACTGATGCTGAATGAGGGGAGATGAACCAGGAGAACATTGTACACAATTACAGACACACTGTATCTGTGATGACTGACTTTGACAGACTTGGCTCTTCTCAGCAATGTTCTAATGTTCAATGTTCTAAGACAATTCCAAAAGACTCATGATAGAAAAGGCTATCCACATCCAGAGAAAGAATTACAGAGGCTGAATGCAGATTGAAGCCAACTACTTGCTCTCTTTGTTTTGGTTTCTTCTTTCTTCTTTCCATTGGTTATAATTCTTCTTTACAACTTGACTATTGTGAAAATATGTTTAATGTAAAGGTATAGGTAGAACCTATATTGGCTTACATGCCACCTTGGGGGGGGGAGGGAAGAGGAGAGGGAGGGGGAGAAAATTTGGAACTCAAAAACTTGTGAAATGGAATGTTGTAAACTAAAAATAAATAAATTTAAAAGGGAAAAAAAAAACTAAAAGAAAAAAAAAACTCCTCAAAGGAAAGAACTGGATTGATTTATTTCCCCTGGGCCTAAGAATGACTGACATAGAGCTGGCACTCTGTGAATGGATACTTTTGCATAGCCAAAACCAAAATTCTTCAGAATGACAGATGACCCTGGGGTACTTAAGGATTTTAAAAATTTTTTAATAAGCTCATTAAAGTAATTAAAAGGTTTTTTTTTTCTTTTTAGCAAGGGTTGAGATTGTTTCTGAGTAACACTAGATTAACATAGTAACAATATGCCTGGAGCATTCTTCTATGTTTTGCTGGAAGCTGGTCGAAGTCTAAGAACATTCAAAAGAATATTGCTAGGACTTGGGTTCAAGTGTCAGCTCTGCACTTTAACTACTGTATTCGTAACTAAGTGGATGGTGCAGTGGGCAGCGTTGGACTTGGAGTCAGGGGCTACTGAGTTCGAATTCTACCTCGGGCACTTCCTAACTGTGTAATCCTGGCAGAGTCAATTAATCTCATAAAATGGGGACAATAATAGCACCTCCTTCCCCAGGATTTCTGGCCTTACCTGAAAGTTCGATAGGAAAGTGATATTATGTATGACCTTGACTAAGTTCCCCAACTCCTGGAGCCTCAGTTTCTTCATCTGTAAAATGAAAGGACTGGACCCTGAGGTCTCCTCAGCTCCCAGAGTATAGGAATTGTTTCTCCTGGGTTTCCATCCCTCTCCACTTTAGCAGACCCCTCCTCACCCCCAAACCCCCTGCCTCAGGCTGCCCAGATCCTGCACCCCTGAGCCGCCCCTTCTCTGTGCCCTGCACTCCCCGGGCGCCGGGGAGGGGACGGGGCGTAGCTCACCTGGCCGCTGGGTCGGTGTGCCCCCGTGCTGCCCCCGGAGGAGTCATGAAGCCAGCCAAGCAGCGAAGAGCGCACCGGCTCTTCCCGGGGCAGAGTCCTGCGCTCCTCTCAGAGCACGCGCAACCGGTGACAGAGACAGGGGAGGAGGGGGGAGGAGCTAGGGAGCGGGGAAGGGACTGGAAGGAACCGAGAGGGGGCGGGGCTGGGGCGGGCCTAGGATGGGAGGCGGAGCCTGGGTCGTGACCATAGAGAAGGCGTTACAGCCTAGAGAGGAAAGTCTTTGGGTCATAGAGATGCTGTTGTGGGGAACTACAAACCTGGAAGTGAGCGAGGAAAAGACAAAAAAATAAAGTAGAAAAATAAATGCTTCAACCTGCTCTCAGAGTTCATCAATTCTCTCTCTGAAAGTGGATAACATTTTTTAATTTGGGATCGAAAACATCAAAAACAAGGACAAAGGGTGTGTGTGTGTAATAAGATCTAAAACGCCAAAAACAAGGACAAGATAATGTGTGATGAGATTCATTTTTATTTTTACATTTTTTATTCTTTTAATTCATTTTTTAATTTTGAGTTCCAAAAGCTCTCTTTTTAGGTCCTACCCTACCCAGTGAAAAGGCAAGCAATATAACATTTTCCATTAAAAAAAAAATTACATATTAACCATGCTAGAGGAAGAAAAAAGGCAAGAAAAATAAAGAAAATGGCGCGGGGGGAGGGGCCGCGGGGAGGGGGGGGAGAATGTTTCAACCTACACTCAGTTTATCAATTCTCTCTCCAGAGGTGAATAATATTTTTCATGCAATGAGATTTAACACACACACACACATACACATAAACTAAGACTCTAAGACCCCTTAATAAAAGGATTTGTTCTGTGAAGTTTGAATTCAGTCAAAGTGCTGCACTTGAGGACCTAGAGGGCCATATGTGGCCCTGAGGCCGCAGGTTTCCCACCCTTGGTAGAAGTTTTTCCTCCTGGGGCCTCAGAATTCCACATACACTCCCAATTCTTATCTTTCTTTACATTCTGTAATGGATCTCCTTGCCCCCTTCCCTAGGCCTGATGGTGGATGCTGACGAAAGGGTCTATCCTGTACCTTTACCTGCTCTCTTTTTCCCCCTTTCCTTTTTTCTTAATATTACCACTTTTACCTTGGAGCATTCCCAGTCATCTTAACTGTTGCCACTGGACTCCAAGGACTCTGGAGAAGCTAGGAGGCTCATGACTTTGTGCAGTTCTGCCTTACTTAAATACAATTCATGAGCAAGTCAAGACATCACCCTTATGATGTCATTGGTCCTCTTCTAGAAAAAGGATGAACAGCAACAAACACTTCTTCCATTCCCTGAGGAAAATAATCTGCCCAGCTTTGGAACTCCTGCTCTGGGACTCAATGCCTTGATTACTGTGTGATTGAACAGTGATTTTAACTAGCCTAGTATACCCAGCCCCATCAGACCATGTTTCACAGCCATCCATGCAGCCCTTTGCCATTGCCCTTGCTGAGGCTCCATAGTGCTTCTTGCTCTGGATACAGTAATCAAATCAATACTACCATTAGTCCTTGAAATGTATTGTTTATCTTTTTGACTTCTCCACTCACTATTCTCCTACATGTATTGTCTCCCTCAATACTCCCTTCAGGGCAGTGTCCCAGTGTGCAGCACAGTGCCATATAGTTAGCGATTAATTAGTCTTTTCATTCAGTCAATATGCATTTATTAAATGCTTACTATGTGCCAAGCGCTGTGAACATTCACAGAATCAGACATTTAGAACTGAAAGGGACCTAGAAGTCATCAGTTACAACTTACCTTAGAAATAAGGAAACAAACACTAGGGGAGGTTGAGTAATTTGCCCATGTCATATTTGTAGTAAAGTATAGAACTCAGGTCTGTGATTTCAAAATTCTTTTTATGCTGGGAGATGCTGCGTCTGTGGCAGTGTTTTCATTATTGCTAGCAAACAAAGGTAAGAGATTTAAAAGAGAAAAAAGATTTAGAAAATGAACAGCTGGTTAGGAAAATGGCATCTAAGAATGGATTGGGATATATTTTTTTTGGACAGGGTTTAAAATAAAGGGATGATGGGCTATAGATTAGGGGTAGAATACACCAAACAAAGCTAAATTTTAAAAAAGTATATTTTGGGCAAATCACTTAACTCAGATTGCCTTCAAAACAAAAGTATATTTGGCTGAAGGCACTAAAACCATTTTATAGATGAGAAAATTAAAACCCCAAAAGATTAAGAGATCTGTCTAGGTTCACATAACTACTATGTGGGATGACTAAGGGAATATTAGGGAAAGGATAGATAAACTGAGTACATTGCTTCAGTGTCAAGGATATTTAGCAACCAATTAGATATGATTGCTTGCCTTCTCAATGGGTGAGAAGGGCCTGGAGGGAGGGAGAGAATTCGGAATTAAAAATTTTTTTTCAAATGCTATATTAACTTCTAGTTTATATCATTCATTTCCGCCAGATTTTGTTACAAACTTTCTCCCCATTTTTCTCCTACCCACGGCCCCAAAATAGCAGTCCCACAGGATATCCCCTCCTCCAATCTGCTCTCTCCCACATCTTCTCCCACACCCCCTTTGACTTTTCCAGTAGGGCATGGTGGATCTTTATGCCCCAGTGCCACAGGCACTTATTATATCTTATTTCCCAATTACATGTAAAGTAGTATTAATAATAGCATATATATATATATATATTTTTTAAACATTTGATTTTAAAACTTTGAATTCCAGATTCATTCCATTCCTCTCTTGTCACCCACCCTTACTGGGAAGATAAGCAATTCAGTATAGGTTGTATAGTGTAGCTATGCAAAACATTACCATAGTAGATATATTATAAAAGACTGACTATATTTCTCTCCCTCCTATCCCACCTCCCACTTCTATTTTCTACTTGATCCTGTCCCTTTTCACAAGTGGGTGCTTCCAACTTCCCTCCCCCTCCAGCCTTCTCTCCCTTCCATCATCCCCACTCTCATCCTTTCCCCCCTACTCTCCTATAGGGTAAGTTACCCTATTTAGTGTGTATGTCATTCCCTCCCTGAGCCAAATTCAATGAGAATAAGGTTGACCCATTCCCTTTTGCCTACCTGTTCTTCCCCTCCATTGTAACCATTTTCCCTTGCCTCTTCTATATGAGATAGTTTACCCCATTCTGTCTCTTCCCATCTCCTCACATCATATTCCTCTCTCACCTCTTAATTTCATCTTTTAAGTATCATCCCTTCCTATTAAATTGGTCCTGTGCCCTCCATGTATACCTGTAAACATATATATACACACATTCACATGTGTATTCATACGCCCATATACCCTCCTATATATATATATATATTCCCTTAAACTATTTTCGTACTGAGAAAAGCTTCATCAGTTACAATTATCATTTTTCCATGTAGGAATGTAAATAGTTCAGCTTTGATAAGTTCCTTATGATTTCTTTTTTCCCTGTTTACCTTCTCATGCTTCTCTTGCTTCTTGCATCTGAATGTCAAATTTTCTATTCAACTCTGGTTTTTTCATCAAGAATACTTGAAAGTCCTCTATTCCACTGAATGACCATATTTTCCTTTGAAACATAATACTCAGTTTTTCTGGGTAGGTGATTCTTGGTTTTAATCCCAGCTCCTTTGACCTCAGGAATATCATATTCCAAGCCCTTCGATCCCTCAGTGTAGAAGCTGCCAGATCCTGGGTTATCCTGATTGTATTTCCACAATATTCAAATTGTTTTTTTCCTGGCTGCTTGTAATATGCTCTACTTGATCTGGGAACTTCAGAACCTGGCTATAATATTCCTAGGAGTTTTCTTTTGGGGATCTTTTTCAGGAGGTGATCAGTGGATTCTTTCAACCTCTATTTGCCCTCTGGTTCTAAAACATCAGGGCAGTTTTCCTTGAGAATTTCTTGGAGGATGATTTTTAGATTCTTTCTTTGATCATGGCTTTCAGGTAGTCCAATAATTTTTAAATTATCTCTTCTGGATCTATTTTCCAGGTCAGTGGTTTTTCCAATGAGATATTTTCACATTGCCTTCTATTCTTTCATTTGTTTGGATTTGTTTAATAGCATCTTGATTTCTCATAAAGTCACTAGCTTCCATTTGCTCCAATGTAATTCTGAAAGAATTATTCTCCTCAGTGAGCTTTTGAGATTCTTTTTCCATCTGGAAAATTCAGTTTTTTAAGGCATTCTTCTCCTCATTGCCCTTTTGAGCCTCTCTTGCCATTTGAGTTAGCCTATTTCTTAAGGTATTATTTTCCTCAGTCAGGATGTTGACTCTCGTTTCATAATTTTCTTGCAATCATCTTTTCTCTTCCCAATTTTTCCTCCACTTCTCTTATTTGCTTCTTAAGGTCCTCTATTGCCTGTAACCAGCTCTTATCTTTCTTTGAACCTTTTGGTGCAGGAGTTCTGACTTCACTGTCTTCCTCCTCCTGTTCCATGCTTTGATCCTTTTTGTCCCCAAAATAGAAGTCTAATGTTGGATTCTTTTGTTTGCTTTACTTCCTTTGCCTGGTCATGTTGCCACTCAATTACTTGACTTTTGGGCTTTTTGCCACAGTAGGACTCTGCCACCAGACAGGGGAGCTTCGTCCCAAACATTGGGGTTTTCTCAGCTGCCGGAGGCATTAGTTGGGTGCCCTCTCTGAGGTCTCCACATGCTCTGGCAAGCTGGTCACACACCTCAGGACCTCCACCCTAGACTGCAATCCAGATCCAAGCAGGTTAAAGCAAGAGCAATTACCCCTCAGACTGGTCATTTGTTCCCCCTACGCTCTGCAGGCCAGGAGCTGAAGCTGCCATTTGGGGTGGCTGCACCACTGCAGCTCCTCAGTGGTTTCTCACTCTGTGGGCAAAAGCCAATGCACTCCCAACTACTGGATCCCAAAGTCCACACTGCACTTACCTCTCACTTTGTCCTTAGCATCTATGTGTTGATAATTCTGGAAACCACCACAGCTGCTGGTGATCTGGAGTCCCTCCAGCCGGTGATTGGTCAGGCCTGCCCCGGGACTAAAACCTCTTCAGGGCTGGGGTCAGTTCCCAGAGCACAGCACTGGCCAATTCCTGCTGTCCTCAGGACACTCCCAGGCTGTCCTCAGCAGGAGCTTAGCTTCTCTGTGTCATTTCGTGGGTTCTGTAGCTCCAAAGTTTGTTCAGAGACTCCTTTTACATGAATTGGGGGAGGTGGAAGCTGGAGCGCCACCAAAGTCCTGTTTCTACTCCGCCATCTTGACTCTACCCCAAATTAAAAACAAATTATGTTAAAGGAGCAGCTAGGTGGCTTAATGGATAGAGCAACAACCCTGGAATCAGGAGAATCTGAGTTCAAATTCAGCCTCAGACACTTGCTAGCTATGTGACCCTGGGCAAGTCACCTAACCCTGATTGCCTCCAAAAACAAACAAAAAAGCAAAAAATAAGTAAATGAATTTTTAGAACATTTAAAAAAACCAATTAGATATGAAAAGTGGAAAAGAAAAAGCCAAACATAACCAAGGTTTCAAAAGTAGTATGAATGACGATATCAGCACCACTAAAAGTAGTAGAAATTCAGGTGATTCACAAATTGCCATCTTTGTATCTAACCACCCTCTCCTTGCTCCCACCCCTTTTGAATCTGGGTCTTGAATCTCCAAATATTTTCAGGACATCTCTACCTGATTTATTCCTTTGGCACCTAAAACACAACATGACAGTGGTATTTGTATTATCATTCAAGCTGCCTCCCACTTTTTTGTGTTTTTTCTTCCTAAGTAATTTTTCTTTGTTTTGTTCTCTTCATCAATTCTCTTCCCTTCCAATTCTGAAATTTCATCCTCTGATTCAATACCTTTATTAATTCCTTTAATATTTCTATGTTCCATATAGAATAAAAGTTTCTGAAGTGCTAGGTTTGAGTTTCCTCCTATCACCAATTTATATATTCTTTTATAGATCTTGCCCCATTGTCTCTATCTCTGTCTCTGTCTCTCTCTTTCTCTCTCCTCTCTCTGTGTCTCTCTTATGCCCCATTCATAGAAATATCAGTTTGTGAATGAAGTAATATTGGATAGAAGCAGGGTTATATGTTAGAAATTAGACTGTGTACCAAATAGTGAAGTCAAATTCTACCTTCTGCCATTTTCATGATTGTTTTTATACTTATTGGTTGTGTCATCTTATCTCTGGGACCATGACCCATTCCCTTCTGGGTGCCAGATGGCCTCATGTGCCCACATATCCCTTCTCTTGGTACACGATATTGTCCATGAAGCAATAGCTTCTACCTGTGGAATGTGGGTGAGGAATAGAAGAGAGAAAATGCTGCTCCACCTCCCCATATACCCTTTAGTATAGGTGCCATCTTTGTCTCATTTCTTACCTAGCCCTTAGTCATTGAATGGGTTTATCTCAGACAAACTGAGATCTGGGAAAGACCTTAATTTTGAATGTCTAAGGTGAGCCAATGCATCCTGGACCATTGCCAGTTGTCTTGACTTTTGTCTTGCCACTGGGCTCTGGTGGAGATAGTGAGGCTGATGACTTTGCTCAGCTCTGCCCCACTTAAATACAATTCACGAGCCAATCAAGATATCATCCTCATGGTGTCATTGGTCCTCTTTAAGAATGAGGGGCAAGGGGTGGCTAGGTGGCGCAGTGAGTAAAGCGCCGGCCCTGGAGTTGGGAGAACCTGAGTTCGGTTCCAGCCTCAGACACTTAACACAAAAAAACTAGCCATGTAACCTTGGGCAAGTTACTTAACCCCAATTGCACTCCAAAAGGCAAAAAAAAAAAATGAGGGACAAACAACAACAGCAACAGTATAGGACACTTTTCACAATTTTTTTTTCCTATCTGCCAATATTCCCTAAACCTTGGAATAACTGCAGAGTGATGAACTTACTTTTTTTATTATTAAATTTTATGTTTATTTTTAGTTTACAACATTCATTTCCACAATATTTTGAGTTACAAATTTTCTCCCCATCTTTCCCCTACCCGCCACCCCAGAACAGCGATCCCACTAAATACCCCCTCCCCCAATCTGCTGTCTCCTATATCCTCATCCATTCCCCCTCCAACTTTCCAGTAGGGCAAGATGGATCTCCATACACCAGTGGCTGTATGTCTTATTTCCCACCGCACATAAAAAATAATAATGATAATGATTTTAAAACTTTGAATTCCAAATTCTTTCCTTTCTTCCCTTTTTACCCACCCTTACTGGGAAGATAAGCAGTTCAATTAAGGTTGTACATGTGTAATTATGCAAAATATTTCCATAGTGGATACATTCTGAAAGACCAACTATATTTCCCTCCATCCTATCCCACCCCCCACTTGTTCTGTTTTCTACTTTGACCCTGTCTCTTTTCAAAAGTATGTGCTTCTAACTACCCTCTCCCCTATCTGCCCTCCCTTCTATCATCCCCCATCTTATCCCCTTCCCTCCTACTTTCCTGTAGGGTAAGATACCCAAAGAAGTGTGTATGTCATTCCCTCCTTAAGCCAAAATCAATGAGAGTAAGGTTGACCCATTCCCTTTTGCCTTCCTGTTCTTCCCCTCCATTGTAACAGTTTTCCCTTGCCTCTTTTATATGAGATAATTTACCCTATTCTGTCTCTCCCTATCTCCTCTGTTATATTCCTCTCTCACCTCTTAATTTTTATTTTTTTAAATATCATCCCTTCCTAGTCAATTGATCCTGTGCCCTCTATCTATGTATACCTATACACATATATACACACACTCACATATGTATTCATACACACATATACCCTCCTATATAGACATATATATGTACATATATATATACACACATTTATATTCCCTTCAAATATCCTCATACTGAGAAAAGTTTAATAAGTTACAATTATCATTTTTCCATGTAGGTATGAAAATAGTTCAACTTTGATAAGTTTCTTATGATTTCTTTTCCCTGTTTACCTTCTCATGCTTCTCTTCTTGTATTTGAATGTCAAATTTTCTATTCAACTCTGGCTTTTTCATCAATAATGCTTGAAAGTCCTCTATTTCAGTGAATGATCATATCTTCCCCTGAAACATTATACTCAGTTTTGCTGGGTAGGTGATTCTTGGTTTTAATCCTAGCTCCTTTGACCTCCAGGATATCATATTCCAAGCTCTTCAATCCCTTAATGTAGAAGCTACTAGATCTTGTGTTATCCTGATTGTGTTTGCACAATATTCAAATTGTTTCTTCTTGGCTGCTTATAATATTTTCTCCTTGATCTGGGAACTCCAGAACCTGGCTATAACATTCCCAGGAGTTTTCTTTTTGGGATCTTTTTCAAGAGGTGATTGGTAAATTCTTTCAATTTCTATTTTGCCCTTTCATTCTAAAATATCAGGACAATTTTCCTTGAGAATTTCTTGGAGGATGATTTCTAGGTTCTTTCTTTGATCATGGCTTTCAGGTAGTCCAATAATTTTTAAATTATCTCTCCTGGATCTATTTTTCCAGGTCAGTGGTTTTTCCAATGAGATATTTCACATTGCCTTCTATTTTTTCATTTGTTTGGATCTTTTTAATAGTATCTTGATTTCTCATAAAGTCATTAGCTTACATTTGCTCCAATCTAATTCTTAAGGAATGATTCTCTTCAGTGAGCTTTTGAGATTCTTTTTCCATCTGGCAAATTTGACTTTTTAAGGCATTCTTCTCCTCGTTGGCTTTTTGGGCCTCTTTTGCCATTTGAGTTAGTCTATTTTTCAAGTATTATTTTCTTCAGTCAGGTTGTTGACTCTCTTTTCATGATTTTCTTGCATCATTCTCATTTCTCTTCCCAATTTTTCCTCCATTTTTTTTACTTAATCCTTTTCAAAATCCTTCTTGAGCTCCTCTATGGCCTGTAATCAGTTCATATTTTTCTTGGAAGCTTTTGGTGCAGGAGTACTTCATTGTCTTCCTCCCTTTCCGTGCTTTGATCTTTTTTGTCCCCAAAAGAGAATCTAAGGTTTGACTGCTGTGTTTGCTTTCCTTCCTTTGCTTGCTCATATTGTTACTCAATTACTTGACTTTTTAGCTTTTTGCCACAGTTGAACTCTGCTTCCAGAGAGGAGGGCTTTGTCCCAAATCACTGAGGTTTTTGCAGCTGCCAGAGCTATTAGTTGGACTCCCTCTCAGGAGCCTCCACAGGCTCTGGAACCTGGTCACACACCCCAGGACCTCCACCCAAGACAGCAATCCAGATCCAAGCAGGTTAAAACAAGAGAGATTACCCCTATGAATAGTTGCTTTGTCCCCCTACGATCTGCAGGTCAGGAGTTCTGAAGCAGCCATGCAGTGGTGACTCCAGGGCCACTGCACCTCTGCCACTTCTTGCTTCAAGGGGAAGGGACTGGACCATGCAATCGCCCCAGTTCCAACAGAGTTCTACACTGACCTTTTACTTTGTCCTTGGCATTTTTGGTGTGATAGTTCTGGAAACTACCACAGCTGCTGGTGATCCACTCTCCTGAAGTCCACTCTAGCCCCTGCTAGTCGGGGTCACCCTGGGGCTAAAACCACATGGCTAGGGGGTGGAGGGTCAGGGTGGGGGCTGGCTTGGGGCAGCATGCTGCAATGGACCCTTCCTGCCAGCCTGCCAGGCTACCTATAGCAGGAGATTTGTTTCTCTCTGTTACTTTGTGGGTTTTATAGCTCTAAATTTGTTTAGAGTCATATTCTATAGGTATTTGAGGTGGTTATGGGGTGAGCTCAGGTAGTTTTCTGCTTCTATGCTGCCATCTTGGCTCCCTGAACTTGCTTTTTTAACGGCCATGGCTCCCATACCTATCTAACTATTGGTAGCTGTTACTGGTAGTCAGAAGGAAGGTGGGCCCCTCTCCACCATGGATTTCTGCCCTTAATAATGACCGTGAAGGCTGGGCTAGAAGCAGGTCTGGTGGACTTGGAGGGGAGCACTACCATTCCCAAGACTCTTAGGCTCAGGATCCTGGTCTATCTCCCTCAGGGTTTGAGGGAAAATGGTGATTGTGATTTGAATTGCTTGGCACACATTGGCTCCTATGTGTCCCTCAGGGCTCCTTGCCAGCCCTATGTGTGGCAGTTGGCCAAAATGTATAAAACAAGGGCCCTAGCCCTCAAAGAGCTTATAGTCCACTAGAAGAGATACATGCACAATAAGCATGGAAGGTAGAATGTCGAAAGTATAACACAAACGATATAAGCAAGTGTATTTAGAATTTACAGAGAGATCACTTCTACCAGACATAGCCATAGAGGAGGTGACATTTGAACTGAGACTTACAAGGATGAGCAGGATTTCCATAGATGAACATAAATAAACTGTAGCAGATGGAAGGACTTCCATGAACAAAATTATAAAGATCAGCAGGTACAAGTTAGGTTGAGGAGCATCAACTATTTACTGAAGAGTAGTGTTTTGCTAGATAAGTAGCTCAGCATAAAGCTGGAAGTTTAGAGCTGCATTATGGAAGGCCTTGAATACTAAGCTGTGCAGTTTGGACTTTATCCTACAGGGATTTAGGAATGGGGGAGGATGTAGAAGGCTTATCAGGAGAAAAACAATAGGAAAGGTGGTATGGATTTTTTTATCTGTATAATTAATGAATAAGTTAGATTGCCTTCAAAGTCTCCTCCAGGGCTAAAATTCTATTTTTCTCATTTGAAAATCTTCAGTAGAGAACCCTAGGGATATGTGCTGTTTAGTATTTTTATCAATTATTTGAATAAAGGCATAGCTCATAGGATCATAAATCTCAGTTATTTGGAGTTTCTGAGGCCATCTAGTTTAATCTCCTCATTTGACAGATGAAAAAACCCAAGACCCAAGGAACTTAAGTGACTTGTTCAAGGTCATACAAGTAACATGTCAGAGATTATATCTGAAGGCACTTTTTCTACCTCCAGAGCCAGGGCTCTTTTCACCGGACTCCACTGCCTTCCTTAGGATGTCATGTTTATCAAATATATAAATGACAAAACTTGGAGGAATAGTTAGCACATTGAATGTAAGAGTTGGAATATAAAAGAGCTATTGACGGGCTAGAATATTGGGCTGAATCTAATAAGGTGAAATTCAATAAGCATAAATTTAAAGTTTCATATTTGAGTATTTAAACATCAACTTCACATTAACTACAAAGGACACTTGAAAGAAGAAGCTATCTGCATTTGGAGAAAGAACTGATAAACAGAAGTATGTACAGAATGATTTTACGTGTGTTGTGGAAATGTTTATTTTATTCCATAAAAATAAAATAATTTAAAAAATTTAACTTCACAATTTCAAAACAGAAGAGTTGAGGCTAAATATCAATTTGAAAAGAATCTGAGGACTTCATTTATTTATTTGTTTTTTAAGGAGGGAAGGCAAGGTATTAAGTGACTTGCCCAAGGTCACACAGCTAGTGAGTGTCAATTGTCTGAAGCCGAATTTGAACTTAGGTCCTCCTGAGTCCAGGGCCACTGCACCACTTAGTTGTCTCTCCCCACCTTTTAAAATCTGAGGTTTAATGGACTGAAAGCTCAATATAAATAAAAAATCTTATATGAGAGCTAAAAATATTAATGCAATCTTAGGTTGCAATTAACAAAGGGATAGTGTCCCTATTCAGGGAGGTGATAAACCATCCCATTGTACTCTGCCTTGGTCAGACCACATGTAGTATATTATGTTCAGTTTTGGGTATGTCAGTTTAAGAATGATATTGGTAAGTTAGAGAATGTCCACAAAAGGGCAATGAGGTTGGGGAAAGGCCTTGAGCCCATGTCACATGAGGTTAGGTTGAAAGAACTGAGAATGTCAACCTGGAAAAGAGAAGATTCAAAGAGATATTGATCCACAACAAATATTTACTAAGTACCTATTACGTGACAGGCACTGTGTTACATGTGGAAGACACAAAGACAAAAATTAAAGTCTTTGCACTCAAGGAGTTCACTTACTTTTAGGGGAGATAAGACATACATTGATCCTCTTAGAGAACAAAGAACAAATAAGTATGTTTATGTGATGGAGGAATTTTGAAGCATGTACAGATATTTCCTGACTGTTTCCATTTCATCCATCTGGAAACTTTGGTAAGACAGTTTCCATGATGACTCAGTGGTTGTTACTGTGTGATAATAAAGAATATTTTAAATGGTTACAGAGAATAACCAATGATTTGAGGAGGGTCCCAGCTGGAACTAAGTGTGCATAGAAAAAATTCAATACACCCATTTCTCTGTCTTTTTCCTTGGCAGCTTCAAGTCAAAGATATATTAAGTACCTACTAAGTGCCAGATATTGTTCTAAGTGCTGGGGACACAAAGAAAGGCAAGGAACAGTCCCTGACTCACAGTCTAAAAGAGGAGACATCATACAAATAACTATGTACAAACAAGATAGATATAAGATAATTGGAGATAATCAGCAGAGGGAAGGCACTAGTGTTAAGGGTTATCAGGAAAGACTTCTTGTTGAATTACTAGGGACAGGAAGGTCAGCTGGCTACATTCCCCTACCTGGTAGACATGTTTCTGCAAGCACTTGGTGGCCACAGTGGGACCACCAGGAGGAATAAGAAACCCAGCAGAAAACATCTTTCGCTGTTTACTTTGCTGTAGATGTTGGCAGGTTCATCTTGAACAGTCTCTGTGGAACAGAAATAGTCATCAGGCAGTATTTACATTCAGTCTCATTTGCCCACCCATGAAACCAACCTGTCAGCAGTTTACAAAAAAAGGAAGGCTAATGCTATAGTTTCCTTTATTAATCCAGAAAAGTACATGCTCTGCAACTGTAATAATTTAACCATAAGCCTAATTAAAGGACTGGGACAAAGGGACCTTGGAGTCTAAGCCAGTTTTTTTCTCCCTTTCCTGTTCATGCATATATACTTTTTAATATGGTGAGGTCCACAATGTTTTAGATTCTAAACAACTAGAGAAGGGACTGCTTCAAACAGCTCTTTGTGACACCATGCATATGTATGTGCTTATTATTTTCGAGTAGCAATCTTGCCTTAATACTTCTGGTGCCCCTTGTTCTCATGAGTATTTGGGGCTGAGGGGAGAAAGAAGTAAGATGTTTGTGATTTCATCAGGGGTAGCATGGAATAGAAGAAATAGCCCTAGATTTGGAGACAAAGGAGTCATAGAACCAGAGCTTATATCCTGGGTCTATTGCTATGTGACCCTAAGAGCAAATTATTTTACTGTTCCTTAGTTTCCTTATTGGAAAAATGCGGGGAGGAGAGAATAAAGAGAGAATTAGATATCCTCCAAAATCCCATCCATCCTAAATCTATAATCTTGCAGACTTACAATGTAGATCAGCAACTTGTCTATAAGCTATAGGCAAGAGTTTCCTACGAAGATAACAAATGATGGCAGTAGTTAATGATTGAGAGGTTGTGGACAAACCAAGCCATTCTTAGTGCTATGAATTGGCTCGGTTATTCTGAAAAATAATTTGCAACTATCCTTCAAAACGTCACTAAACTGCACACTTTTTGATCCTGCAATACATCTTCTAGGCATATTCTCAAGGAGGTAAAGGTGGAAGAGAAAGGATCCACATATACAAGAATATGTACGCAAGTGAAAACTATCTTTACATATAATTGGAAAAATAAAATACTATCTGTATTAAAAATATACATAGCAGCATTTTTTATTGTGGCAAACAACTGGGAACACAATACATGCCAATCAGTTGAGGAATGGCTGAACATCATTTGAGGTATAAGAATGTAATCGAATATTATTTCACCATAAGAAATAATGAATGACAACTTCAGAGAAATATAAGAAGATTTGCATGAATTGATACAGTTAATGAGCAGAAGCAGGATGATTTATATGATGATTCCCCAAATAATATGAAGGTAAGCAGCTTTGAAAGATCTCAGAACTTTGACTGAAGCAGTGACCAATCATAATTTTGAAAGACTGATGAAGAAATGAAGCTTCTACCTCTTGGCAGAGAGAAGATTGACCAAAGATATGGAATGAAACATACATTCTTGGATACCACCAATGTGTTGATGCATTTCACTTGACAAATGCACAATAATATACAAATATGCATATATTTATTCCAAGATAGGGTTTCTATCTGGAGGGAAGGATGGTTGGTGAGTAGATACTGACAGATGAAAAAAAGCATAAATAAATAATTTAAATGCACAGAAGAACAGAAAGAAGTACAGAAGGGAGAACAGTAATATCATTACTACTTTGTTGAACTAGATAATCTGTATATATTTCTTATGAAAAAGTAAACTGTATCTAACAATTCACAATTTCTTATATGATACTTTTGTTTCTTTATTGAAACAAATGTGTTTGAACTTTGAAAGACTTGGGAACCTTGATCAACACAATGGCCAATCACAATTCCAAAGGACTCATGATGAAACATGCCAACCACCTCCAGAGAGAAAGGTGATGGACTCCAAGTGCAGGTTGAGGCATCTTTTTTTAAATTATTTTTTGGACATGGCTACTGCAGGAATTTGTTTTGCTTGCCTATACATGTTTGTAACAAATTTTATTTTTCTTGATTTCTCAGTGGGGAAAAGAAGGGAAAGGTAGGGAAAAAATGTGAACCTGAAAATAAAATAAAATTGAATAAAAAAAATAAAAGTCCAAATGTCCAACCTCCCTGGCTGGTTTCCACATATATTAATAATAGCCAGGGCTTCACGTGGATAAACTGTTATTTTCCTTTGTACTAGGTATACTGCAGGGCTTTTTTTTTTTTAAACCTGGGCTACTCAATGAATAAATCCAAGCTTAAAAATGTGTTTTTATTAAGTATCAGTGTCATGTCAATAGAAACTATGCTGACTTTGGTGCCAGAGATGTTGTTCAGTCATTTTTTAGTCATGCCTGCCTCTTTGTGACCCCATTTGGGGTTTTCCTGGGAAAGATGCTGAAGCAGTTTGCCATTTCCTTCTCTAGCTCATTTTATACATGAGAAAACTGAGGCAAACAATTTTGGTTCAGTGACTTGCCCAGGGTCTCACAGCTGTAAGTGTCTGAAGCTGTATTTGAACTCAGGAAGATGAGTGAGTCTTTCTGACTTCAGGCCTAGTACTCTGTGCGCTATGGCACCACCTAGGGGCCATTGGTACCAGAGAACCAGCCTTCATATTCTATCTCTTTCACTTAACCATCTGCATGACTAGCTAACCAACTGGGAGTATATAAATGTTGTGAAATGTGGTTTAAGAAACAATAAGTATGATGAGTGCTGAGAGTCATGGGAAGATATGAACTGACAAAAAAAAAGGAAATATGATGTCAATGGAAAGAACCACCATCAAACAATTGAAAGAAATGTTATAAAATCACAATGCCCGAGTCTGACCCCAGAGTAAAGATAAGAGACTGCACCTTCTTTGCCAAGGTGGAGTTCTAAGAACATGAACTGATGTATCTGATGTCGGCCCTTATTGATCCGTTGGTGAATTTCGTTGTACGGTTTTTTCCCTCTTTTTTTTTTTTTTTGTTCTTATAAGAGATGGCTCTTTGGGAAGAGGAGGTGGAAGGAATATAAAAATTTTAAATGTCAGAAAAATAGTTGCTAGGGCACTGAGGCATTGAGTGATTTGTCAACTCTAATCAAAAGAGTATGTATCAGAGATAGGATTTAAACCCAGTCTTCTTAACTCCAATGGCAGAACACCATATTCAATGTCACGTAGCCCCCTAGAGTATGAAATGAAGAAAATATCGCTTAACAAATGGCCCAAGATTACTCAGTAATGATTTGGAGGTCCATTGATACAACAGAATAAGGTATTGAGATGTTCTCAAAGGATGACAGGTTTAGAGGTAGAAGTTCATCTTGTCCAATCCCCTTATTTTACAGAAGCAGGTATTTGGTGCATTTGCTGGAGTCAGAAAGACCTGAGTTCAAATTCAGCCCCAGACTCTTATTAGATGTGTGACTCTGGGCAAACCATTAAACCTTTGTCAACTTCAGTTTCCTCCTCTCTTAAAAGGAGCTGAAGGTGCAGCTAGGTGTCATAGTGAATAGAGCACTGGTTCTGGAGTCAGGAGGACCTGAGTTCAAATCCAACCTCAGATACTTAACACTTAACTAGCTGTGTGACCTTGGGCAAGTCACTTAACTCCAATTGCCCTACCTTCCCCCCTCCAAAAAATAAAAAATAAAGAGAGAGAGAGGTGAAAGCATTAATCTCATGGGATTGTTGTGAAGATCTTTAATAAGCTACATGTTAGCTATTATTATAAAAATCAAGAACTTATGTGTTTTACCCAAGGTCATGCAGATGCTAAGTGAAAGAGAAAGGATATGAAGGTTGATTCTTCAGCACCAAGGGCAGCCAGGTGGTACACAGAGCACTGGGTCTGAAGTCAGGAAGACTCATCTTCCCAAGTTCAAATCCAGCCTCAGACCCTGTGTGACCCCTGGATAAGTCACTTAACCAAAACCGTTTGCCTCAGTTTCCTCATTTTTAAAATGAGCTAGAGAAGGAAATGGCAAACTGCTTTAGAATCTTTGCCAGGAAAGCCCCAAATGGGGTCACAAAGAGGCAGATACAACTGAAAAACGACTGAACAACATCTCTGCCACCAGTCAGCATAGTTTCTATTGAATGACACTGATACTTAATAAAAACACATTTTTAAGTTTGGATGTATTCATTGAGTTGCCCAGGTTGGAAAAAAAAAAAGTCTTGCAGTATACCTAGTACAAAGGAAAATAACTGTTTATCCATGTGAAGCCCTATCTATTATTGGTGTGGAAACCAGCTAGGTAGGTCAGGTCTTCAGATGAACAAAGAACAGCAGTGAGATGGTGCAGTAAATTTTTCAAGGGCTTAAATGACTCATGCCTCATGGCCCCCATCCCAGAGACAAATCATTTTGGAAAGACTTTTGCTTCAGTGCAGGCTCAAAAGGGCTCCCTTTTCCTCCTGCTCTATCTCACTGAAGATCCCATCCCTGCCCTTTCTCTTTAAGGGGTGGTCATTTTTCATGCTCTCTGTCCCATACTCCTTCCTTTGAAGAAAGGGAAAAAAACCAAGGAGTTATGAGAAAGGCTTATGTCTAGCAATGCTTTTAAAATAGAACGTAAAATATATAGAAGAGCTAGGTAAATTACAAAGATGATTTTTTTCCCATTATAAGAGAAGCCTTCCTTTTTACAAAAGGCAGTATGGTGTAGTAGTACTAAACACTGGCCTTGGAATCCAGAAGACCAAGGAACAAATTCCCCATTCACTCACCCACACAACTACTGAGCAAGATACCATGAGCAAATTATTTAACCTCTCTGAACTTCAAGCAACTGAGGGACTTCAGGAAGAATTCACAAGTCATTCTTTTTTTCTTTCGTAAATTTTTAAAATTCATTTTAAACTTAGATATAAAACAGGAAAACATTTCTATGTACACACAGCAGAGAATAAGAGAGGATTCAATATAGTACAATAAATTTCCACTTTAAGAACACTTACATAATAAATCCTACATATTGCTACCCAGATTGTCTTTTCTTCCTTCTATAAGTCATTATTAACATTCTGTCCAGAGGTTTACTGAAGTAGAAGCCAAGGCTGTCACTGGAAGGAACACTGAATTAGAAGCCAGGAAATCTTTCTTCACTTCTTTTTGCCTCTACTGACTAGTCATGTAATCCTTTACAAAATTATTTGTTTTAAGCAGTAAATTTTGTTTTTATTTCATTTCTAAATATACCCTGCCTGACCAGTGAGCCACCACTTATAATAAAGAATGAAAAAAAAAAAACAAGTCAACAAAACTAGCCAATACATCAGCTAAGTCCTGATAGTATATGATACGTTGCATATTTGCTATACCCTCCTCTTTTGCCATTCTGCTAAAAAAACAAGCAGGGGAAGAGAAATGTATTTTCTCATCTCTTCTTGGGGGCCAAGTCTGGTCATGATTATACAGCATTTGATTATGGGTTAGCATGTTGTTATTCTTTCCCATTCACTTCATCATAGTCATTGTAGATATTATGTTCATGTTGTTTCAACATACATCAGTGCTCATGCTTACCTGAGTTCTTCATATACATTCTTTCTTAGATTGTGTGTTCTTATACTTCCTTTCTCTTTTTTATTTTCAACTCTCCAAAACTGAAACTTGCTTTTGTTGGATTTCCTACCTAATGCTATTCTCTCTCTTTTACCCCATCTTTTCCCTTTCCTTGTCCCCACATGCTTCCCTATTGAGCTTGCTATATTTCCACTCCAAATTCTCTGTGTGCATATGTATATGTTCTGGTTTAGATAAGATTAAGGCTATGAGATGCCCATTCTCCTTCATTTTCCTCCATGTTACTATATTCTCCCTCTTAGTACTATAATCCATTTATGAGAAATAGTATGATATTCTCTCTTCTTTCTTTCTCCCTTACTGTGTTTCTTTTTTTCTTCCTTTTCTCCCCTTCTCTCTCTCTTTTTTTTGCTTTTTGGAGGGCAATTGGGGTTAAGTGACTTGCCCAAAGTCACATGGCTAGTAAGTGTGTCAAGTGTCCAGATTTGAACTCAGGTCCTCCTGACTCCAGGGCTGGTGCTCTATTCACTGTGCCACCTAGCCACCCCACTCCCCTCCTCTTCTAAACTTGAAAGAAGACTTCATAATAACCTGGAAAGACTTAAACTTATGCTGAGTGAGGAGAGCAGAACCAAGAGAACTTTGTACACAATTACAGACTCATCATATCTGATTAACTGAGAGACTGGGCTCCTCTCAAGCTATGCAAGGTTATAAGACAACTCCAAAAGACTCATGATGGAAAGGGATATCCACATCCAGAGAAAGAACTAGTGTGAATGCAGATTGAAGCAAACTACTTACTCTCTCTCTTGTGTGTTTTGTTTTGTTCCTTCTTTCTCGTTCACTCCATTGGTTATAATTCTTCTTTACAATTTGACTAATGTTTAATGTATTTGTAGAACCTATATCAGATTGCATACCTCCATGGGGGTGAGGGAGGAGGAGAGGGAGGGGAAGAACATTGTGGACCTGAATGTTGTAAACTAAAAGTAAATAAATAAATTAGAATATTAAAAAAATAAACTTAGAAAAACTGAACCATATTCAGGTCCTGTGTTTTTCTTACTTAACTCTCTCTGTGACCCTTGAAAAGAGATTTCTAAAACCTATGTTTTTTTCTCTTCCTATTAGGAACTAAGCAGTTCCTCTTCATTAAGCCCCTTCCAATGTTCAAATGTATTTACCTTTCTATATTTCTCTTGATTCTTATGTTTGCATTGCAATGTTTCCACTCAGCTGTGGTCTTTTCATCAAGAATGCTTAGAAATCCTTTATTAGATGCCCATTTTCCCTCTATAGGATTATACTGATGATACAGGTAAGTTGTTCCTTATTGTAAGACTCTTTTTTTGCCTTTTGGAGGGCAATTGGGGTTAAGTAACTTGCCCAAGGTTACACGGCTAGTTTTTTTGGGTAGCTGTTAAGTGTCTGAGGCCAGAACCGAACTCAGGTCCTCCTGACTCCGGGGCCGGCGCTTTACTCACTGTGCCACCTAGCCGCCCCGTAAGGCTTTACTTTTTTGCCTTGTATATTGTATTCCAAGATTTTTTTCTCCTATGTAGTAGTTGCTTCAAAGTATTATATGATCCTATCTGTAACTTCTTTGTACATGAACTCATTCTTTCTGACTACTTACAGTATTTTTATTTGACTTAGATTACGGATTATGTTATACTACGTTATGTTATGTTATTGATTTTGGCTATGACATTCCTGCATATTTTCAGTTCAGGATTTCTTTCAGGAAACTATTAGTTAATAAACTTACTATGTGTCAGGCACTGTGTTAAGGACTGAAGATACAAAGAAAGGCAAAGCTCAGCCCCTGCTGTCAAGGAGCTCACAGTCTGATGGGAGAGACAACATGCAAACAAACTATATACAGGATAATTTTTAAAAAAGTAACAGAGAGGAAGCACCAGAATCAAAGGGGATCAGAAATGACTTCCGGGAGGCCAGGTAGCACAGTGAGTAAGAGCACCGGCTCCAGTGTTGAGAAGACCTGGAGATCGAATCCCGGGCTCAGACACTTAGCACCCACCCAGAAACACCTGGCCGTGTAACCTTGAGCAAGTTACTTAACCCCAATTACTTAGGGGCGGCCAGGTGGCTCAGCAAGTAAGAGCACGGCTCCAGTGTCGGGATGACCTGGATCAAATCCGGGCTCAGATACTCAGCACCACACCCAGAAATAACTGGCTGTGTAACATTGAGCAAGTTACTTAACCCTGATTGCTTTAAAAAAAAAATGACTTCCTATGCAAGGCAGGATTTGAGCTAGGACTTGAAGGAAGCTAGGGAATTCAGGAGGTAGAAGATGAGGAGGGATGGCATTTTAGCCAGAGAAAATGTCTAGAGTCAGGAACTGGAATGCCATGTTTGAGGAACATTAAGGGGGTAAATGTCACTGGATCATAGAGTATGTGGAGGTGGGAGGGTTAGATGTAAGAAGAGAGGGAAGGAAGATAGGGTAGGGGTAGGTTATAAAGCACTCTGAATTCCAAACAGAGGGTTTTATATTTGATCTTAGAGGTGATAAGGAATCACTGCAGTTTACTGAGGTGGGGTGACATGGTCATATCTGAACTATAGGAAAATTGCTTTGACAACTGAATGGAGGATGGACTGGAGTGGGGAGAGACTTGTAACAGGCAGACCCACTATCAGGCAATAGTCCAGGTGTGCAGTGATGAAGGCCTGCACCAAGGTAGTTATAGTAACAGAGGAGAGAAAAGGGTATGTTACAAGAGATGTTACAAGGTAAAAATTAACAGACCCTGGAAATGGATTGGATATGGGAGGGGAGAGAGGAGAGATGATTAAAGAGAGGAGGATCATACCTAAGTTGCAACCATGGGAGACTGGGAGGATGTTACCTTTGACAGTAATCAGAAATTAGGAAGAGGAGAGAGTTTGTGGGAAGGGGAAGATGATATGTTCAGTTTAAGATGTCTATAAGACATCCAATTCAAGATGTCCATTAGGTAGTTAGAAATGGGAGACTAGAAGTCAATGGAGAGGTTAAGTCTGGATAAGCAGATATGAGAATCATTGGCATTGAGATGATAATTGAATACTTAGTTGCTGATGAGATCACCAAGTGAAATAAGGTAAAGGGCAGTAGACCCAGGATAGAACTCTGTGGGATACCCATGGTCCACAGATATGACCTTGATGAAAATCCAGCAAAAGAGACTAAGATGGTGCAGTCAGGGAGTTAGGAGGAGAACCACAAGTGAGTAGTGTCACAAAAAATGTAGGAGAAGAGAGGATGACCAAGTGTCAAAGAATGCAGGGAGGTCAAGAAGGATGAAGATGGAGAAAAGGCCATTATGTTTGGCAGCTAAGAGATCATTAGTAACTTTGGAGAGAGTAGTTTCTGCTAAATGAAGCTACATTGTAGAGAGTTAAGAAGAGAATGAGAGGAAAGGAAGTAGCTGTCTCAAAGAGTTTCATCATGAAAGGGAGGAAGGACAGATACATAGGTCTATAGCTAGAAGGGAGGGATGGATTAAGAAAGAGGTTTTTGAGTATGGGGGTAACATAAGCATGTTTATAGGCAGTAGGGAAACAGCCAACAGAAAGGGAGAGATTGAAAATAAATGCAAGAAATGATAAGAGGGGGCAATCTACTGAAGAAGGAGGAGGAGGAGGAGAAGGAGAAGAAGAAGAAGAAGAAGAAGAAGAAGAAGAAGAAGAAGAAGAAG
>NW_027185809.1:30912816-30962780 GCF_028583685.1 Petaurus breviceps papuanus
AAGAAGAAGAAGAAGAAGAAGAAGAAGAAGAAGAAGAAGAAGAAGAAAAGAAGAAGAAGAATGGTATGATATCATTTGGGAATGTAGATGGTTTACCTTGGCAAGGAGAAGAGCTATCTCTTCATGTGAAACAGGGGTGACATAAAAGGTAGTGGCAGATGGCACCTGGGAGAGGTAAAGTGAGGAGGGGGAAGAGGAAAATCTTAGCAAATATCCTTAGTTTTAAATTTTGGTGTCAAAGTTTAGAAGTTGATTGAAGTTGGATCTTTACAGTAAGTATCAGAGCTACATCTATTATATTAATTTAAGTGTACCAGTGTTCTATTTTTAACAAACAGGTACAAAGTATGGGAATTAAATATATTTCAATGTCATCTAAAAAACAGAGAATAGAAATGGCATTATGGGTGAGAACCTGCCGAAGAGCTAATGGGAGCAATTTGGGGACAAGATCCCAACATCAGCCATGAAGAGAGAGAAAGAGAGAGAGAGAGAGAGAGAGTGTATCCCTCCCTAGTTTCTACCTGGGTTCTACTAGGTGGTGAAGTGGATACAGTGCTGGGCCGGGAGTCAGGAACACTCATTTTCCTAATTAGCGTTCTAATCTGGTTTCAGACTCTAGTCATGTGACCCTATGCAAGTCATTTAAGTTCACCTCAGTTCCTCATCAGTAAAACCAGCTAGAAAAGGAAATGGTAAATCTCTCCACTATCTTTGCCAAGAAAGCCCCAAATAAGGTCACTATAGTAGGACATGACTTAACTCAATAGAAATAAGGAGTTGGGAATCGTAGATTTAGAGCTGAAGGGGTCTGAGAGGTTATCAGGTACAGCTCTTTCATTATATAGATAAGGAAACTGAGTGAGAGAGGTTATTTTACTGAGGAGGGCTTTTTAAAAATGGTTTCAAAGTCACAATGATCATTGCAAACCATCCCTTTTTCTCTGCCTGTCCCTGCACCTTCAAGACCACTGGACCTCCATAGACCTTGCCCTGGGCTACTTTTATAGTCTCAGTTCTAGAACTCCCACCTTAATGTCCCTCCAGTCCTAATTAGTGAGTACCTTGCTTAGTAATTTTCAGTCATGTCTGATTCTTTGTGACCCCATTTGGGGTTTTCTTGGCAAAGATACTGGAGGGGTTTGCCATTTCCTTCTCCAGCTCATTTTACAGATGAGGAAACTGAGGCAAACAGGGTTAAGTGACTTGCCCAGGGTCACCCAGTTAACAAATGTCTGAGGCCGGATTTGAACTGAGTCTTCCTGACTCCAGCCTGGTACTCTATCCATTGTGCCACCTAGTTACCAACTGCTACCCTGTCCCATTATATTTAGCTGGTCCCAGACAAGCTTTACAATCCACCTTCAACCATCTTCTTGCCTTTTTCCTCTACATACTACTCTACTCAAATCATAATCAAATGAATAGTTTGAGTAGTACTAAAAAGGGCTTACCAATCAAACCTCCTATTGTTCTCCTCACTATCCCGGTGATGCCCCAAATTAAAACAGGCCTCCCTGCTCACCATTCTCTTATATGTATTGCTTCTTCCTCTTAGAAGGGGGACTTGCTTACCTCCCCCCTCCTGGGGGTTGGGGGGGGGGCGGGTCAGTGAGATAAGTCTAGAAGTAAGCTGAGAATTGAGGAAAGTCACTGTTCTGGGGTGGTGTAAAACTAATCATTTTTCAAAAGGAAAGAATCTTGGTTTCCGTAGGATCTAATGGAGGTTCTATGGTCCAGGAAAAAACAATTTCTACTGAATGAGAAGTATCTAGGGTGGAGGAATTTCTGGAAACTGTGTAGATATTGGGCAGGGAAGGAAAGAAAGGGAAGAAGGAAGGAAGGAAGGAAGGAAGGAAGGAAGGAAGGAAGGAAGGAAGGAAGGAAGGAAGGAAGGAAGGAAGGAAGGAAGGAAGGAAGGAAAGGAAGGTGAGTGAAAGAGAAAGAAGGAAGGAAAGAGAAAGGAAGGAAGAAAAAGAAAGAAGGAAGAGTGAAAGAGAAAGGAAAGAAAGAGAAGGAAGAGTGGAAGAGAAAGAAAGAAATAGAAAGAAGGAAGGAAGAGAGAAAGGAAGGAAGGAGAAAGGGAGAAAGAAAGAAGGGAGAAAAGAAGAAAGGAAGGGAGAAGAAAGAAAGAAAGAAAGAAAGAAAGAAAGAAAGAAAGAAAGAAAGAAAGAAAGAAAGAAAGAAAGAAAGAAAGAAAGAGGAAGGAAGGAAGGAAGGAAGGAAGGAAGGAAGGAAGGAAGGAAGGAAGGAAGGAAGAAAAAGAAAGAAAAAAGGAAAGGAAAGACGAAACAGCTAATGAGCAAGATTGGAGTTGAGAGGGCTTTGACTAGTGTGGGAAAGTATTCTTGGACTCTGGGAGAGAGAGTGTGTCTATGAGGTGCTCTCCTCCTAGAACTAAGAATTCTTTTTCAAGTAAAGAAAAAGGACTCATTACTGCATTACACACAGACACAGGTTTGATTTGACTGGAACAGCCTCAAGGCTGGTAGATGGATCTCCTTTGCATGCTGGGCGGCAGTTCTTATTTTGAAACTTTTCATACCCACCCCCACAACTCTTCCACCATTCTAGCACCTGCTGGGGGCTCCATTGAATGGGCAAGTTCCAAGAATGTGCTCTTCCTCCCTTCTCACCCCAACCCCCAACCCCACCCCCCTACACCGCCAAGATCTAGGACAAAAGGAGAGCGGGTCTGGAGATCGACTCCAAGAGTCCTCCCCCCCTCCGGGTGTGCCAGACAGCGGGAGCCACTCTTAACCCTGCACCATTTACATTTTTTACAACCTCTCCTACCAGGCCCCTCTCACTCCACCCCCAACACATATACATTCAAACACTCATACATACACCACATTCTCACACTTCCCCTGATGTAAAGGATCTGTCCAGACAAAGCAAGACAGGGTCTTACGTCCTGGACTTCTCATTCTAAAATCTAGAAATAAGCAGTCAAATTCCTTGAATGTTGCCCCTTTTCTGTCTAGTGATCTTCCTGCCATTCTGCTAAATTTCCTATTGTCTGTTGAAGTGGAAACAAAAATTATTTTGCGAGCTCCTGGAGCCTTTGGGGCAGACTAGTTACCTCAGTCATGTCTAGGGTCGCCATGCCAGGTGACCTGCCAGGTAGGCTTTGAAAAAATAACTTTTTCCTTGAAAAACTAACCTTCCTGGAATTCTCCCTAATGTTAAAATTTCTTACTCCTTTCCCCGAATCATCCCTAACCTAGATTGATTTCAAATCATTCCTGAAACTGACCCCCTTACACAATCTCTGTGTTGTTTACAGTCTTCCTGGACTGATAATTGTTTCAAATCTATCCCGCCCTTTCTTTAACCTATTTTCATCCCCACCCAGTGAGCCTCTCTCAGGTGTCCAGAGGGAGACATTACAGTAGAGCTTTCAGGGGAGCCAGTGACCATTGGGGGTGCTTTGTTGGTCTACTCGAAGGTCTGCCTTTGCTTTGCTTTTTGCCCTTATAGATGTATATCTTTCCACTATTGAGCCCTCTATACAGTTCTGAATTCTCTTCCTATAAAGTATATTGATGATTTTGTATTATTTCGGCTGCTGCTATCACCATCCTTATTGTTATGAACTGAAATTCTACTATTTAGTAGAGAGTGCACTGGACTTGGAGCCTAAAGACCTCTGCTCTCAGTTCTGTTGCTTACTAAATGGTGTGCATGACCCAATTTTTAAATGTAGTTGAGTCTCTGTTTGTTTATCTGTAAAATACAGGGGTTGGGAGAATTATAATAAATAATGAGAATTTATTAAACACCTACTATGCTCCAAGCACCTATTATGCTAGATGATGGAGTTGTAAGTACAGAAAATGAAACAATCTGTTCTTGCAAGAAGCTCGAGTTATAAACATTTGACCCTGATTTTGTTCATTTGTAAGATACTGATAATAACATTATTTTTGCCTACCCAGATTGCTGTGGAGCTCAAAGGTTCATAAGGTAGTATAGTATAAATGGAATCAGCTGTCATTATTCATTATAATAGAATGTAATTTTCTTGAGGTCAGAGTTGGTCTTGGGTTTTGTCTTTGCCTTCCAGCTCCTAGCACACTGCCTTGTACTTAATAGGTAATTAATAAATGTTTGATTGGGGGTAGGTTAAATTGAGAATGAGTTTTATTAAAACATAGACATAATTCAAATAGGTACAGGCTAAAACAAATTTTTCTCTACCTTATTCCCCTCCCCCCACCCATTCCCTTGAAGTGAATGTACTGTAAGAAATTAAATTAAATACGAATTTGATTTCAAATGACTTATAGTGGTTGTTTCCAGAACATATATTTCACATTTTCTAACTCTTAGTCATATATCCATAATTTTAAGATCTTATTTATATGTTTTGTTTTTGTTACTTTATTTCCCAGTATTACCTTTCCCATCCCCATGGTCCCTCCGACTCCATCCAGAAAGCCGTCACTTATAACAAAGAATGGAAAAAGCAACTCAATAAAATCAACCAACCAAAAAGAACAGTGTATGAAATATTTCACACACTGATAGTCCTCCACCTTGGCAAAGAAAGGAAGTGCTTCCTTGATCAACTGTGAAAGGCTTAGCCACTGGGATCAAGACAATGACCCAAGACAAAGAACCCATGATGAAAAATGCTATACACCTCCAGAAAGAGAACTGAACTCTGATTGAAGCACACTTTTCTTTCTCTTTTTAATTTTTCTTCCTTTTTTTCCTCTCCCCCACCCCAACGTGGCTAATGTGGAAATATGTTATGCATCACTTCACGTGTATAATTGAGATTAAGTTGCTTGACTTCTCAATGGGTGGGGGGAGGTCAGAAGGGAGGCAAAGAATTTGGAACTCAAAAAATTTTTCTGAATGAATGTTAAACATTTTAAAAAAGAAAATAAAAATAAATAACATTCTAAAAAGGAAGTGTATCCTCATACCTTTTCTTCAGAGCCAAATTTGGCTAATATAATTATGCAACTTTCAGTTTTTAGTTTTTATTTTTATCCTTCATTATTGAAGTGATAGTGTGTATTGTTTTGTTAGTAAAGAAAGACTTGTAGAATGGATACATCCTCTCTCAAGCCCAGCATGGTGTTATTGTCTGACCCCCATTTTATTTTGCTTTTAGCAATTTGGGACAAAATAAATCTTGGTTAAGTCTTTGGACTGGCTCCTTTTCTGTGTGGTTCTCAGTCCTGTATGTCAGTGCTGGGTAAAATATCTCATCTCTCCTGTCCAGACCCAGTAATGCTGGGTTCTCCCTAGTTTTTTATATTATTACCAACATATCAAAAGGAAACCCCCCAATGAGAAGGGAAAGAGATAGACTCCGGTCACTGCACTGACTGATAAGACTGAGAAGAGGAAGAAAATTCCCTGCATGCTGAGAGCAAAGCCAGAAATTAGCTAGCTAGAGTTTGTATCAGCCTAAGTTGAAGTAATGGGGCACAGTGGCAGCTGACCCTATATCTATCCCTGATTTAGCTCTGCTAAGTGTGCCTGGGAGTATGATGATAGATCCATCAATACCGCTACCAGTGATAATCCTTTACATTTCAGAATCTTCACATACCTCCAGTCATTTGGTTTTATCATGAAGTGAGGTCACAAGGGTGGGATGTTCATTCAGGCGTATGTGTGAACTCCTTCTATCATGCCTTGGCAGTACTAAAAGGTCTTACTATACACAGAAAAATTCCTCACCTGGCGACCAGTATTTTGTTTATAAGTCTTTCCAAGCTTAGCGAGGCTGGTGACATTGGTCTCCTGATTGTTCTATGAACAAGACAATCTACCTCTCCGCTGTGGGCATTTTCTCTGGCTGTCTCCTATGCCTGGAATGCTTTCTTTCCTCCACTCTGACTTTCTTTAAGTCCCAAATGAAATTCCATCTTTTGTTGGAAACCTTCCCTATCCCCTCTTTTTTTTATTTTTAAAGTTTTTTTTAATGAACAGAAATCTATACCCTCTCCCTCTGTCACCCCACTGAAAAACAAAAAAGAAAAACAAATTATTTGTAACAAATATGCATAGCTAAGAAAAAATAATAAAAATTCGGTCGTGTCATATGTACACACATACGTGTGTCATTGGGTACGCTGAAACCCCTCACCTGTCAGGAAGTAGATAGCATACTTTATCACCAGTTCTTTGTGATTATGGATGATCATCATATTGATGAGAGTTCTTACAGCTTTCAGAGTTGTTTGCCTTTACAATGTTGTCATTGTAGAAATTACTCTCTTAGCAGTTTCTCATCTTAGCTCATCTCATTCTTCATCAGTTTATAAAAGTCTTCAAAATTGTTCATTTTTATAATGATTCTATAGTATACATTTTTCTTCTAGTTCTGCTTACTTCACTTTGCATCAGTGCATACAAATCTTCCTATATCTCTTTCAAATGGGCTCTCTTCTGACTTCTTTTAGTCCAAAAGTATTCTGTTACATCCATATGGTCCAGTTTGTTCAGCCATTCCACAATTACTAGGAATCCTTTTAGTTTGTGATTCTTTTTTTCTACTCCAAAAAGAGAAGCTATAAATTTTTTTGCAAATATAGGATCTTTTCTTCTTTTGATCTCTTTTAAGTATAGGTCTAACAGTGGTACAGTATAATTGAGTCAAAGGGTATGTATGTGCTATTTAGTGATTTTGTGTGTGTGTGTATATATGATTACAAATTATTTTCCAGAATGCTTATATTCATTCACAGGTCCACCAAGAATACATCAATTTCCTCTTAATTCTAGTGTCTTCCCTCTCTTAATTATTTCCTTTTTATCCCATATATAGCTTGCTCTGTATGTATTTGTTTGTATTTTATCTCTCCCATTAGATTGTAAGTTCCTTGAGGGCAGGGACTATCTTCTGCCTCTTTTTTTTATCCCCTAGCTTTGTGCAATGCCTTGCTTATAGTAAGTGCTTAATAAATGTTGATTGATTGAAATATTCACATGTGGCATTTCCAACTTGTTGGCCTAGGGGAAAGAGAATAGGGTTAGGGATAGAAACCTTGGGTTCAATGCTGCAGCTCATATGCTACCACCAGTGTGATTTCCTCATGATTACTAGTTGATATCATTTAGAAAGGACCATGCCACATAAGAAATCAGAGTGAGAATATGTGGAGGCCTAGGATTACCTCCCACTTACCCAGTCTATATCTTGAATGCACATACTGGTTTGCTTATTATCCTCTCCATTATAAAGTGAGTTCCTTCAGGGCAGGAGCTGTATTTTGGCCTTTTTTTGTATTCCCAGTGCTTAGTACAATGCTTGGCACATATTAAGTCCTTAATAAATGCTTGTTGACTGACTGATAGGTAGTGTATCCATTTATTCATCACTGATCAAGTATCTCACATTGGGAGTACTCAGTCAAATTAGTGTTTAAATGTTATGTCCTAAGCCCTTTTTCTGCCCCTTTGCCATAGTTACTGAAGAGAAGAAGGTGAAAGGGATTTTCATGGGAACACTTCCTAATCTATGGGACTAGAGTACTTCCCATGGAAATGAAGGTATATGTTGACTTCTTTCTGGGGGATATACACTCAGATCCTTTGATGAAGGACATGTGATTTGGAATACAGCAGCAATTCCTGATGGGTCCCTTGTGATTGGGTCACTGGGCCAAGAATAGCCACCCATCTAATTAAGCTACCAGAGTTTATAGAAAGATTCCAACTCTCACACTTTTTAGTGTGTCTTTGAGACTATTTAGCACTAGTTCTCTCTTTGACTTATAGATGGATGGGGAGAGAATTTCTCTTCTCTATTCCATTTTCATTGCCAATGGAGGTTATGAGCACATGCCAGCAAGAACATATTCTTGCTTAGAAGAGCCCAAGACTGAACTACAGTTCCTTAATTACCTGTTTTGCTTTGTCTTTTCTTTCCTTGGGCTCAGGTCACCAGATGACGATCTAGAGGAAAGGGCATTTCCAGCCTTGGTACCAGCCTCTATGAGATTGCGGATTCCTGGGTCGGTGCTATCTGCCCAAAGAAAGATGGTGCTTGTGACCACACTGCTTCTCAGAGAAGATAGCCACTCACACTATTACCTTGTACCCTAAATGACTAAAGAGCCGTGTGTGACTAGCCCAGAGATAAGGAATTTGTGAGTTGCTCAGACAGAACAGATCTGAGATGAATGTGAAATATCCATTCAGCAGTTCCACAAAGCTGTCTTTATCTCCTGGGAGAGTATAAAAGATGTAATGGGTAATTGTTTTAAGTATTTTTTTCATTTGTGCATATGAGTCTTTTGTGTTTGCTTTATGGTGAAGGAAATAAATTCTTGCCCTATGTCTGTCATATCTCTCCATAAAGCCTGTTAGCTCAGAGTCCTTTTTAGGAGAGACCCTAGATACAAGTTATATATAAAGCTTTGCTTTAGAAATTTTCTCTGCAATTCTACTTAGGTTGAGGGGAACAGTTCTAATAAGCCAGAGAAAGAGATCATAGATTTAGAGCTAGAAGTGGCCTCAGAGATCATCTAGCCCAACCCCACATAATTTTTTTTTTGTCTTTTTGGAGGGGGGAAGGCAGGGCAATTGGGGTTAAGTGACTTGCCCAAGGTCACACAGCTCTGTGTGAGGTCGGATTTGAACTCAGTTCCTCCTGACTCCAGGTCTGGTGCTCTATTCACTGCGCCACCTAGCTGCCCCTGCAACCCCATATTTTACAAATGGGGAACTGAAACCTAGGGTGGTTAAGTCAATGGCCCAAAGTAGTAAGCGTAGGCAGGATTTGAACCTGCGTCCTCTGGATACAGAGTCAGTGCTCCTTCTGCTGTATCATGCTGCCTCCTAGATGAAAGAAGTCTGATAAACTTTTATAGAAACGAAGTTGCCTCAGAGCTGAATCAAAAAGGATATGAATTTAGTAAAACAGTTCCTCATCAGAGATGGGATGGGACACCCTGGGACATAGGTAATAGGACTAAAGGCCATTTTGTATTTTTCTTTGTTTCACAGTTCACCATAGGTAAGAAATTGTCACTGAATGGACAGCCCACTGGTGATGAACTTCTCTTTACTTAGCTGAGCTACTACAGAAAACAGACATGATCTGTTCCTGTGGCTGTTACCCTGAACCTTTTCCACCCTGTAGAAGCTGCCAGAGCCTGGGATTTTTGACACAGCCTTTGAGATTCCACGGGATCATGCCACATAAGACATCAGAGTAAGAATGTGTGGAAGTCTATCAATCTTGACATTCTCCTGGTATCTTAGATTTAGATCTATTTAGGGCTGGAACAGACCTTAGAGCACATCAAGTCCAACCCTTTAATTTACAGATAAGCAAGCTTGAACTGAGGGATCACATAGTTACTGACCGCCTGAGGCATGATTTTAACTCAGATCTTCATGACTGTGAGCCCAACGCTTTATACACTGTAGCACTAAGCTTCCCTCTATAAATGGAACTAAGACAAAAAGATTTTGCCGTTAAAGGTTGCACCCCAGTTCTCTCTGGAGAGGTTAAGAAAAAAGGGTTTTATTCTTTATTGAAGAGCAAGATATAATATATCATGAGGGTCTTGGTCATCCCATATTACACTGCTCATGATAATATGATCCAATCTATTTATTAATTTCTTAAGTTCCTTCTACATCATAACCACTGTATTGAGGATGCTGGAGATAAAAAGTCAAAACATAAACATTTGCAATAATAATAGTAGCTGACATTTACAGTAATCCCTTCTATATTGTGAGGGCTGGGGGCCCCCTCTCCCCCATGATCTAGAAAATCCATGTAAAATTTTTTTTACCCTCTCTTCATACCAGAGAAGAAGTCTGAATTATGGCATTAAAAGATAAAATATGTTGATATTATGCAATATTGTACATACATTTTATGCATTTCTGAGTTTCTCAACTTTTTTCTGTGTTGTCTGCTGGCCTTCATGTATTGTCTGTGGTTTCCTCAAAACTCCCCAAAAATTCTCATTTAATTTCTTATGCCAATTTATGTTATATCAAAACTGTCATGGGGAAAAGTTATGAGACAGAAAGGATATCTGTATATAGTGCTCTAAGATTTGTAAAGTACTTTACAAGTATTATCTCATTTTATCCTCACAAGAACTCTAGAAGGTGGGTACTGTAATTATACCCATTTTATAGCTGAGGAAGCTCAACACAAGATGAGTTAAGTGACTTGCCCAGGGTCATACAGTCAGTAAGGGTCCAAGGCTGGATTTGAACTTAAGTCTCTCTGGTTCCAGGTATAGTGATCTATTCACTCTATCACTAGAAGATTGACATGAAAATAAATGCAGCTTATTCACTGTCAATCAACCAGTCAACAAGCACTTATTAAGGTACTCTAGTAGGTGCTGGGAATTCAAAGACAAAGATGTTCCTACCCTCAAGGAGACTACATTCTTTAGGAGAAAAAAATATTTAGACACATAAGGAGATAAAAAAAATATTCTTTGTTCAGTGATTTCAGTCGTGTCTGACTCTTTGTGACCCCATTTGGAGTTTTCTTGGCAAAGATCCCAGAGAAGTTTTCCATTTCCTTTTTCAGCTCATTTTACAGATGGGGAAACTGAGGCAAACATGGTTGCATGATTTGCACAAGGTCACACAGCTAGATTTGAACTCAGGAAGATGAGTCTTACTAACTCCAGGCCCAGTACTTTAACCACTGTGTCACCTAGCTGCCCCCAATAGAGATGAAGTAATTTGGGGGACTAAGTAGGAGACAACTAGGGGATCAAGAAAGGCTTCATGTAGGAGGTGGAAACTGAGCTGAGCTTTGAAGAAAGCTAGGAATTCTAAGAGATGAAAGTGAGGATGGAGTTAACTACAGACATGGGGAAGAGCTTGGGCAAGGACCCAAGACCCATGACAAATGGAATGGGATGTGTAGGCAAAATTCTATGAAGAACTTGATTTGACTCCTCCAAATAAAAATCAACATATATTTTAATATTTAATGACTTCAACATGAAGGTCATGGAGAATAGGGATTAATTCACTTTTTGTATTTAGTATCTACAGTGCCAAGTACCTTTTAGGTACTTAATAAATACTTGTCAATATAAAATGAATATTACAATATTATCTAAATGAATTTACAGATTTGTTGATATACCAATCACACTGTCAAAGATTTGGATTGAACTTAGATCTACATAGATTTAAACAAAATAATTATTTGTCTTATGATATAATATATATTACAATTATAAATATGTAATTTATGATAGGGCAGCTAGGTGGTCCAGTGGAAGAAATGGTCTGGAGTCAGGAAGACTCAACTTCATGAGTTCAAATATGACCCCAGACACTTACTAGTGGGGTGATCTTGAACCAGTCACTTCTCTTTGTCCCAGTTTCCTCCTCTGTAAAATGAGTTGGAGAAGGACAAGGCAAACCACTCCAGTAGTTTGCCAAGAAAACTCCAAATGGAGAGTTGAACATGACTGAAAGGACTGAACAAAATCCCCCAACATTTATGATAGTTATAAGTATATAACATTATAACGTGTTATAAATATAGTTACAATCAGAAGGGAATTTTAAAAAATCTTAATAAAAATTCTCTGATAAATGTCTAATATCTAAAATATGCTTTAAAATGGATATAAATATGTAAGAATAATGAGCATTAACTAAAAATAATTCAATGGATATGAACAGATAGCTTTCAAATGAAGAAGTAAAAACTATCAATAACCATATGAAAAATCACAAATTACTAACATGAGAAATGCATATTAAAACAGATTTCAATTCAAATACACCAAATGGGCAAAGATGACAAAAGGAAGAAGAGGAGGAAGAGGAAAAGGAAGAAGAAGAAAAAAGGAAGGAGAAGAAGAAGAAAGAGGAGAAGGAGGAGAAGGAGAAGAAGAATTACATTTGTTGGTGGAGCTGTGGGAGAACAGGCAGGCATACAGATGTGCTCACTATCGGTAGAGCTGAGAATGGGCCCAAACATTCTAGAAAGTAATTTGGTACGATATCCAAAAAGTCACTAAACTATACATTATTTTTGATCCAGTAATACCATTACTAGGCTCCTATTCCCCAGAGAGATCAAGTGAAGAAGCAAAGTTTTCAGAGGTACACAAATATTTATAATAGGACTTTATATTATAACAAAGATCTGGAAACAGAGTGGGTGCCTATCAGTTGGGAAATGAATGAAGCAAGTATGGCATATGAATGTAGAAGAATGCTATTATGTTATAAGAAATGAAAAAAAGTATAGATTCAGAGAAAATGGAGAAAACATGGAAGACAGAATGAAGTGAGCAGGCCCTGGAGAACAATTTATACAGTGATTACAAAATCATTTAAAAAGCAAAACAACTTTGAAGGAATTTAGAATTTTGATCAATGGTCAACCATGACTTCAGAAAGTTGGTGATAGAGCATGCTTTCGACAAAGCAGACATAACACTTTCTGTTATGAGCAATGTGTGAATTTGTTTTGCTAGATTTTACTAATTTGTCACAAGATAGGGCTTTTAATTTTGTTGAGAAGAGTTGCGGGGAGATAATATTAGTGATAGAAGAAGGAGGAGGAGAAAGAAAAAAGGAAGAGAACAAGGAGGGGGAAAAAGCAGAAAAAGAAAAGTATATCAATGAAATGTTTAAAAAATATACAGATGAGAGTAGAAGGAAGTTCAGGAGGGGACGCAAAGAGGATAGGGTTGGTACCACTATGCTACATTTAATATGTATGTTAAAAAAGAAAATTGAATGGAATTTAATATACAATCCCTCTTTTCTGTTCTCTGTACATCATGTTTGTTGAGTACATAATTTTTAAATATATTTTTAAAAGAGGATATTAGACCAGATCATCTTTATGATTTCTCCAAGTATGGGGGTGGCTAGGTGGCACAGTGAATATAGGCCCTGGAGTCAGGAGAACCTGAGTTCAAATCCAGCCTTAGACACTTAACACAAAAACTAGCCATGTGACCTTGGGCAAGTCACTTAACCCCAATTGCCCTCCAAAAAAAAAGGCAAAAAAAAAAATGATTTCTCCCAGTTCAATCATTCTTTGATTTCCTAATTACTCTGCCAAATAATTCAACATTTAATTGTTAATTGTTATACACACATATTATATTTAGCATTTAATTGTTCTTTAACTGTTTTATACACACACACACACACACACACACAGTCTTAAACTTGATTGTAAACTCTTAGGGCAGAAACCCACTGTCTTCTATTTCAGGTTCCCTAAGTTCTGTCACTCTCTTCTAGTAACATAGAAAGTACTAAAAATCCTTAAAGTATAGTTGAGACCTAGGTGAGAATCTCAGTGAGTCACGACTTCACTGAGTTTTGGTTTCCCCTGAGAGTCAGCATGTTATAATTGAAACATCCTTGTATCTGGAACAAAGAAATTGGAGTCTGAATCCTGGTTCTGACATACCTGGCAGGTTCCTTCCCCTGAGTCACAGTTTCCTTATCTGTAAAATGGAAATAATGATACTCTTACTACTTCTCAAGGACACTGTGAAGAAAGTGTCATATAACCAAGGTGCCTGGCACATATGTAAGATATTATTACCAGAAAAATGTGGATGCCTCATTGAAAGTCATGGAATTGAGCTTGTGTTCATAGTATCAAAGATCTAGAAAGGGAAGGGAACTTAAGAGCCCATTTTACAGATGAAAAAAACTGAGTTACAAAAAGATCAAATGCTTTGCCTAAGGTCACACAGTCAGAAAGTATCAAAAAGGATTTAAATCTAGATATTCTTGACTCCAAGTCTAGTTCCTCTTCATTTCTCACCAGGCTTCATTCCATTCTCCTCTATCATGGCCCATAAAATTTTTCATCTTGAAAGATCACTTAGACCCTGGAATTCACACCTTAAAAGTACCTTCTGCCCCAGAGGTCTCTTTCTTTGCTTGAATGGTTCCTCCCAGAAAGGGAATATTATTTTTATTTATGCCTTTTGTTTTTTTTTATATCATATTCCGTTCAATATGTCCCTCCATCTTCTCTCTTACCCAGCAAGCCATCCCTTGTAACAAATGTTTAAAAAGAAAGAAAAAAAATCAGCTTAGCAAAATCAACTGTAGCCTAGGTGTGGCCAAAACTCTATTCAATTGGGTAGTGTCAACCACTGGCATGGCAGCTGATATGGCACTTGCACCTCCTTTCTCTCTCTCTGAACGATTTATTCTTAGCCTGCCCTCATGGGACAATTGTGATGGGTTTTCTCCGATTGGAGGGCTAGTCAGTACTGCTGCTCAGCCTCTTTAGAGATTAACCTAGGTGTATGTGTTTGGGGGTACACTCCTACTATTCTCCAGTTAATCCTTCTGAGCACACAGTGTTGTGCTTCCGATTTACACAAAATACTATGATGCCATCAACTTTTAAAAAAATGATTTATTGATATTTTCTGTTTTTACATAGCTTAAATTTCCCCTTGTATTCCTCTCTATCCCAGAGAGCCACTTCATATAAAGAATACTCTTTATAAAAAAAAATCAACAAAGCATATCAATATTTAGGAAGAAATCTCACAATATATGAAATGTCCCACACCTCTTCCTACCCCACCTCTACAAAACAGCAAGGGGAAGGTGTCTTCTTGTATCTCTACTTTGGGATACCATTGAGTCTTAAACATAAAGCACAGTGATACGGCAAAAGCAACAATAATCATAATATTTACTCAATAGAAGACAAAAGCTATAATAATCAAAGTATCAAGGTTCACCCATAACATGAAGACATGACATGTCACTGTCCCACCAATACATGAAATGTCCCTGAGGAAAGTAGATCCACATTTATAGAAAAACTAGCAAAAAAGCACAAAATTAGAGAAATCTTTACTCCTAGAGGTAACCCAAACTCTAGAACTGCAAGTCTTGATAGCCTTGGTGCCATCAGGAACAATTTACACCAGAGGGAATCTCTTCCCTGTTAGCTGCTTCCCTTCCATTTCTCAGCAATCTCCTGCTAAGAAAAGCTGGTCTTCTTCCCTCTTAAGTCAATGAAGTAGTGATAAACTTTTTAAAATCTCATAGTCACCCTTAACAGTGTACTGAGAAAATGTTATGCTTTTTTTAAAAAGCAAAAATATTATCAACATTGCACTTGTTCAGTGACACTCAATTCCCTTAAACCAGAGAACTGCAAAGTATCTCAGACTGGCTCTCTGGGCAATGCAGACAAGCTCAACCAGAACTCAATTGGGTTCTGCTATCTCCAATCAACTTCTAGAAAAGTCAAACCCTTTCTACCATAAACACGGCTCACAGCAAAAATAGAAGCAAAGCCAGTATTTCCTTTCTGGTTTTCTCCCTTTCAAGCCACAGAGGACAGAAAAGTGAAAGCAGGCCCACCTGAGAGATTTTCTCCTCTCTTACATTGTAAATGATACTAAAGAGAAATAAATTAGATTAGTTCTAGATTAGCAGCAGGATTCAGCTCTCCTCCAATCAGCATAGCATCTGAAGGTCTCTCTCTGCTGATCTAGCCTTTCTCCAACCAAATAATAAAGCGATTCCTTTCATCTCATCAATAGGATTTCATCCTATTTTCTAATGGATAAAATAGCTAATGGAAACAATTTCATCTCATTTCATTATCCCAGAAAAGCAGCTAAAAAGTCAGCTATCTTGGATGGAAGCAGCTTTGGCTTCCTAGAAAAGAAATTTATATCTCTAGACACTGTTATTAGCAAAAAAGAAAGAATAGAATGATGACCTGACCATGCAACTAAAAAAAAAATTAGAAAAATAGCACATTAAAAAAAGGAAACACAAAAGTAGAATAGAAATCCTGAAAATCAGAAGGGATGAACAAAATTAAACACAAAAAATTAAACTGATAAAAGAAATGTAAGAGTTTTTTTGAGAAAAACTAATAAAATAGGCAAAACATTAGCTAATTTGATTTTTAAAACAAAAACCAAAACAAATTGCTAGTATCAAAATTGAAAAAAAGGTTTACAAGTGAAGAGGAATTAAAGGAAATTATTGGAAACAAGTTTATCCAATTTTATACCAAAAAAAATGCTAACAAATAAAATGAATGGATATTTATAAATACATAAAATATTCAAATTATTTTGTATGATCCAGTCTTAGAAATCACATAAGCCATAAATGAGCTTTGCAACTCCCCTCCCCCCAAAAACACCCCCAACAAAAATCTGTGACCAGATAGATTTACAAGTGAATTCTATTAAACATGCAAAAACCAATTAATTCCAATTTTACATAAACTATTTGCCAAAAGGTGAAAAGAAAGAAACCTACCAAATTCCTTCTATGAAAAAATATGGCCTTGACACCTAAACAAAGTAAAGCAAAACAGAAATAGAATTGTAAATCAATATTCCTAGTAAATATTTAAGAAAAATATGTAATCCTAGCAAAGAGGCTACAGCAACAGATTTTAAAAGACTATATAGTAATCACCAAGTTCAATTTATGCCAGGGATGTAGGGTTGGTTCAATATTAGGATGATTATAAACATAATAGACCATAATAATAACAAAAAAATCATAGAAAAAAACCCACATGATTATATCAATAGATTGAGGAAAAGTTTTGGAAAATAATACAAAATAAGCCCAAAACATCAAAAGAATAGGCATAAATGGACTTCCTTAATATGGCAAATGGAGTCTAAAACCAATAATCAGTATTATCTGTAAACTAGAAATATTAAAATCCTTTCCAAAAAGATCAGTGACGAGGCAAAGATGTTCCGTATCACCATTATTTATTATAGTTTAAGAAATATCTGTAGCAATAAAATAAAAAGAAATTGAAGGAATAAGCATAGGCAGAGAAGAAAGAAGATTATTGCTCTTTCTAGATTACATGATGATTTAAAGAACCCTACAGATTCAACTGAAAAATTAATTGAAACTAATAACTTCAGCAAAGGGGCAGGATATGCAATAAATTCACAAAATCACCAACTTTTCTGAACATTATTAACAAAATCCAATAGCAAAGATAAAAGAGAAATTTCTCTTAAAAACCTATAGAGTGTATAAAATATTTGGTAGTACATTACCAAGACATTCATAGGAATTACACAGTAGTTATAACTACAAAATACTGTTTGTAATAATAATAATGATTATAATAATGACAGATCTAAATAATAAGAAAGATATTAATTGTTCATGCTTGGGTTGTGACAATATTATGAAATTGACAAATATAAATTTACCTATTTGTTATCATATCAAACTATCAAAAAGATGCTTTATTTCTATGTTTACATATAACTATATTTATATATTTATTTATATTTATTATTGGGGAAAATATTAACAATATTAATCTGGAGGAACAAAAACCAAGAATCTCAAGGAAAACAGTTCATATTTTGTGAGAAAAAAAAGAATCTAGTATCAGATCTTAAAATAGAGCAGCAATTATCTAAACTATTTGGTAATGGTTAGAATATAGAAAAACTAATCAGTGGAACAGATCAGGCATATTAGACTCAGGAATTCATTCTTCCCTACAGTGGCAGATGGGGTCCTCTAAAGGTTGTCTTTTTGCTTGTTCCTTCAAAGTTTTCGGGGTAACCATAAGGGATTAGAGGTAGTTTCCTAGTGCTATAGCTCACAAACCCCCAATTAATATGTTCACCTCATTGATTATCTGTTGATATCAATTAGCCAGCTAAAGTTAATGGGTTTTTAGAAACATTTATTAATGTAGTACAGTGAAAAGGTTGGTTTAAGACATCCCCTTCAAAGTCTGAGAAACAATCTCCCACAACTACACCCAACCATTCTGGAAAGCAATTTGGTATTCCATCTAAAAAGTCACTAAACTATACTTACCTTTGACTCAATAATACCACTACTAAGCTCCTACTCCCCAAAGATATCAAGGAAAGAGGAGAAAATGTTCCGATGTACAGAAATACTTACAGCAACACTTTTTGTTATAGGCAGCTAGATAGGTGGTACAATGCTGGACCTGGAGTCAGGAAGACCTGGGTTCAAATGTGACCTCAGACACTTGCCAGCTGAATGAACCTAGGTAAGTCATTTAACCAGTTGCTTCAGTCTCCTCATCTCTAAAATGGTTCTAATAATAGCAACCAAGGTTGTTGTGAGGACCAAATGAGATGTTAATTGTAAAGTGTTTAGCAGTGCCTGGCACTTGGCATGCACTATATAAAAGTTAGCTATGTTATTATTTTGTTGTAGCAAAGAAATGGGAACACTTCCTTCCTTTCCTTCCTTCTTTCCCTCTCCTTCCTTCTTTCCTTCCTTCCTTCCTTCCTTTCTTTCTTCCTTCTTTCCTTCCTTCCTTTCTTCCTCTCCTTCCTTCCCTCCCTCTCTCCTTTTCCTTCCTCCTTTCTCTCCTTTTCTTTCCTTCCTTTCTTCTTCCCTGCCTTCCCTTCCTCCTTCTCCTTCCTTCCTTTTCTCCCTCCCTTTCTTTCTCTCCTCCCTTTCCGTTCTTCTTATCATTTGGGAAATAGGCAAACAAATTATGGCTTATGAATATAGAATAATATTATGTTGTAAGAAGTGAAGAAAGGAATAGATTCAGAGAAACCTGAGAAGACTTAGAGATGGAATGATACAGAATGAAGAAAGCAAACCTTGGAGAACAATTGATACAAAATTATAAAGAAAAACAACTTTTAGGGGCGGCTATGTGGCACAGTGAATAGAGCACTGGCCCTGGAGTCAGGAGGACCTGAGTTCAAATTTTACCTCAGAGACTTAACACTTAAAGCCGTGTGACCTTGGGCAACTCACTTAACCCCAATTGCCCTACCTTCTCCCCTCCAAAAAGCCAAAAAAAAACAACCCCAAACAACTTTTAAAGAATTAAAAGCTCTTAACAATGAAATGCCAATCATCAGAAGACTGATAAAGCATGCTTCCCAACACCTGACAGAGAGGTAACTGGAGATACAGAATGAGACATTTGTTCAAACGTGGATAATGTGTCTGTTTTACTTGACTCTGTTTATTTGTTATAATATATACTCATATAAAAGAGAGAGCTTTTTTGAAAGTAGAGGAAAATTAATGGGGGGGGAGACTTATGACAGTATTAGCAAAAGAAAAGAAATAAAAGAACATCAGTAAAAAATTTTTATATAAAACTCAGAATATATCAGAAGAAAGTTCTAAGGTAGATAGACAAACAGAACAGCTTTTGGGTGAAAGTGTTGAATCTATCATACTTTTAAAAACCGAAGCTGTTAATAAATGTTAGCAAACACAAAAACAAAAATTAGGAGTAGAATCTCTTAGGGAAAGTATATGTTTATGTATGTATGTATACATCAATATCTATACATAAATTTATCCACACTTAATTGTAGGGGGAGGGGGAACAAAGGGGAAAAAATAACAAAGTAAAAAGTATACAACAGAGAACAAAAGAAAACCTTTAAGGAAGCAAAGCAAAGATGGCTTTCAGCTTTCAACACAAAGTGTAGTACTTAATATATAGGTTTTCTTTGAAATGGAAATTTATTGCTCTATATTCTGAATCCTCTCATGTTCTGCTGTGTACATGTTTTTTTTTTCTCATTTTATATTTAAGTTTTAGTATTCAAGTATAAAATAAAAAAAGATTTTAAAAATCCAAAGCTGTATAGAATATACATTTGAGGTTTCCTATTCAATCTTCTTTTTCTGTTCTTTGTACATGAGAATGTGAGAATGTTCAGTGCATCATCATCAGTCTTCTGATGGTTGACCACTGCATTGACCAGAGTTCTTAATTATTTAAAAGTTATTTTTCATTATAGTCTTATGGTTATTATATAAATTGTTCTGCAGAGACACTCATTTTGCTCATTTCATTCTGTTTCAGTCCATACAAGTCTTCTCAGGTTTCTCTGAATCTATCCCTTTCTTCATTTTTTATGACATAATAATATTCTTCTAAATTCATATGCCATAATTTTTCTTCTCTTAAAAAGAGAAACTATTTTAAGGATATATGTCAGTTACAGATTCTTGTTTTTAGCTGCAAGCATGGTACCTGGGACCTAATGTTAAAGGACAAGAATTCAAATTCAGGTTTTAGTTGTGTAACCTTGGGCAAGTCACTTAACCTCTACTGGCCTTATTTTTTTTATTTTTTGCTTTTTGGAAGGCAATTGGGTTTAATTAACTTGCCCAAGGTCACACAGCTAGGTTTTTTGTTTGTGTGTATTTTTTGTCTTTGTGTTTGTTTTGTGTTTGTTTGTTTGTCTGAAGTCAAATCCGAACTCACTGCACTACCTAGCCGCCCCTGGCCTTAATTTTTTCATTTGTAAAATAAGGATGCTGGACTAGAAGACTTCTGATGTTCTTTCCAGTGCTGTCAATGATACAATGATCAGCAACCTGTCTTCTGATAACCAGATGACTTCCAATTTCCCTTCCAGCTCTAAATCTAAAATACTCACCTCTGTTTTTTTTGTAAATCTGAATTTTCATCTTTCTGAGTTGTCTAAACCATGCAATTCAAACCACCTACCTCTATGTGTTCCTTGCATTAAGTCCAGGAGTCCCCAATTTTTTTGGTGTTGGGACACTGACACTATTACCATTCCTCTGATTTTGTGACAAACTCTTTCCTCTCAACAATACTGTCCAGTATGTGCATATCATTTTTATTTGACTATGTGTTTCAGTGACAGTGAATTAATCTTCTCCACTGCTTCTGAGAATGACATGACTGAATCTAGATCCAGCACAAACAGTGCTGCTCTCTGCTACCACCAGAATATCCTTTCTTTACCTCCCCATGAAGCAGTACTCCACACACACACACACACACACACACACACACACACACACACAATCCCTCCCCAACGTGTCCACATTTAGCTTTGGGAACATTAATTCATTCCTGGAAGGATCATGTCAATCAATTTGCTCTATATATCCTATGACATATGACTATGTATCCCTGTGGCTTCCCTCTTCAAAACAATCCTTCAGGGCGGCTAGGTGGCTCAGTGAGTAAAGCTCCAGGTCCCAGAGTCAGGAGGACCAGGAGTTCAGTTCCAGCCTCAGACACTTAACACCCACACAAAAAAACTAAGTTACTTAACCCCAATTGCCCTCCAAAAGGCCAAAAAAGCCCAAAACACTCCTTCCTCCCTGGTCACCACTCTCTTAAATGTATATGTTATCTTCCTTTATGTTAGATACTTAAAGGAAGAAACTGTCTTTTAAAAAATTCCTATCACTTGAATTTAGCACACTGCTGGGCAAACAGTAAGTACTTAATAAGTGTCCTTTCCTTTCTTCTTTCTTTCCTTCCCTTCCCTTCCTTTCTTCCTTCCCTCCTTCTTCCTTCCTTCCTCCCTCCCTCCTCACTCCTCTGGATAACTGGAACTGCCCTGAAAGAATCTTGGTTTAGTGGTATATTTCCTAATATGTATAAAAATTTGCATTTTGGCTGAATTTTCTGACTTTCAAATAAAGAAATCCGTTTCCACAAGTCACACAAGACCATTTATCTGCCCCACACCTAAAACCAAAGGATCATGATTCTAGAGCTGGAAGAAACCTCAGAATCATCTACTTCAATGTCTTTGCTGTTAGTCTGTTTCAGTGTAATCCATCATGGTGTAAACTGGGACATAAAAGGAGGGGGGATCCTGAGTCAATTTCTTTGTAAATAGTTCTGAAATAAGTGCTTGTCGATGATGAAGGGAATATTTCATTTAAATTTAATTCTAAGAAAATGTATTAAGTGGTAAGTATGGCCCAGTGGGACCTCAATTGATAAACAAGGTAAGCCAGTTCTCTAGGAGATCATAATCTCACAATGTAGATAAGATATTTACAAATAGAGCTGTAATACAAATTAGAATGTGATATGTCAAGTCAATAAATGCCTACTATGTGTCAGGCAGTGTGCTAAATGCTGGGGTTACAAAGAAGGGCAAAAGACAGTCTCTGTCCTCAAAGATCTCACACTTGAATGATGACGTACAAACAACTATGTACAAACAGATATAGTCAGGATGAAATTGGAGATAATCTCAGAGGGAAGGAACAAGCTTTAAGAGGGGTTGGGAAAGGCTTTTTGCAGAAGGTCGGATTTTAACTGAGAATTGAAGGAAAACCAGGGAAGCTAGCAAGTAAAGGTAAGGAGGGAGGCAATCCCAGGTCTGGGAGACAACCAGTGAAAAAGCACTTATGATGACATCTTGCTATGCTGTAAGATAGGAAGAATATGATGAATACAGAGGGAGAAGGAGATTGACAAAATCTGATGTTCAGAGAAGTAAATAGAGTCAAGAAAACAATATATGCAATTACTACAACAAAGTAAATGGAAAGAACAATCACAAAATAATCAAATACAACTTGTAAAACTCAAAAAGGCAAGCAAATCACCAAAGAATAAAAATGAGCAGCTAACCCCATCCTACTCCTTTGCAGAGGAGGAAGGTCCACGCTGTGTTACACTGTGCATATTTTCAGATTTTTTGATCAGTTTTGCTGATTAAAAAAATCTTATTCTTCAAAAAAAAACCCCAAAAGATCAATAAAAACTTGTTTTAAAAAAAAGGGTAACTAGGTGGCACAATGGATAGAATACTGACCCTAGAGTCAGAAAGATCTGAGTTCAAATCCTGCCTCAGACACCTGATACTTACTAGCTATGTGATCCTGGGGAAATTACTTAATGCTGATAAAAAAAAAAAAAGGAAAGAAAAAATCTGAGGAGTCAGGAGACAGAGTGTTTTTTTCTAGGAATAGAGAGCAAGCCACAGTCACTGGATCTAGGACTAAAATAAAGGGAACGTATAAGACTAGAAAAGTAGAAGGTGCTGGGTTATAAAGAGTTTTAAAAGTCAAACTGAGTAATAAACTTTTGGGGAGTTAGTTCTGGCGTGGGGTGGGAGAGTTCAGGGAAGTTTCATAGAAGAGGTACTCAATGAGCGTGGGGGTGGCATTGGAGATAGTAAGAACAATGGCAATTAGGCTAGGAAAGGGAAGGACAAATTGGGGAATTAAGGTTAGCTACTACCTAGAGTACTTAAAGGGAAACAGTATGAGATTAAGGTATAAAAGTAGATTGGAAGCCCGTTAAGAAGGTTTCGATATGGCAATGGGGAGCCATGAAAGGCTTTAAGGAGGTGGGTCTCTTCAAAGCTGTGCATCAGACAAGAGTACTAAGTCAGTGTAGAGCATAGAGACAAAGCAAGAAGACCAGTTAAGATGGCATTGCAGGTTTTAAAGGGAATTGCAGTAATCCAGTAGAAAGGCTTGAGGTAAGTATTGATGACCTTGGGAACTAAACAGAAGAAACTTTGAGATTAGGTTTAGGGATAGATTGAATGTGAGATTGGAGGGAGAAGAAGATGACACCCAAAAGTGAGGTAAGTAAATTCCCACTATAATGTAGATTCCCTGAGGGCAGGGACTGATTTTTTTTATTCTCTTCGTCCAGTCCTTCTAGGTGCTTGGCTTTTAGCCTGTACTTAAGGAACTCCTGATTGAATTGAATTGAATTGAAATGAATTGGGATGATGGTCATTTAATGATTTCAGGTCTGGAGTAGCTGGCAAACTTTAGTTTCACTGAAGTGGGATTTTGCTTTGGGACCCAGGATTCATAGGAGCCAGCAGCTTGAGCAATGTACAAAAGATAGTTGGGTGTCTCAAGACTGGACCAGATTGAGATCATAGATTCAGAAATCAAAAGAATCTTAAAGGGAGACATTGGGGCTAAACAGAGGTTTTTCAGAGGCATTTACATAGACAAATGAAATCTTAGGTATAGATGACCCCTGGAAGAGTAAGAAGGGAGTTGGGAAGATGGATCCCCTGTGATTTGAAGAAGTTAAAAGAGTGGGATGGAGGGGTGTTTTACAATAGCTGCCCAAGGTAAGGTAAGTCAGTTACTTAGAAGAAGGATTGGCAGAGGAAGAATAGAATACCTGAGGGAGAGGGGGGTCTGGCTGGGAGAGAAGGAAAAGAAAGGTAATGATGGTGTATAGGCAAAAATTTAGTGAGGAAGGGGATTGGAAGCTGGGTAGGTAGCTAGATAATCTGGGGGCACACAAAGGGTTAAAACTAGACAGGAAAAAGTCCTGGGGAAAAGACACTGCAGGGAACAATCCAGTCCGCCTCCCCCACCAGGAAGGGCTAGATAGGACCCGATTGAAGGCTCTTCCCTCTCTAGTGTTCAGTTGGTAAGCCAACAGAGGTGAATCAAAGGGGGAGGGGGCAGAGGTTTGACTCTTACCCCACCCACATACCTCTGGTTGCTTGGTTCTTTATTCTCCCGACCACTTTCTTCCCAGAGTAACCCCTCCCCCAATATACACTCGTAAACACACTTACAGATACACTTACTCAGGCATCTGACTTCTTAAGCCCTGGCCTAGATACTCGGAAGGTTCACAGGGGCTGTCCAGTCTATGACCTTTGAGGAGAGTGGGGCCATCCTGGGAAGCAATGATAGGGTTCAGAGGCCCAGCTGAAGGCATACAGGGTGAGGACTCTTGCAGAGATGGCACTGGTAACTGGGAAGTTCAGGGGATGAGATGGGGACTTAACTCCTTTTTTCTTAGCTCTTGAAGCTAAGAACTCCAGCCTCCTACTGACCTCTTTGAAAGAGACTGGGCAATCAACTGGAAAGGGTGTGGGTTGATTTGGGGGAAAACTGAAGAGCCCCCAAGGTCCCACAACAGTCAGTCAAGTTGTCGGTTGCCAGACCCCATGCTCTTCTCTTTGTGACTCCCCTAGGGAGACGGTTTTGGTCTTAGACTTTCTCCCCTTCCTGATTTAACCCACCTCCACCTCTGCATTTTAGAAACTTTTTTTGTTAATTAGGAATTGGGACCTTCCAACTTGGGTAGGTTTCCTAAAGAGTTTTGGGTTGGTTGCAGAGCTGCCACTTTAAGAAGTCCTGCTGATTTGAGGGTCCTGGGACAATAGCTATTATCACTTTAGCTTTGGAAGTGACCCCCCGAATCTGCACTTCTTTCATCTTGAGACAAGAGTACTTGAGGATGGACTATTTCCTGGTGGGGGGAGGGGAGGAGCTTAAATCTTTTCACACACTCGCCAGTTGGCCGTGGATGGTTTGGTTCAGTGTAAAATGGCTCACTCCAGATTTGAAACCAGATCCAGTGTGAATATGGTGTCCAGCTGGGGAAGACAGACCTGGTGGGATTCCCGCCCTGGGATTTAAATGTTCAAGGCTGAGAAGTACAGAACGAGAAAGTGGACACTGGGACCAGGTACTGGGAGCCCTGCAGGGCTTCAGGCTACAAGGTCAGTAGGGTGAGGTCCCCCCAATGGCCCAATGTGGGTGGAGAAGGGCTTGCTTTGTTGGGTTCGTGCTGCTGCTGAGTCAACTCCTGAAGCTTGGGGTGTCTGCAGCCTATGCTGTGGGAGAGGAGTCCAAATGAAGTATGGGGGTGGGGGTGGGGGTGGGGGTGGGGTCTTGTCCTTGGGGCAGGGAACCACTGCCCCTGAAAGAGAAACTTCCCACTTTTCTTTCCATGCTGCTTATGGGATGAAAAGAAAGAAAAAGACAGAAAGAGAGAGACAGACAGATTGAAGAAAGAGGAGAGAGAAGAAAGAGGTGGTTTTATAAGATTTTTCTCTCTCTTCCCAACCCCCACCCTAAGCAAATCCCTTTACCACCCAACACAATGAACCTAAGCTTGGCCCCTCCCTACTTTGTGGAATTTCTCTTTCCTGGATTTACAATCTTGGTACTGTAGGACCTTAGAGGTCATTTAGTCTACTCTTAACATTTTCTAGGTGAAGAAGCTCACTGAGTGACTTGCTGTCTCTTCTTACTCCTCAAGCCTGTTAGGGGCCCCACACCCTAGGCCGCCGGTGTTGAGGGATTACTGATAATGGCATTCTACTCTCTCCCTTTCTTTCAACTTGTTTTCCTTCCTTCTTCCTCTTTTCTTTTCATCCTACTTAACTCCCCTTTCCCATCTATGCTGTAGACTTTGCCTTATCCTAGTTGTGGCTTCAGGGTTAAAGAAAGGTATCAGTGATCTCAGCGGTGGGTTTCTGTTGCGCTGGGTGGGAGTTATTCTTTTGATAGCTGTGGTCTATGCCTTTCCCTCACCTCGACACTCCCTCCCTCAGCCATTCCATTCTAGGTGCCCGCATTTTCATGGGCTTGGTGTAGAACCTGCTAGCTACCATTGGAGGGAGAAAGAGTAACTCCCTCAATATAGCAGTCACTCTGTCCCTCTCCTTGGGGATGGGGAGAAAACTTGAAGGAGGGTCAGAACTGGAGTAACTTAATGATGTAAGAGTTGGGGAGGGTTGGTTGAGTCTCCTTATGGATTTGATTTGTTAAGCTCCTGCCCACTCTGGAGAATGAAATTCAAGGACACATCATTACTACGGGCTCAATATTGTTGGAGATAAAGACAAACAGCCTTTGCCCTTTCCCCTGGTGAACTGGGAAGATAAGACATAAGAGAAAAGAATTAGACTTAGCAGAATGTAAGTTCCTTGAGGGCAGGGGATGTTTTAGTATATTAATAAATTATTTTTTAATCCAATATACAAGGTGTTTATTATTTGGCTTATTGTAGTTAAAAATAACTAAGACTTTTAGGGTATTAGAGATCAAGAGGATACCATAACTACTGAGCTGCATAGGACAGATTGTACGAGACATGGAGGAGGCAGGGCCTGGAAGGGACACAACTATATGGGCCCAGTTTCCAGGGTTTAACACACAGGCATGGGACAGGGGTAAGGTGGCCCAACTGGCCTTAGCTTTTTGGGTTCCTGGGACCTGGTATATTAACTCTGGCGCCTCTTGGCAAATTCTTTGGGAAGGAGTTCTACTAAATGATGACAACACAGATTCCTTCCACCTTTGAGATTCCTTGAAATCTTCAATTCTCCTTTTTCACCTTCTGGTCCTTTTGACACCACCATCACTGGGTTGGGGGGAGGTGTTGGGGAGTGAAGGCTATCTGCTGCTTCAGTCAGCAATAATAATTACTTATTTCTGAAGAACCTGGGAGGTAATATGCACACAGACTCCAGGAAAGGGGGAGATGATAAATTTGTCTTTGTAAAGCAGAGCATTTTACAAAAGACCCAGCACAGTTGACCCAGTCAGTCAACTAGTATTAATAACATGCCTGCTATGTGTCAGGCCCTGGGCTAAAACACTGGGGTTACAAAGAAAGGCAGAAGACAGTCCCTGGCCTCAAGGAGCTCACGATCTAAGGGGATATAAGGGAGATGACAAGGAAACAACTCAGGACAGAGTATATGCGTTTAAGGTTAAGTTTAATGGATTCTTTCCAACTCCATCTATACATTTAGGAAAATTCCAACTCCATAATCTCTACTCTTATCGTACATTCTGCAAGAGGCCTTTTGGGGTTATTTCCCCCAGCCACCCTCCCAACACATACTGCTAGTACCTTTTCTCTGAGCTTATCTTCCATTTACACTGGATAGACCTTATATGTACATAATTATTTGCATGTTGCCTCTACCATTGGAATGTAAACTCCTTGAACTGGGTTGTTACCTTTCTTTGTGAACTGCACTGTTTGGTGTGAAGGTTATGTGCCCCAGGGCTCCTAAATATTTACTAGTAAGTGCTCACTTAATACATACTCTTTGACTTTCTGTAGTGTCTTAAAAGGACTAGAAGGAGCTTCGGATGTGGCTTCTGGGCCCATAGTTACATGTTGAAGACTAATTTAAAGTCCAAGAACTTAGGCTGGAATCTGCAGTTCTACTACTCAGTTGCTCTGTGTGACTTCGGAAAAGCCCTTTACAAGCCTCAGTCTCTTCCTCTATAGGATGGGAAATTTGGACTTGATGATCTGTCTTCCAGGATCTCCTCCAGTTCCCAGTTCTTATGTTCCTCCCAGTACCTATTAGCCTATCAAGCTTTTGCCAACTGACTTCATACTTTTATCACCCTGCTGAAAACTGATCTAAGGCACTAACGCCACAGCCTTTTCTCCTTGACCTTCTCTATAGCTTTTGACACTGTTGACTACTCATTCTTCCTGGGTGTTTTCTCTCTCCTTGGCTTCAGTAGTGCTGCCCTCTCCTTGTTCTACAACCTTTTTGCTTCTTCCCAATCTCTTGTGGGATCATTCATCTTCTGACCCCCTTTGCATGAGTGTGCCCCAAGGCCAAGGCTGTCCTTTCTATATGGCGTGTGTTCTCCGGTGATTTCATCTACTTCAATGTTTATGCAAGTGACTCAGATCTTGATCTTTTCTCTGAGTTTCAGTCTTGGAGGCATCTCAAACTCAGAATGTCTGAAACAGAATTCATTACCTTAGCTTTGTCCACCCAAATCCTCCTATAATAATAATAGTTAGCATTTATATAGTGCCTCCTATGTGCCAGGCACTGTGCTAAGCCTTTTACAATTAATATCTCATTTAGTCTTCACAACAACCCTGGCAGGTAGGTGTAATTGTAGGTGCTATTATTTTCCTGTTTTTTTACAGTTAAGGAAACTGAGTCAAGCAGGTTAATTGACTTGCCCAGGGTCATCCAGCTAGTAAATGTCAGAGGCCAGATTTGATCTCAAGTCTTCCTGACTCCAGACTCAATGGTATATCCATCATGCTAACTCATTCCCTTTGTCCAAGCTTCCCGCTTTCTATTAAGGGTACCATCATTCTCCCAGTCACCCCAAATCATTTAGTTATAGGACCATAAATCTCTAGCTGGAAGACACCTTATCTCCCACCTATCTTTTAGAATCTCAAGTTTCCATCAAAGTTCAGCTAAAATACCAGCCTCCTATGTCAGACCTTTCCTTATCCCCCTAGCCACTAACACCTCTTCCTTCCATTGAAATCACTGTGTTAATTTAATATATATTTTGCATGTGTTTATATACTTAGAGTTTGTCTTTCTTCATAGAATGTAAGTTTCTTAAGGGCAGAGACCATTTTATTTTTGGCTTTGTATCCCAAGCACCTCACACAGTGCCTGACACATGGTAGGAGATTAATTATTGATGATTGATCCTTCCTTTCTTTGGGGGGCACTCAATTCTGGGGAATGGCACCCAGATCTGCTTCTACTCTTCAACTGAAATGCTATGGTGTACATGACAGTACCCTACTGACATTGGGTGTATGATCATTTTGGCAGCATGTTAAAATGGATAGATACCTGGATTCACCCCCATTTCACAGAATGTATGTGATCCTGAGCAAGTCAGATAACCTTTCTGAGTCTCAGCTGCTTCATCTATAAAATGGGAATAATAATGGCACTTAACTTCACAGGGTCTGTAGGATCATAAGCCTAGAATTAGATCATAAATATAGAACTAGAAAATAACCATTTCAGCCCCTTCATTTATTATATGTCAGCCTATCCCACATCTGGGAAGTCCTGAGTGGAAGATACATTTGTATTTGTAAGGGGTTGGGGGGTCATTATCAGGTCCTCCACCTATTGGATCCCCCACATCTGAATTTGCTAATAGATGAGGGAAGAAAGTCCTGTGGCCTATCAGTATGAATGTGTGAGTTAGTATAAGTAGGGGGAGAGGGCTGAAAATATAGGACAGCTTTTTCCCCTTTCTCTCTCTTACTATGCATTACATACCCCCTTCTATTTCCCAAATCACCTGGCTAGCCCCTGCTTTTGTCTCTTTGGGAAGGCAGTTAGCCAGCCTCTGAGTTCCACCTGAATTATATTAGCATTATCTCTGCTTAAGAGTGTTGAGATGCCCCCTTCCCTACCCTTTCCTCCAAAGGCCTCATACTGTTCCCAACTGTGTTCTCAGCTCAGTTAGGGCCCAGAGTTTCTTTGGGAAGAAGTGGGACAAGCTACCCCTTTTTTGGAGCCAGCTTTTGGGGACGACAGAGAGGCTTCACTGTCCTGCATAGGTCTGTCCTTTGAAATCTTTTTAAGGCAGGAACTGGGAGAGGGAAAGGGATATGATGTGGGCCTTACTGGAAATAGCCCTGAACCAGGAGCCAGGTGATCTGGGCTAGAATCCTGACTAACACTTCCTAACTTTGTGACCTAAGGGATAAATCATATCATTTCCTTGGGTTTTAGCTTGCTTCTCTGCAGAATGAGAGGATTTTTGGCCATGTGGGGAAGTGTCAGTCAGAAGACCTGATATGAATTCAGGTACTGCTGCTTAAAGCTTACGTGACATTTAGCAAATTACATACTCTTTAGGCCTTACATTTTAGAAAGTGAGGGGATTTGATTAAATGATCTGCTAAGAAGTAAGGTCCTATCTGACTCTGGGATTCTCTGGAAAGGGGTTCTTAATCTGAGGTTTGTGAGCCTGTTTTTAAAAAAAAAAAATGACAAAAGGACGTACGTCCCGTATTTCCATATTATTGGTTTCCTTTGGGATCCTATGCCTTTTCATAAATGCATTTAAAAACATTATTTTGAGAAGAAGGGTCCAAGACTTAAAAAAAGGTGAATAAGAACCTCTAGGCTCTTTGGGGTCCCAGATCTATTTTGATAATGAGGCCTTTTCAAGAGCCTTGAATCCCAGGTGTCAGGCATTTTCCTAGGAGAGGAAGAAAGGGGGTTGGTGGTATTGGTAGGACATGGAAATTACCTCTAGGATCCTCTCTGACCTTTGCCTTTTACTTCTTTGCAGAATGATCTCACGGACTCAGCTGGTGCAGAGTGTGCTCCAGGAGCTCCAGGAAGCAGCCGAATGCTTTGGCCTGGAGGGCCTGACCAACGCAGCCCTGGAAGCCAAGAAGACACTGTCTTCCTTCTCTCTGCCCAGTTGCCGCAGTGGAGAACAGTTTCAAGGTGAGATGGACGTGGATTCAGTGGCTCTCAGCCTGTATCCAGAAGATGCCCCTAAGAATATGCTACCCCTGGCATGCAAAGGGAAGGGGAGCCGTCTGTTTGAGGCAGCCAGCGTGTTGCTGTGGGGTGGGCCTGGCCTAAGCCCAGAACTCCGGGCCCGTACTGTGGTGGAGATGCTGCTAAACAAACATTACTATCTCAAAGGCATGATTGACTCCAAGGTGATGCTACAGGCTGTCCGCTATTCTCTCTGTTCTGAGGAGACTCCAGAGATGACCAGCCTTCCCCCTGCTACCCTGGAGGCAATCTTTGATGTAGACGTTAAAGCTACCTGCTTCCCAGACAGCTTTGCCAATGTGTGGCACCTTTATGCCCTGGCTTCCGTTCTCCAGCACAACATCTATTCCATCTATCCCATGTGGAACCTCAAGATCCGGCCCTATTTCCACCGGCTGATCAGGCCCCGCTGCTGTAACCAGCCCCCTTCAACTCTGCACATCATGTGGTCAGGCCAGCTGCTGGCAGGCCAGTTGCTGACCAGCCAGGTGTTCAAACCAGAGTATTTCTCTGCAGTGGTGGGACTGGAGGAAGTAGAGTCAGAAGTGGCCAGCCCTCCCCCCCCTCCTCCTCCAGTCCCCCCAGCAGAGACGCTGGAGTTGCTAAACCGAGACCCTCAGCTCACCTACTCTCATCTCCGAGAGCGCTACAGCATCACCAAGAGCACCTTCTACAGATGGAAACGCCAGTCACGTGAGCACCGCCAGAAGGCAGCGACACGCTTTGTCGCCAAGCACTTCCTTCAGTCGTGTTTCCAGGATGGCAACGTGATACCTTTGCAGCGCTTCCGACAGATGTTCCCTGAAATATCGAGGTCTACTTACTATGCCTGGAAGCATGAACTTCAGGGTACCTCTGAAGGTGGCGTGAACAAGGATCCTGCATCTGGGACATCCCTGGAGGAGGAGGAGCTAGAAAAGCTGTCAACAGAGGGGAAGAAGAGCTATCCTCTGGACCCTGGCCCAACAGGGGTCTTTATGCAGGGAGCAAAGAGCTACTTGGAACGCTGCATCTCCATGAACACACTGGTACCCTACCGATGCTTCAAACGCAGTTTCCCCGGAATCTCTCGATCAACCTACTACAACTGGCGAAGGAAGGCTATCAAGGGAAACCCCAACTTCAAGATTCCATCACCCCTCCCAGGGGGGAGCCTTCATCCTCCCATTGGGGAAATCTTGCAGCCTGGGCAGAGCACTCCCATCAGGAAGGGGCTGGCTGGGGTACAACCCAGCTCCCGGGGGCTCTTGGCTCTGAAACCTTCCCTAGCTAGGTGGCAGAAGCGACTACGCTGGGCTGCCAGGAGGCAGGTCCAGAATGGGAGGCTTCCTTTCTGCCGCTTTCGCCTCTGCTACCCCAGCCTGTCACCCAGCTCCTTCTGGCTCTGGAAAAGCATAGCCAAATGCAGGCAATACAGCCTCCCCTCCCAGATCCCTAGCAGGGGGGTCCTGGGAGCGGTAGGGAAGGCAGAGGTGGGAGAGAAGCCAGTGGTGCCAACAATCCAGAAGGAGGGACCCCCCAGGGATGATCGCTCTCTGGGGCCCTATCATGGCACCCTGTCTGGTTATGCGGTGGCAGGGAGTGGGGTTAATGGAGGTGGTGCTGGTGGTAGTAGCAATGGCCGGGTATTTGTCATGGATGTAATTGCCACTACCCAATTCAAGGCCCAAGCTAAGCTCTTCTTACAGCGCCGTTTTGAGTCAAAGACTTTCCCCTCATATAAGGAGTTCAGCGCCCACTTCCCTTTCACAGCACGATCAACTTACTACATGTGGAAGAGAGCCCTCCATGATGGCCTCACTCTGGTTGATGCCTAAGAAGGGAGGGAAGGAATGGCTCATACCTGGGAAGTATGCAAGGAGCTAGCTTGGAGGTCAGCTGACCTGTCCTATCACCCTAGCAGGACCCCTTCAGTCTGGTAGTGATCTTCTTCCTTCCCCTCCCAAGAGAATATTGGCTCTACTTCTTTCCCTTGCTGGCCCTGGTACAAAGTCCCAGGAGGGGGCTGGCTGTTTTGCCCATATCTTAATTGTTGTGAGATGTAAGATGCCTTCTCCATTTTGTAGTCTTTGTTATTCTCATTTTTTATTTTCAGGTTCTGTTGGCTCTCCTAAAAAGGAGAATGAAACTGGTGGGGAGGGACCCACTGAAATGGATGCCCACTTTCTCAGGGATTTTAGGGACTAGTGAAGGTGGGGAGGGGGTGGGTTGCTTGACCTTGATGGTAGGAAAGACTTGTATACCTCCATTTCTTCATAATTTTTTTTTATTAGTTGTTCCCTCTAGACTTCCCTGCTGAGACAGACCCTGTCAGGTACAAGCAGGACTGAGATAGAGGGCATGTTGGTGCCAGTACTGGAGTCTGGGTCTATAACTGGAATGTGTATGCCTTCTCTGGCACAATAGTTTCTATAGTGTGGTGGTTTTGTGTACCCAAGCTTAATCTATTTCCCTACCATGGACCCCTGAACTTGGGAGAACTCTACCAGGCTCAGAGTGCCCTGATCTGCTGACATCTGTCTAAGCTCAGTTTAAGCTGTAGCAAGAAGGTAGCTGGTTTATTTTTGGGGGGTGGGGGGATGAGGAGTGGTTAGAGTCTATTGCTACTATGATTTGGCTCCTGTGGGTGAAGGCATTAGGCTGGGATCTGAATTCTTGTATGTCTGGAGGCTGGTTCACTCCTATGGGGTCAGTGTGATCCAAGGAGTTTGCCTGTGTTTGGGGGGATTAGCTCAGAGGTGCTGAAAGCTGGCCCTGTAGAGATAGCAGCTTGACTATCCTCTTAGCTTCCTTTTCCCCTTATCACCTTTGTTGAGGGTGGAAGGGTGTCCAAATCAGCCTAGCCCATTGTTGGTTGCAGGGGGAGCAGCGGCGGTCAGGAATGATGTCCAGCTCAGCCTAGCCCATTGGTCAGGGAGCCAAACTCTTCCTGGTGAAAGGGTTCCATGCATTCTCACAGCAGCAAAGTTGAACATTTGCCTTCTTTAACTATATGTGTTTCCAAGAGATCACATCTAGGTTGCCACCCAGTGATGCTACAGTAATATCTTGGTGTTTGCTCTCCTGGCCCCTCTCTTCTCCCTTTCCTCCTATCTCTCAGCAAGGTCTCCCAGCTTTGCAAACCCTCTGTCCACAGAGCAGTCGGCCACGAGGACAGAGGTGGGCTCTTCCAGGCTCAGATATGAGACCACTCTATTGTATGAATGAAGAGTAGATGGGGGGTAGGGGAGAAAATGGTGTTTGAAATTACTTGTCTTATTCTGGTGAATTGTAAAGCAATAAAAAGTAGGTTTCTTGCGTTCAGTCCATTGTCTCTGTGCCCACTTTTGTTGAACCTATGTGTTCTGAGACCATTAGGTAAGTCATTTGACCCCTACTTAGGCCTTTTTTCTCACCTGTGAAATGAAGGGTTTAGATGACTGAAGCACCCCTTTAGGCTTTAATGCTTCTGTGCCTCATTCACTCCTGCTCTAGCTGGTTTATGAAGAATGAAGGGGTTAGGCCTTTACCCAGTGACTGTTCAGTCCAGCAGGATGGGAACCAATTGCTCTGAACCATGTTTTAAATCAGCAAGGCCCCAGTTAACTTCATCTGCAGAGTTCTCACTTCTGAGGCTCTCCATAGGGAACCCAAGGACAATTTGGGGGGGTGCCATCTTGGCCTCTCACCTTGATCAATGTGGGCATGAAGGATAGCCAGGTTTACAGTCATGCAGTAGTGTTAGATTTGAAATGGGAGAACCTGGGTTCAAAATATGGTTCTTCCACCTGTACAAGTCACTTATTCTCAGGGCCGCCCTTGCTTCATCTTCAAAATGAGAGTTGGACAGGATGGTTTCCTGAGGACCTTTGTAGTGCAAAGGAGGCTTGCAAGCTAGTTCCTTGGTTCTATACTCTTGCTACCTGCACAGGGCCACCAGGTGGCACTCCAATGCCACAAGAGGGGAAGCAATATAATGGGGTGCCATTAGTGCAACCTCCCCCACCCTTGGCCCAGTTTATCCACATCCTCTCCTGCTTGGAGAGAAGCCTTCCCCATGTTTACATTGAGGGCTAGACTTTGGAGCTCTAAGGACTAGCCCTAGTAATATCAGAAACATGGCAGCTGATTGAGCATCTTAGAAAAACTTGGAATCAGAGGCCCATGAGTCCATGTACTTTGTTTTACAGATGAGGAAACTGAACAGAGAGGTGAAAAATATTCCTAGGGTCCTACAACTAGTAAGATCCTATGGCAGCATTTGAACTGGAGTCTTCGTGACTCAAACCCCATTTCCCAGTCTACTTTATGCCCGTGCCCATACCTATAAGAAGACAAGGAAATTTCCCTGCTGCTCAGCTTGGCACACTTTCCCAAAAGTACAAGGAGTGTGTATCATTTCCTCTTGCTAGATTTCCTCCCCTTTTGGAGTCTGACCCTGAGTTTGTGGCTGCCCTTTTGCTTATATTGGAACAAACAGAATTTCAGGAGTCTGGGAGTTGAGATTCAGTTGGGAATGGAGGGCTCCAGGGTGAGAGGTGCTCTAACCCTTCTGTTCGCCACAGTCTGAATCCACTTTCATGGATGATGGGAGCATTCCATACCATTTTTTTCCTCAAGATGGGCTCTTCTTTTGGGAAAAGTATCATTTTAGGCACCTCACCTATGGGGGTGAGGGAGAGGGCACATTTCCTCTTTTGTAAAACGAAGGGTCTGGACCTCTAAAGTTTCAGCTCTAAAATGAACCATCTTTTGATTTAGGATTGAAAACCCAGATTTTATTTTTTTATTCTGTCTCTTAGTAATTGCGTGGTCTTGGGCAGCACCATTGATGAATATCTAACTCAGCTTCCCCATCTGTAAAAAACAATACCTGCCCCCATTTACCTCACGTGGCAGTGAGGAACAAAAGGGTGGTGGTGTGTATGTGGCAGGGTTGTACAAAGGTATGGTGGAGGAAGGAGAACAGCCTTTAGGGAAATGAGCAGCTTTAAGTAGGCTTAACATTAGGGGAATTTTTTTTCCCCTCACAGAAAATGGCTTTGAAAATAGCATGAAATCCTCTTAACTCCAGCAGCTCTTTCCTACTAGGTTGGGAGAGCTGGGAGGAAGGAGATAGGCAAATACCACTCAGCCTAGGGGTCATTGGCTCTGGTGGTAGCATCTCCAACTAAGCTGTAACTCTTGCTTGAGAACAATAGTACCAAAAGCTAGCATTTAGATATATTTTCAGATGATCCTCGATACAAACCCTGAGGTGGCTGCTGCTGTTTATCTCCACTTTACAGATGAGGAAACTGAGATGCAGAAAGTTAAGTGGATTGGGGTCACACAGCTAGTGAGTGTGTAAGACAGCATTTAAACCTAGATCTTTTTTTTTTTTTTTGTCTTTTTGGAATGGGGAAGGCAGGACAATTGGGGTTAAGTGACATGGCCAAGGTCACACAGCTAGTATTGTGTCTGAGGCTGGATTTGAACTCAGGTCCTGATTCCAGAGCCAGTGCTCTATTCACTGCACCACCTAGCTGCCCCAAACTTAGATCTTGATAAATCTGATACTGGAGAAGCACTTACTAGAATGTCGAGGGAACATAGGCAGATGGGAGGGGAGGTTTGGGGGTTCATATTTTTTATCTGAGTTTTTTGTTACATGAAGAGGAAGTAGCTGGTCCTCTTGGTCCTTTGTCCCTTAGTTTTTTCTTTCCCAGACTGTTGAGGGAGGTTCTTGGCTATCCCTCCAGCCAAGAACAATGGTCATTGTGCTTGATATTCATAATCCCCTCACTCTGCTATATGTAAATAACTGGTTGCATAGATGGAAATGTGACAAATTCCTTAGGGGAGGGAGTGGAGGAAACCCCATCCCCTACCATGGTCCTGGGAAGAGGCAGGGATGTGCCAGGGGCAACTATCAGACCTTGACCTGTTGACCCGTAAGGGAGAAAGATGGGTATCGGGAGTCTGAGGTTTGGAATTGGCCCAGGTTAGCAGCATGACAGCGTAATATATTTAGAATTTGGAGGAACCTCTGCAAACCCTTTCATGTTACAGATGAAGCACTGGTCCATTGAGATTAAGTGACTTATCTGAGGTCACAAAGGTGTTAAATATCAGGATTTGAACACAGATCCTCTGGCTTCCAAGTCCAGCTGTCTTTCCTCTGCACTACTTGGGGAGGCATTTGGGTTTCCAACAGCATCTTCCCCATTTCCACCTAGATCTATGGTCCCTGGCTTCCCCCAAACAGGGTGTGTTGACCCATTCATCCTAAGTGACTCCCCTAGATTAGATAGAGAAATCCTTGGCAAAATTGCCAAGGAGACAAGAGTTCTTTGCCTCAGTCTAACCCCAAGGGGAAGCTAGGTGGCACAGTGGATAGAGTACCTGGCCTGGAGTCAGGAAGACTCATCTTCCTCAATTCAAATTTTGCTTCAGACACTTACTAGCTGTGTGATCCTGGGCAAGTCACTTCATCCTGTTTGTCCTGGTTTCCTCATCTGGATATGGAAATGGTAAACCACTCCAGTGTCTTTGCCAAGAAAACCCCAAAACGGCTTCACAAAGAGTCAGACTGAACAACAGCAACAAATGCATTGGAGATAAAGACAAATACAAAATGATCCCTTCAAAGAACCTACATCCTGCATCCAAAGTGTTTAGTCCAGGAACTTGAATGGTGGAAACATAGGGAATTTTGACTGGGGCTAGATATTTTGGAGCAGGAGCCCCTGGTTCTGCATAGAGTCCAAAGCCAGACTTAACAGAGCTGGGAGTGGGGAGGGGGGAAGAAAAGAACTGCTGAAGGTTTATCTCCTGGAGTGGCTCTTCCATTCAAACGGGTCCCAACTGCTCCCAGCTGGACTGAACCCTCAGCTAGTAAATCTCTCCCTGGCTCCTGGGGAGAAAGACAGCTGGAGTTGTCACCAGGTCTCTTCAGGCAAGTGCTGGCCTATTAAACAGCAGCTCAGGGCAGGAAAGGAGACCAGGAATAGGGATTAAAAGGAAAAGGAGAAGGCAGACAGCCCTCTCAGGAAGTTGGGGTAGTACACAGGCTAAGGAACCCCATAATCAGTTTTGACATCAAGGCATCAAGTAGGTGAAAGACAGGGCTAATTATAATCTTCATCTCCTTTAGCCATTCAGGTTGGGGACAGTAAGGGAACTGGAAGATAGTGTGCAGTGAAAAGAAGGCTGGATTTGGAGTCAGTGGCCCTGGGTTCAAATCCTGACTGTCATTACCTATGGGAACTTGGGCAAGTCACTTAACTCCTCTGTGCCTTAGTTCCTCAACTATAAAATGAGGGGCTGAATTACATGAACTCTCGGTGCCCTTCCAACTCTAAACCTATGATTCTGTGATAGTATTGCCCCCCGTTATTTTAAAAATAAAAGTCCGAATGCTGTTAAGCCAGAGTTGGTGACTCCACCTCTCCTTCCCACCTAGGGTAAGTAGCCCTACCATCTCCTTTCCAGTCATTCTCTTGGCTATGCTAGTGAGTCCTGCTTATTTCCTCCCCACTCCCTCCACTTCCTTTACTCAGAACCAGTACAAATTCCTCTGGAGGGAAGGAGTTGTGGGTCAGTTATCCATCTCAACCCAGATGCTGGTTCTGCATCCAGTAGCCAGGCTGCATGGTTTGTTCACAGGGCTGCAGCTTTTCGGAGAGAAGGGTTCAATGAAGTTAGTAAGGACATCACCATCCTTCAAGTCTTCCCCTGTGCCTAGCCCATTATGACTGCTTAATAAATTCATGCTAATTGACTGCTTGGCTCCAAGGTGAGAAGAGACCTTTAGTGGACACTGGGGTCCCCTCATGCTGAGCCAGAGTACTGCATTTCCTAGGAAACATAAGAAACACTACTTCCCCCTCTCCCATGTGACAAGGAGAACTTTCTAACTTTCACCTGGCGAAACATGTCTGAGCCTTTCCTTTTACTTTATAGGTTTGGATTTCCAAGCCAATCCTGTTAAGGTGGGGAGGGGGGGGGCGGGGTTAGAATCCTGATGTCCTCCCAGACCTCCAAGCCAGAAGGGTAGCCACAGCTCCCCAGACTTTATCTATGTTAAGGGCTGCCCCCAGCAAGGCTGTATTTGAGTATATTGTCAGGACTAGGCACCAAGATACCCTTTCCTCCTTATTAGGAATGATCAGCAGTTATGAGATAAGCATAAAAGAAAAAAGAGTGAGTTGGGGGTCCCAGGTAGAATTGGTTTGTACTAAGAATGGGGCCAGGGTAGACCTCACTCAGAGGCTAGATCCCTTGGAAAATTATAGGCATTATTACTAGTGGCATTCAGGCTTATTGGTCTCCCTTGTAGGGACTTTTCTACTGAGAAATGGGAGCTTGCATATAGTCCCCAATCCCCCTCACCCTGATGGTGAAGTTGGGTCTTCATCCTACCATTATCCTTCCCCCCCCTCCTTGCCTCCCCCCCGCATTGAGGAACAGCCTGTTTGTCATTCCCACTACTAATATGCCAGAGGGAGATGTTTGAACCTTGGCAAGCTACTCACGAGAGGTTGCCAACCTTCTATGTAAAATAATGGCATTAATCACCTGGAAGTTCCTGATTTATTACGCCCAGGTGCTATCAGGATCCAACTTGTCCTCCCCCCCCCCAACCCCTTCATCTCATGGACCAGCTACCATACACCCTCCTCTCTCAGGGCTTACAATATGAAATGGGATGGAGATACAGGTATGCACATTGTTAAGGGAGAGGAGGAGAAAAGAGGGGAAAGGAGGAGGTCTGGGGTGAGGACTGGCAGAGGCGGGGGAGGAGGAAAGCTGGAGGAAAGGTGGGAGAGAGGAGCGGAGGAGGTAGTGTGACTCATACTTGAATATCTCCAGAATTAGATTCAGGTGGTCCGCTTTTCCACTTACCAAAGAGAAACTGAGCTGGTGAGGAGCGGGGAGGGAGGGGTCCCAGGAGAAACCTTCAAAGCGACTCGTGTTGGGGAAGGTCAAAGCACTGAACAGGCTGCTTTTGATTGGCTGCGTTCCCAGCTGGCCCCCCACTCCTGATAATTAGGATTCTGGAGGGGGCCTCTCTATTTATGCAAGAGTACATCAGGCCCTAGGGCTGTTTAGAGAGTTAAAGGGTACGGGCCAGCAAAAACCCTTTGGGTTGCTGGGACTTCTGGCCTGGTCTCTGCTGAACAGATGCTCTGGTTTACCCGACAGCTGTCAAGCCCATCTTCTTAACTGGTTCTGACAGACCCCAAATAAATAAGGATGAGCCAAGCACTTTACGTGGGTTGGTGGAGTCCTCCAGGCGTCATGGGTTCCGTGATGCCCTCCCTCCCCTGGCCCTCATTTACCCAATTCCTGTTAGCATCCTTGGATCGGGAATCAGCTCTCACCTCCTGCCCACCCCTCCAAGCTGAAGGTTTGATACAACCAAAGGCAGAAGACAGAACCCACAGGTCTTCCAGGCATGCAGAGCACTACAGAATGTAGGTAATATATGTGTTTTTGTTCTAGGTTGGCACCACTGCTTAGTCACTTGTCCCCTGTGGGAGACCATCCATAAATTTCTCTTTTTACCTCCATGAAAAAATTACAGGTGTGATGTGTGTTGCTCGCTTTTCTTACATTTTCTTTCCCAGGGGCAGGCCTCCCCCCCATTGAAGTGGCCAACCCTGACCCAAAGAATGATTGGTAGGGCATTAGGGCATGACTGCCATGATACAGCAGATGCGCCTACATCTGCTCTCAGAGCCCAGCTCTAGAGGAGTTTCCTGGTTCTTTCCTTGTTTTGTTCCTTATGCTCAAGAAATTACTTGGGATAAATAAATCTAGAGATGGAAATCTAGAGATTAAAAGACCTCAAAGGTCTTTTAATCCATTTACCCCCCTCTCATTTTATGAATAGAAATTAAATGTCATATAGAAACATTGGAAAAGGAATTTAGATTCAGGTCTTCTGACTTCAGGGCCAGGGTTCTTTCCACCATGCATGACTTCTTTCTTAGGGTCTAAGAGAACAAAGTCAAATGATCTCTGGGCCAACATCAAAGTTATAACTAGGGCATGGCCAGTGGGGCTTTTTCCCAGGTGACAAAATTTAGAGGGAGCTAATAGCATTTGTACTTTTTTAGTAGGTAGAAACAACTGAGCTTTGCATTTAGCAAGAAAATGAGTTAAAATAGGAAGCTACCAGATGGCCCACTTCCTCCCCCTTTCTTCATTGCCCTCCTTCCCTGCCTAGATCAAGCTTTTTCCTTGGCCTATCTCTGCCTTTCTCCCTTTCTTGTTAGTGTTCCAGAGACTTAGACCACATCAAGGTCTCTTGCCCCTTCTACAAGTGAATTTGTTTTAAAAGTCTATTTGGAGGTACCATTTTTCCCCCTGTCTGTCCTGTATCACATACTATTTGTCAGATTTGCTGGTAATAACTCTGGCCAACATGAATAAGAAAAAAGTCTTTTAAGGTTCAGAGTGTCCCAGATATCAAAAAAGAGAGGCGAGAGAGAGAGGAGAAAGAGATGCCTATTGGCCCGGGAGACAGGTGTTCCTTCCCGAACTATTTGACTTGCACTAGAGCACATCGTATCAGTAGCAGATAATGGTTAACTCATTTATTTATCCTCATTCTGTTGTACCCACTGAGGAGGATAGCCTTACACTGAGGAAGCAAGTGCAAAGAATCCCCCAAGAACCATGAATCCATTTTCATTAATTTAATTCAAGCATTTATTAAGCACCTCTGAAGCCAGGTACTGAGATAGGGGCTGGGGATACAAATCAGTCAATAAGCATTTATTTGGTACCTACTTATTCTAGGCACTATAGTATTTGATACAAATACAAAGAATGAAGCAATCTCTACTCAAAAAGCACATGTATTTCTATATAGAGAGACAACTGTACTATAGAGTGAGTATATGCAGTATATACAAAATAAATTCACAGTTCTCAGGAAGGGAGGGTCAGACTAACATTTGGGGGCAGGAGTGGGAAAGGCCTGCTGTATTAGGTGGTACTTGAGTTTTGTCTTGTAGAGAAGGAGGGACTTGATGAGGTGGAAATGAGGAGGGAGTGCATTCCAGGCTTGGGGTCAGGGCAAGATAGAAGACAGGGTGCCATAGAAGAGAAACAGAGAGAGGGTTAGTGTGGCTGGATTGTAGAGTGTAGGATGAGCAGTTATGTATAATGAATGACTGGGAAGATGAAGGTTGTAAAGGGCTTTGAAAGGTGGTATTTACATTTTATCGTAGAGGTAATTAAGCTTCTAGAATGTATTGGCTAGAGGAATGGTACAGTCAGATCTGCGATTAAGGGAAATCACTTTGGCATCTGCATAGAGGACAGATTGGAAGAGGGAGAGGCCTGGAGCAGAGAGGACCAATTCAGAGACTGTTGTAATAGTCTGGACAAGAGGTGATGAGAGGCTGAACAAAGCTGGTGGCTATTGTGAATAGAGAAGGGGTCAAATGCAGGAGATGTTGTGGAGGTAGAAGCTGCAAGGTTTGGCAACTAGTTGGATATGTAGGGCAAGGAGTCAAGGTTAACACTGCAGTTGTGAAGCTGAGGGACTAGAAGAATGATGTTGTCTTTGGCAGGAACAGGATAGTCTGGAGGTAGGGTGGGTGGTGGACAGGGAATGAGCTCTGCTCTGGGCAGGTTTCATTTGAGATGTCTCCAAGACATGGCCAATAGGCAGCTGGGGATGTGGGCCAAAGCATTGGGGATGTGGGTTTCTGAGTCATTTGGGGGTGGGCTTGATGGCTTCTAAAGGCCTTTCCAGCTCTAAATCTATGATCCCATAACTAGAGCACTTAAGATTTATGTCACACAAGGGCCCTTAACCTTGAGTAGTGGAGCCCTTTGGCAATTCAGAGAAGCCTACAGACCCTTCTCAGAATCATGTTTTTAAGGGCATAAAATAAACACAGGACTAGAAAGGAAGTCAATTATATTGAAATACAATTCTCAAAATGCCTTTTTTTTTTTTTTTTGCTTTTTGGAGGGGGGAAGGCAGGGCAATTGGGGTTAAGGGACTTGCCCAAGGTCACATGGCTAGTGTTAAGTGTCTGAGGCTGGATTTGAACTCAGGTCCTCCCAACTCCAGGGCCAGTGCTCTATTCACTGTACCACCTAGCCACCCCTAAAATGGCTTTTAAAAAAGTTCAGGGGACATCAGGCTAAGAACATCTGGTTTATATATTGTGCTGTGCCCCCTGATGTCCAAGGTCAGGGACCTCATATCTCTGTCTTGTTGTTCGCGATTGATGGGTCTCTTCCTTATGCATTTAGTGAAGAACTTATCGCTTAGGAGGTGTTCAGTAAATGCTCGTGGGGGAAGGGTAGGGGTGTGTGTGTGGTGGAGGGTTGGGTAAAATCACTGAGTGTGAGGGAGGGCGGTACATGCTGGTGGGCATGTGGAAGAATGTAGATGTAGGGAGGGAGCCAGTGGGAGGAGTGAGGTGACTTATTTGCATCTCACTTTCCCTCAGGCACCAATTACTTTTTCCCATTCCAGTTTAGATGTGAGCTATCTGGTCTACCAGCTGTGAGAACATCAGATTCTCTTTGCCCCTGCTCCTGCTACAGCCTGCTAAGGAGGAAGGAAATGCTGATATTTGAGAGAGGTGATCAGTCTCACTGTGTTCCATTTGGAGGGCTTCAATTCAAGGACACACAGGCTGGGCCCTCTCAGGCTTCCTGGGGAACCTTGCCCCAAGTCATTCTTTGTTGGGGGTTCTTTGACTTGCAGAGCTCCTCAAGGATCACAAGGATCAGTCACTGGAAATGCAGGGTTGGGTCTCTGGGGCTTTGGTGAGAGGCAGAGGGTAGTACTTCTGGAACCCACTTTAGAGATTATCTAGTCCAAGCTGCTCATTTTAGAGATGAAGGACTCCAGTGCTGGTAGGTGAAGGGACTTGAGGTAGGGTGGTATAAGTGCATAGAATACTGGACCTGTAGTCAGGGATACCTGAGTTCAAATCCCATACTCAGAAATTTACTTGCTAAGTGTGTGACCTTAGATAAATTACTAAACCTTCCTATGCCTCAGTTTCCTTATCTGTAATTTGAGGGGACTGGACTTGATTACCTCCAAAACTTCTTCCAACTCTAAATCTATGACCATATGACCAGTTGTTGAAAGGCAGTGATTGGAAGAACCAGGATTCAAACACAGGTGTTTAGCACAGTGCTGGACACATTGTAGATGATGAATAAATGTTTTTTGACTAATACTTCAAATATAGGGTTCTTGATCCTTAATTTGAAGTCCATGATCTTGTTTTTAAAAATAGTTTGATTCGGGGGTAGGTAGGTGGTCCAGTGAATAGAGTACCAGCCCTTGAGTCAGGAGGATCTGAGTACAAATTGGACCTCAGACACTTAACACTTACTAGCTGTGTGACCTTGGGCAAGTCACAACCTCAATTGCCCTGCCTTCCCCCTCCAAAAAGCAAAAAAAAAAAAGTTTGACAGTTGTATTTGTATAAGTGGTTTTCTTTACTATGTATTTTATTTTATACACTTAAAAGGGATGCCTAGGTTTCATCAAAATGTCAAATGGGTACATGATACAAAAGAAAAGGTTAAGGACCCTTGAACTAAACCATAACCATACTCATCCTTACCCAACTCTGGATGAGTGAAATTCCAAAGGTCCAATGAAACCAGATTTGGTGGCACACTGCAGCTGGGCATGATGGTGCGGGCCTGTAAATCCCTGCTGCTGGGAGAGGTTGAGGCTGGTGGGTCCCTTGAGTTCTGGAGTTCTGAGCTGCAATGGGGTAATGCTGATCAGGCATCTGTACTAATTCTGGCACTATTATGCTGAACCACTGAGAGTGGAATCCCAACAGCTGGGAGGGACAGTTAACACCATGAATGGCTGTCAGGATCCAAAACCTCCCAGTAGGCTAGAATGATGGGCTCAATTCAGTAACACTAAATTTAAGAGGGTTCAATTGTAAAGGTATGTGCTTGAGTTTAAAAGAAACCACCGACATGAGCACAGAATGGTGGCGGCACCTCTAGACGATGAATCATGTGAAGAAGACCCTGGGATGTTGGTGGAGTACCAGGTCAATATGAGACAGTAATATTTCATAGCAGAGAAAAAAAAATCCAACAATCTACTACATTGAGAGGCATAGGGTCAGAATGGAAAAAGAGGACGGTCTCATTATACTTTTCCCTGACTGGGCTGCATCTGCAGTATCATGTCAGCTCGAGGTACCATATTTTAGGAAAGATATTGACAAGTATTGTCAAGGACATTGACATCCAGGATGGGGCCACCAGAATGGTTAAGGGCCTTACACTCATGCCATATAAGGATTTATTAATAAGTACAGTGGAAAAATCACTAGATTTGGAGTCAGGACCTGGGTTCAAATTCTGATTCTGCTACATACTACCTGGATAGCCTTGGGTAAGTCATTAACCTCTCTGGGGTTCCTCCTCTGTAAAATGAGGGGGTTCAACTAGATGACTTCAGAAGGTCTCATCAAGCTCTAAATCTATTCCAGGATGTGCTCAAACATAATCTCAAGATTATTAAACTTTCAGCATGAGCATTGCCACCTCTGAAATCGTGACTGATTTATTGTTTTGCTGATTGCCTAGACTCAAGAATTCAGTCATTTTTAGTCATGTCTGACTCTTCTTAACCCTACCTGGGGTTTTCTTGACAGAAATTCTGGAGTGGTTTACCATTTCTTTCTCCAGCTCATTTTATAGATGAAGAAATTGAGATTAACAGGGTTAAATGACAATGCCCAGGGTCACCCAGCTAGTAAGTGTCTGAAGCTGGATTTGAACTCAGGAAGAGGAGTCTTCCTGACTCCAGGTCGGACATTCTATCTATTGTGCCACCTAGCTGTCCAGAGTCAAGAGAGTTATGGATAAAATATTAATACAGATTAAACCTAAAAGTATGTCATATGGACATTTCCCCCCCATAGAGCTGGTTGTTAAATATTTACTATCATACCCCTCTCTATGATTCTATGAACTAAGAATGTTTAGCTTGGAGAAAAGGGTTGGGGGAGGAGTGAAGGCTTCAAGTATTTGTAGTACCATCCCATCAGAGAAGATTTAGACTCATTCTCCTTGACCCTAGAGGGAGAAGGGCTAGGTTCAATAGCAGAAGCCATAGAAAGGCAGAATGGTCTGTCCTATGAGATGCTGGGTTCCTTATTCTTGAGGTGACTAGATGGTGCAATGGATAGAGTGCCAGGGGCCTGGAGCCCGAAAGACCAGACTTCAAGACCAACTTCAGACACTTCCAAGCTGTGTGACCTTGGGCAAGTCATTTTACCTCTGTCTGACTCAGTTCCCTCAACTGTAAAATGGGAATCATAATAGCACCTACCTTCCAGGGTTGTTGTAAGGATCAAATGAGATAATATATATAAAGAACTTAGCATGTAATATATGCTTAATAAATCCTTCCTTCTCATATAAAGTTTTCAGGTAGAGGCCTTGTCAGGGATGTTTGTAAAAGGTATTTCTGTTTAGGGACAGGATGAAAATAGAAGATCTCTAAGGTTCATTTCAGCTCTAAGATTCTGTGATACTGCAGTGGCCTTAAGGTTTACTATGGTTTCAATATGAAATGAAAAGACTTAAGTTCATTGCCCCCAGACTGAGGACTAACAGGGAGTTAGGTCAACTTGGTGCTCGAAAAGAGGGAAGAGAGGCCACTTCAGAAATGGGAAGATAGACCATGGGCCCAGTCACGGAGGAGAGAGAGAAAACTACGTAGATAAAAATTGACTGAAGAAGTACCCAAGACACACCCCAGACGAGGACAGCAAAAACATTCTCTCTTGCATGCAGTGGCATGTGTGTGCCTGGATTGTCCCCGAGGAGCTAGGGACAAGCCATAGACCAGAGGACACAGTCCAAAGATAAAGCCCCAGCTATCTGGGGCTCTAATCAGTGAGCTCAGGGCTAGATTACAGACTATAAAATTTGTTGCTCAGTTGTTGCAGCAGTGCTCAACTCTTTGTGACCCCATTTGGGGTTTTCTTGGCAAAGATCCTAGAGTGGTTTGTCATTTCCTTCATCTTATAGATGAGGAAACTGAGGCAAACAGGATGACGTGACTAGCCCAGAGTCACACAGCTAGTAAGTGTCTGAGGTCTGATTTGAACTCAGGTCTTCCTGACTCCAGACCTAGGGCTCCATCCACTGTGCTACCTAACTGCCCTTTATACATTTAGATATAGAGTTTAATCATGAAATTGATATTTCTTCTTTCCATTCCCTTTACACATTTAGATATAGATTTTAATCATAAAATTGACAACATTTCTTCTTTCCATTCACTTTCTATTCCATTCTTCTTGAAGCATTAATATTATATTAACAATCAATTATTCATTAATTGTAAATAATTAAATTATTTAAATTTCATTCTTAATACTATTAATATTAACATTAATAGCATTGGCATAAAAGTTTTAAAATTTGCAAAAAAAAGTATTTTATATGTTATCTCAGTTGTTCCACATGTGGACCCTATGGGATAGAAATTGCAGATGAGGAAACTGAGGCTGAAAGAGGGTGATTTACTCAGGCTCACAGAGTTAACAAATATCAGAGGGGATTCAAACTTAAGTCTTCCTGACTCCAAATCTAACAATCTATTGCATCACTTAGATATCTAATTATTATATCAAAAGATTTAACAACTGATGCGTGTATACACATATATGAAATGCTTTAAAGCTTGTAAAATGCTTTATATACCATCATCTCACCTAAGTCTCACATAAAATCATAAATTTAGAGAACAGACCTCATTGGTCACCTATAGACAAATCAACAATTGTTTATTAAATGCCTAGTCTATTCTAGGCACTGTGTGAGATAATAGAGAGACAACCACAAGAACGAGAGAGTCCCTGCCTTCAGGGAATTTACATCCCATCAGATTAACTGATGTCTGACACAACACACATAAGGGAGCAATGGAACCCAAAAAAGAGAGTTTTTATTTGGGAAATCAAGAGTGATTATGAGTGGAGCCTTGTGGCACCTCTTTCCCAGGATCAATGGTGGAATTGATTCAATTATTGAGCAAGAGCTAGAGGTGGAAAGAGGTGGACAATGAACTGCATGGTTCACCAACATGATAGAAAGATATAGGAGTTGGGTAGGAGCTCATTTCCTGGTGGATGGCTAGATGGGATGTGAAACATGGTCTGGGGCTGGCTAGTGAAGGAGAATTGTGTAAAGGCTAGAAAGGTAGATTGGAGTCTAGTTGTAAAAAATGTGAAATGCCAAACCGAGGAGTTTATATTTCTTCCTAGAGGAAAATAAAAAAGAAGACTACCGGAATTTATTGAGCAGGTGAGTGATATAATCAGGCCTGTGCCTTAAGAATATTATTTTGTGTGATGTGAGCAGAACCAGTAGAACTCTGTACACAGGAACAGTAGCATTGTGTGATGATCAGCTATGATTGACTTTGCTCTTTTCAGCAATACAAAAATCCAAGACAAATCTAAAGGACTCCTAATGAAAAACGGCATCCACCTCCAGAGAAAGAATTGATGGAGTCTGAATGAAGATTGAAGGATACTATTTTCACTTTTTGGGGGTGTTTTTTTCCTTTTGTTCTGTTTCTTCTTTCACAACATGACCAATATGGAAATGTCTTTTACATGATTGCACATACACAACTTGTATCAAATTGCTTACCCTCTTAGAGAGGAGGAAGGGTGAAAATTTAGAGCTCAAAAAATTGCCTTTACATATAATTTGAAAAAATAAAATGCTATTTAAAATGTATCATTTTGTGGGGAACTGGGGGGAGGATGGATTGGAGAAATGACAAGACTTGAGATGGGGAGACCATTTGGGAGGTTGCTGCAATAGTCTGGGCTAGAGTGGTGGCCATGGGAGCAGGAAGAAGAGGTAGAAACAATAAACTCTGACAACTTACTGAATCTATGGGGTGGTGGAAAGGGAGGAGTCAAAGGTGTTGGGAACCTCAGATTGGGAGCCCCATGACTAGTTGGCTGGTGTCCTTGGCAAGAACAGGGAAGCTCAGAAGGAAGAGAGTTTTCAGGGGAAATTACTGTGTTCTGTTTTGTACATATTTAATTCAAAATGTCTAATAGGCAGGTGGTAATATGTGGGACTGAAGCTCAGGAGAGAGACTGAGGCTAAATATATCGATGGGGGAGTCAGCTGAATAGAGAAGATAACTAAACCCAGGAGAGCTAAGGAGGTCACTGGGATAAAGAGCATAGAGTTAGAAGGGAAAAGAATCTAGGACAGAGCCTTGGGGAACACCCAGAATTTGGGGGTACAATATGGAGGAGGATGATGATCCAACAAAGGAGATGGAGGTAGGAGAAGAAAAGGGGATGGAGGGAGTCAGAGAAAAGGAGGGAGAGTTGAGAGGGAAGGAGGGGGAGAGAGAGAAAAAGATGGGGGTGAGGAGAGAGAGGAGGAGAAGCAATATGAAAACCCAGGCAGAAGAAAGTATCCAGGATGAGTGTTTAACAAGTTCAAATACTATAGAGGAGCCAAGGATAATAGCCATCTAGAAAAGGCCAATGTATTTGGCAATTAAGAGATTATTGATAAGGAGAAAGTCGTTTCTTCTGAGTGTTGAGATCAGAAACCAAATTGCAAGGGGTTGAGAAATGAATAAGAGGAAAGGAAATCTTTCCCCTTATCTAACCTTTTCATTTTACAGATGAAGAAACAGATGAGTTCCAGACAGATTATGTGATATGCCCCGGGTCCTGGGATAGTAAGTGGAAGGAATGAGATTCAAGTCCATACTTTCTATTAACCCTGTGAGGTAATGTACATTTTATAGGTGAATAAATTGGCTCAGAGGAGTTAAATTATTTACCTACTGTCACAAGCTCTTTAGTTGTCAGAGGCAGGATTCAAACCCAGGTATCCCTAGCTTCATGTCCAGCACTATGCCACATTACTTCTCTAAGATATGCTATAGGGGCAGCTAGGTGGCACAGTAAGAGTGCCGTCCCCAGAGTCGGGAGGACCTGGGATCAGTTTCGGCCTCAGATACTTAACACCCACACAAAATAACTGGCCGTGTAACCTTGGGCATGTTACTTAACCCCAATTGCTTTAAAAAAAAAAAAGATATGCTATACCTGATGCCCTCAAAACTCCCTCCTTAATCTCCTGCAAACTGCCTTCCATCCTCAGCACTGCAATTTCTCCCTCCCTCCC
>NW_027185809.1:30962880-30987753 GCF_028583685.1 Petaurus breviceps papuanus
CCTTCCTCCCTTCCTCCCTTCCTCCCTTCCTCCCTTCCTCCCTTCCTCCCTTCCTTCCTTCCTTCCTTCCTTCCTTCCTTCCTTCCTTCCTTCCTTCCTTTTCTTTCTTCTTGCCCAGGAGCACCCAGCTATATCTGAGGCCACATTTGAACTCTGGTTCTCCTGACTCCAGGCTCTGCCCTCTATCTGCTGGGTCACCCAGCTGGCTGCCCCATGAAACTATACTCTCTAAGGTCACCAACAACTTCCTAATCACCAAATCTAATACCTCTTTTTCAGTTTTTCAGTCCTCTTGACCTTCAAACAACACTCAACATCATTCACCCATTCAAGGCTTTCTTTAAGCTGACCTCAGCTTAGCTTCCCAGCCTTATCATCTGCTAGTTCCTTAAAGGAACTCCCTGCTCCTGTCAGACTGCTCAATATGGCAAGTTTATTCCTTCCTCTGTATCCCCTGTTTGCAGTGGGCTCCCCTCTATTTTCCGAATATCCAACCTTAAGCCATCTTTTCATCCTTCGTGGGTCAGCTTAATTCCTACTTCTGGGAAGGTCTGACTCCCTGCCCATTCCAACTCATAGTTTTTCTCTCCCTTACTCATTTGGTACTTTGTTGTTCAGTTGTTTTTCAGTCCTGTTGGACTCTGTGACTCCATTTGGGGTTTTCTTGGCAAAGATACTGGAGTGGTTTGTCATTTCCTTCTACAACTAAGTGACTTGGACACAGATACTAAATGTTTGAGTCTGGATTAGAACGAAGGTCTTCCTGACTCTACTCCCAGAATTCTTTCCATTACACCACTTAGCTGCCCATTTGGAACTTACCATAACATATATTGCATGGCATTCTTTTGGAGGTTGCTTTTTCATGAATTTATGGTCAGCCTATCATATGATGAAATCAGAGCAATAAAAAGTAATATTTTCACTTGGGGCAAAAATAACTTGTGAGTGGAGGTGGTGGCACCTACAAGGAGAAGAGTTTGACCAAGGGTGTAGTCATCCCAGGAGAAGGGCCAATCCAAACCCAGGGAGGTTGGGGAGAAGGTTGGCAGAGAGCATGAAGGGGGTGCTCTGGCAAAGAGACCCACATGGGAGCTAGGACCAACAAAAGAACTCATGAGGCAGGGATAGTGGTTGTTTGGGGGAGAAATTACACTGTTTACCTCTCACAAAAGCCCCATATTAGTGCCCTACCATAAAGCTCCATTCATCCCATGAGAGTTATGGCTCTGAATGAAGCTAGTTTTTATATGGGCAGCTAGGTGATACACTGGATAGAGTGCTAGGCATAGATAGAACCAGGAAGACCCGGGTTCAAATGCAGTCTCAGGCACTAGCTGTGTGACCCTGTACAAGTCACTTAACCCTGTTTGCCTCAGTTTCCTCACCTGTAAAATGAGTTGGAGAAGGAAATGGCAAACCAGTCTCACATCTTTGCCAAGAAAAAGCCAAATGGGGTCGTAAAAAGTCAGATATGACTGAACAACAACAATTTTCCTATATGACTTATGAAATTAGTCTCATTACTTTCTTTCCTCTCTCCAATTTGACTGTGGGCAAAAACAAGTGCCTTCTGTTTCTGGTACCCTCGAGGTGTTCAATATCTAGTAGTCATGAACAGATTGATGATAGGGATTAATGGGGAGAGTGGGGGTAGGACTAGGGATAAAAGTGAACTCCAGTCACATCTGGAAGGGAAGGGAAATTTATTAAGCACCTAGTATGTGCTAGGCACTATGCTAAGCATTTTGTAAAAAAAAAAAAAAAGAAGGATCAGGTTTTTTTCCAAGTACTCAACAAATGTCCAGCCACCATCATCAACTTATCTCTCTTTCCCTAGAATCTCCTGCTCCTACCAAGAGACTACCTTAAACTCTGGGGAACCTTGACCTTATCTTGCCCAACCCCAGACCTTCCCCACTTCCCAGACCCTATTCAAACCATGTGCTCCCCAACCCTCTTTCTAGCTCCTTTTTGTGTTATATTCCCCCATTAGAATGTAAGCTCTTTGAGGGCAAGGCCTGTCTTACTTTCTTGCAGCATTTAGCACAGTTCCTGGCATATAATAAGCATTTAATAAAGGTTCTATCATTCATTCTTTCATGCCCCAACTCACTTTGGAAGTAGGTAGGTATCAGGCAGGTGGATCTCAGTTTTTCCTGTGTACAGCTTACCCCAGGGACGCCATGGTGGGGCTCCCCCGGGGAATGGAGCAGCATTAAGTTCAGTTTTCTAGCAGTGCGGGTGACGAATGATGGTCCTTAATTGGCTTCTCGAAGAGTATAAATCCTCTAGCTCTAGCCCCCTGAGAGAACTGTCAGAGGTAGACTTGATTCCTCCCTCCAACTCCCCTGCAGGCTATGCTGTAAAAGGGCAGGAGGAATTTGGAAGAGAGGAGGCTTGTGATAAGAGAGACTCGAGGAGAGAGCTTGAAAGGGGAAAGAGGGTGTGAAAGCATGGAGGGAGAGTTGCACCTGAGCTCTTGGACACATTCCTGCTTGAATAATTTCACTAAGTTACTGCTTGAATTTGGAAATCTCTTTTTGCCTCTTCTGTCACCTCTGCTTGGGTGAGGGGAGCCCTGGAGGTGACACCTCACTACCCACACCTGGTTCGGAGAGGAACAGAAATTCCCTCTTAATTTAAAGGCAAAGTGGTACAGTGGAAAATATGCTTGTTTTGGAGTCAGAGAGCCTGGATTTAGATCCTGACTTTGTAATTTACTCCCAACCTTGTGCAAGCCACTTAAACTCTGTGGGTCTCAGTTTCCTCATCTGTAAAATGAATGGCTTGGATATATATATGATGTCTAATGTTCCCACCAGCTCTAAATCTATGTTTCTATAATTAGTGACTCTGGAAGCCAGGTGGGTCAGTGGGTAGAGAGCTAGTGCTGGAGTCAGGTGGACCTGAGTTAAAATCCAGCCTCAGACACTTAAAACACTAGCTGTGTGACCTTTGTCACTTAATACCCCAATTTCCCTGCCTTCCCCCCTCCAAAAAAAACAAATTAAAAAAAAAAACAAAATAAACAAAAAATCCTTTCCTGCTACAATTCTATTTAAGCATTTTTTAATCACCTATTATATATCAGGTGCTGTACTAGGTGCTAGGTTTAAAAATACAAAAATGAAATATTTTATTCCCTAAAACAACTTATAGTCTATGGGAGTGTGGGGGGCTGGGCAGTGAGCCATTAATAAAGGCCATCTTTGTGTGACCCTGGGTAAGTTACTTAACTCCTGAGTGTCTCTAAAATAAAAATAAAGAGGCAGAGCATTCTGGGTCTAGGGGATAGCTTATGCAAAAGTAGGGAGGCAGAAAATGGATTATAGTTTACAGGCAAGTAGGCTAGTGACATGGTCAGACCTGTGCTTGAGGAATATCAGTTTGTAAATGTGTGGAAGATCCCATCTTCCTATGATCATAGATACCTCAGGTGGAAAAAGTGTAGACCAGATGCAAACTGATCTAAATACTAATAACAGTTAACATTTATATAATACTTTAAGGTTCACAAAGTACTCTACAAATGTTATGTCATTTGATCTTCACAACACCACCGATAAGTTGTTGTTAGTATTAGCACAGCAACCCTGAGATGTAGGTGTGATAATTATCCTGCTTTTACAGATAAAGAGACTGAGGCGGACTTGCCCAGGGCCACACAACCAGTGAATGTCTGAGGCTGGATATGAACTCAGGTCTTCCTGACTCTGGGTCCAGTGTGCCAACTAGCACTAACTTCCTCTTAGACTTTTAATTCTCTTCTTTTTCTACTTTATTTCCTACTACAGTCATCCCTTCCACACTGAGACTTTCCCCATTGAATTTTCAATATATTGATAAATTGTGAGCTGGATTGAGAAATTAAATGGGAATGGGGGGGGAGAGTTTTGTGGAAGCCACAGATAACATGCAAAGGCCAGCAGAGGACAGAAAAAGTTTAGAAACTCAGAAATGCATAAAATACATATATAGTATTGTATAATATCAACATATTTTATCTTCTAATACCGTAATAAGACTTATGCTCTGGTACAAAGGGAGGGCCAAACACATCATGCGGCTTTTCCAGATCATGGTACATGCTGTACCCCTAACCCCTAAGATGTGGAAGGGATAATCACACTCTGTTACTTTACTTTCCCTCTTCAGCACTATGAAGCTGTTGGAATATGGTCCCTTTCCCTTGACTTTTCCAGAGTGGGTACCTATTTTTTCTTTCCCCAAGACAGCCTGAGACCAAGGCTGGATTTTTCCAAAGATCTTTACTAGAATTTTAAGGGAAATAAGGTAACATGCAAACTTGCAGAGAACAGAATTGTAGTGTTTCAGAGCTTAGGCATCTTGTGCAGAGATCATTAGTGGCCTTACCGATTTCACAGGGCTTAGTTTAGCTCTCCATTTCCTTTCCGGCTTACCCTGATTCTCTGTCTATGGTGAGACTGTGTAATCCATATTCCTGGGGAGACTGGAGTGGGGAGGGGTACCTGAAGCACGGAGGCTTGTGAGCTGTCCCCCTAGCTATTGGGGTTTTCCTTCCTACATCACCATGGCATCTGTCACAAAAGCCAGCACCCGAGGAGCTAAACTGTGGGCTGAGGCAGGTAAGACAAGCCTCCTTCCTTGGTCCCACTGAGCCAGAATTGTGCTGTTAAGTATTTAACTCTGGAGGGATAGGGGTAGTGGGGGTGCAAATTTGCCGGATAGGGGGAATGAGAGGTTAATTAGAGGACACTTTTTAATGTTTAATCTGCATTATTAATATTTTCTCTATTACTTAAGATATAACAATAAACCAAGACCTGATTTGTAGTGTTTATAGATTTAAAATTTCCTATCAGCTCTGGAGTCAGGATGAGGTAGTTGAACCTAGGCTACCCCTGCAGAGAACTAAACATTGTCTTTGATCTTAGGATCATCTATCTGGAGCTGGATAGTACCTTAGAGGTCATCTAGGCCAGCCCCCTCATTTTACAGATGAAGAAACAGGCTCAGAGAGTTGAACTAACTTGCCCAAGGTCACACTGAATTTTGAGTCAGGGTTTGAACTCAGGTCCTTTGATTCTGAATTAGCCCCATTTCTACCTGGTAATCTTGGGGAGACCAGGAGGGTACGAGGAGTGGCCAATCACTTGGAGCTTATTCTCATTTCTTGGATCCCAGAGAAAATCTAGAAGTTTCCCAGCCTAGATGAGCTTGTTTGGATGTTCCAGACTAAGTCAATGGATAGAAATACAGGGAGAATGAGTCCTCACATAGATTGCCATCACGTATAGTGATGGCATGACTAAGCAATCTCTTTCTCATCTTTGACAACCCATTGATTCTTACCACCAGGATAGATTGGGCTATTTTCAGGAATGACCAATTGCCCATCCTGTGAAAATGTCTCTCCCACCCAGAAAACCTTATTAGGGAAACAAGAATGGAGGCTAGAACCAAGCTGGGTCCGACCATGCCACTCCCCTGCCCCCCAGATAAACTCCAGGAAAGGCTCCCTATTACTTCCAGAATCAAATACAAAAGCCTCTGGCATTCAAAGCCCATAACAACCTAGCCTCCTCCTGCCTTTCCAGGGTTGCACATACTCTTTGAACCAGTGACATTGGCCTCCCGGTTTTATCTGCTCTCCCAGATGCCCGTAAAGCTTTCCCTTCTCAGTTCAGGCCTACTGACTTCCCCTGCTGCTTTTGAGTCTCAACTAAAACCCAGAAACCTTTTCCCAGCCTCGTAAGTCTAGTGCCTTCCCTTTATTAATCATTTCCTATTTATCTTGTATATGGCTTGTTTGCATAGCTCCTTGAGGGCAGGGGTTGTCCTTTGCCTTCTTTTCGGTTCCCTTCCATTAGGATTGTATCTGGCTCATAGTGTTGTTCAGTCATGTCCGACTCTTCATGACCCTGTTTGGGGTTTTCTTGACAAAGATACTGAAGTGACTTGCCATTTTCTTTTCCAGCTCATTTTACAGATGAGGAAACTGAGGCAAACAGGTGAAGTGACTTGGATACAACTAATAAGTGTCTAAGGCTAGATTTGAACTCGGGAAGATGAGACTTCCTGGTTCCAAGCCCAGTACTCCATTCACTATGCCACCCAGCTGCCCATTTTGGAGGTTGAGTTGTTTCACACCTGACTCTCCACGACCCTATTTTGGGATTTTCTTGGCAAAGATAACTACAGTGGTTTGCCATTTCCTTCTCCAGCTCATTTTACAGATGAGGAAACTGAGGCCAACAGGATTAAGTGACTTGCCCGGTGTCCCACAGCTAATAAGTGTCTGAGGTGAGATTTGAATTCAGGTCCTCCTGACTCCAGACTCTGTACTCTATCCATTTCACCACCTAGCTGCCTTAGCTACCTATAGTAGACATTTAATAAATATTGATTGATAGATAAGAGGACCTATCACAAACCTTTGGCAGAAATTTGTAAGAGAAAGCTCTGTCTTTATCCTTCTCTGTGGTTCTAGGCAAGAGTCAGTCCACTGTCTCTAGACTGAAATTCTCTCCTGTCCCTTGGGGGCTTTCTTTGTCCTAGGGCTATGGTCGAAAGGTTTCTATTTGCCAGGAGTAGCTTTCATTGTCTCTTTCTCTAGAGGCTGGTAGTGGCTTTGAAGCCTCTCTACCTCTGTAGAAGAAAAAGAGCTAAAAGCAGTTAAAGGAATGTAGGTTGCTGAGTATTTAGAAATGCAGATGGCCCGCACAGTCACCTTTTATTTTTATATGGAACATCTGAGTTTTCCCCTTTCTGGTCCCCATCCCTGAGCCTCACCCAGCCTAGACCTAGATGAGTGCTTCCCCTGTCCCCTAGAGGCAGGCTAGTGTGAAACAGCATCCAGGCATCAGATCAGTTAAAGTTAAACACCTTGAACCTCTCTCACAGCGGTGGGGGGGGGGAGCCCTACCCCCTCAAAAACAGAAGGGATTAAAAAATGTAGCCCAGGTGGGAAAGAGAAACCTCTAGGGCCAGTTTAAGGAACTGGGGAGGGAGAGGCTGAGTGAAGCAGTTTTTAAAGTGGTTTCCAACTTGCTTCATCAGCATTCACAGTGGCAGCAGCTGTGGCTTTCCCTAAATCCCTCTCTGTGTTTTTATGATAAACAGAAATGTCTCCTTCTGCCATGGCCAGGGCTCCTGTGGGGGAGAGAGCATGGTGTAATTGAAAAAGCCTTGGTCTTGGCAGTAAAAGATATGGGGTTGAGCCTCAGAGTCCCAGATCAAACTTAGACACTGACAAGTCACCTCATTGCTCTGTTCCTCGGTTTCCCCATCCATAAAATGGAGAAAATAAATAAAATCTGTAGACCTGTCCAGAGGAAAGCACTTTATAGCCCTTAGAACCCTATAGAAATGGGAGTTAATCCAGACTGTCACCGAATCACTGTAGTACTTGTTCTTGTGATTACTTTATGTTAATGGGCCTCAGTTCCCTCCTCTGTTAAAATGGGAGGGGAGGGAGGAGTTGGATTAGATGATATTTGAGTCCATCTCAGCTTTGACCTCCAAGATCTGATGATCCTTAGGGCTGGGACCATCACACAGTAAGTGGCAGATTCACAATTTGAACTCAGATGCCATGGTCCTATGACCCACAATTGCAGCTCTGGTTGGGTCTTCAAGAGCCTATCTTTTGCCCGTCCATCAGCAGGACTCAGCCCTGACAAGATCCACTCAGTGCTTCAAACCCGCTTCTCCAGAGTGGGCTCTTAGATTGTAAAATAGCAGGGCTTTTTTTTTTTTTCTCCCAAGAGAGCAGACTTTTTGAGGTGCTAGGAGGGAGGATAGGTAGAGATAATAATCTGGGGGAGAGATCCAGAACGCAACAGGAAAAGCTGGGGGAGTGAGTATTCCCAGTGAGGTTTTCTAGCTGTTTCATCTTATTGAAAATTCTTGCTTTTAAATGGGAAAACCTGCCGAAGCTCGAGACAGGCAGAGTGACTGAGCTTATCTCTCTCCCTCTTAACAGTCAAGACTCACTGGCTTGCCACCCACTCAAGTTTCTTTCCCTCCCTCACAGCTGGGTAAGAGCTGCAGGAGAAAGTGGATTTCCTTAAGTGCAGGAGAAAAATGTTTTCCTTCCCCCTGCTGTCTCTACTCTCAGTTCGAATGAAGAGGCAGGACTGAGACCAGGGCCTACCCTGCTGCCCTTAGCTAGGGACTGACAACTCTAGCTCTCATTTTAATGATCAACAGCTCCAACATTTAGCCAGCTCCCCCTTTCAATCCCAGAAGGTTGTGCTTAAAGTACCAATGTTCCCTTGTTCTCTCTCTTTTTTTTTTCATAGTTCCCTCCACTGGTACTCCCTGAGGAAAGAACCATTTGTGGGATCATGCTTGATCTTTAGATGAAGAGACAGAGGGTCCAGAGGGGACACTGTAGCATCACAAGCCAGTGGTTGAACAAGAACTCCAAAGTTCTGTAATTCCCCCTAGCTCCTAGTCTATTTGTTAACAGCCCTGTCTTCTCCCATGTGGCAATATTAGTTTCTATTTTAAACGGTTCAGTTTGCTTTCCTCTCTGCCATCCTGCTGGGTGTTTGGAGTGGCTAAAATAATTGTTAATATTTGCACAGATGTGCAGAGACTGAATCCTATTACTGGCTCCATTTGAGCCTTGTTTTATTGGGGGTGGCATCACCCTGCCCTCAAATTCTCTGCTTTTCTCCGGAGTTGAGCTGTGAAATATGGTAATTATACAGACCCTCCTGGGTCCCCAGGCAGCCTTGAGCTGCATGGAAAGGTCAGGAGCCTGGTAGATGAGCCAAACATCCCAGGTCTGACTGGCAAAGACCTAGGAGGCATGCAGTGGATGGTCAGGGTAAAAGATGCTGGAGGATACCCTCACCTAGGCCACCACCGTGGTGTTCCAAGACAATAAGGAATGAGATAAACCCTAGGGGATTGGGTCACCAGGCACATTTCTGGTAGAGAGGAGAGAGGGATTTTATTTAATAGTCAAGTGGCAGTTAACAACCATTAACTAACAATCCACCAAGCACTGTGCTGGGGATAAATGCTGGGGATACAAAAAAAAAAAAAAAAGGCAAAAACAATCCCTGTCCTCAGGGAACTTCCATTCTAAAAGGAGAGGCAACATGCAAATAACTATTGGGAATCTTAGAAGATGAAGGGGGAAGGATAATGGAGGGAGGAAATGGGGAAGGGCCTCCTATGGAAGGAAGCTAGGAAAAACAGGAAGGGGAGGTAAGGTAAGGTGACTGTTGTTCAGTTATGGTCCTACTCTTTCATTCTTAGATACTGGAGTGATTTGCCATTTCCTTCTCCAGCTCATCTTACAGATGAGGAAACTGAGGCAAACAGGGTTAAGTGACTTGCCCAAGGTCACATTTGAACTCAGGTCCGCCTGACTCTAGGCCTGATATTCTATTGCCCAACCTCTACGTCAGCACAAATATACACAGTAGGTAGGTGGAGTTTCTCATGTGAGGAACCCCTAAGGAGGCCAGTATAACAATCTTGGAGTGTGTGGAAGGTACTAAAGTATAAGATCAGAAAAATGAAAATGGATCAGATTATCAAGAACCAAACAGAGGATTTTATGTTCTATCCTGGAAATCATAGGAACAGTTGTCATTGTTCAGTCACGTTCAATTCTTTGTGACCCTGTGGGGGTTTTCTTGGCAAAGATACTGGAAAGGTTTGCTATTTCTTTCTCCTGTGGATGACAGTAAACAGAAGTTAAGTGACTTGCCCAGGGTCACACAGCTAGTAAGTGTCTGAAGCTGGAGTTGAACTCAGGTTTATCTTGATTCTAGGCCCAGCACCCAATCCACTTAGCCACCTAGCTGCCTCTAATTCCATAGGGAGCCCCTGGAGTTTATTGAGTAGGGGGCTGGGATGGCAACACAGTGGGACCTATGTTTTAGGAACATCAGCTGAGTGGAGAATAGACTGGGGAGAGACTTGAGCAGGCATACCAGTTAGAAGACTATACCAATAATCCGGTCAGGAGGTAATGACGGTCTGAAGGTTGGGTGGTTGCTCTGAGTGGAGAGAAAAGAATATATAGGAGAGCGATTTTTATGAGTAGAAACAACAGGATTTCACAACAGATTGGATATTTGGGGTGATTGTGAGGAGTCAAGGATGATGAAGAAATTGAATTGATTCTGTATCATTTGATAATTGATTCTACTCTGTAATGGATCTTGTTCTCTGTATTACTGCTCCATTTTGTGTGATTACTCAAGCCACATATCTTTGTCTCTTTGCTTAGGAGCTAAGTTTAGAAGTTCAGCTCTCCTGCTAATCACTGTTCTATTCTTGCCTCAAGAAAGTCTGTTATCCTTGAGGGATACAGGTGGACAGCAGGGAGTCTGGTCTAGTATCTTTACACTGACAAATCATTCTTCAGGGATGCCTGGTTTGTTATCCAAAGAAGTCCAGTCTGCTATCTCTAACTTTGCAGGAGGACTCAAACAATGAACATTTCTTAGTCATTGGAGGGAAGGAGGGGGCTGTTCTAGCCCAACATTCCCAATTTTCAACCAATCATGTACTCCTCACCCCCAAGATGCTGCCAGCCAATTGCATTGTTCTCCCCACCTATTCAACTCTGTTCTTTGTTCTCTTGTATTTCCCAAAACTCTGTGGAGGCTATTAAGCCCCACCTTGGGGTCTTTGGTGATTGAGAGAAGGCATTGACCCAATTTATTGGCTATTCATAGCCTAACTATGCTCAGACCGTTGTCTCTCAGTTTACCTTATTTTTCTTTCTTTCTTTTTTTTTTTAAGTTTACCTTAATTTTCTAATGTAACAATGTTACCAAAATCTCAAGCCTCACACCTTGATGACTTGGAAGATGGTGCTACCTACCCTCCATAGTTGACCGCAAGGTTGGGGACAGGTATGTAAGATAATGAGTTCTATTTTAGATGTGTTGAGTTTGATATCCCCACTGGACATAGAATTTGAGATGTCTGAAAGATGAGGCCAAATTGGAACTCAGGAAGGGGATCAGAGCCAGATGTGGAAATTGCCTGCATAGACATGTTAATTGAATCTATGGGAACTGATGAGATCACCAAGTGAGATAGTGTAGAAGATGAAGCCCTGGGGGGCTCCCCACAGTTAGCAGGCATGATTTGAATGAAGCTTTGTGACAGAGCCTGAAAAGGTACATCAGACAGGTAAAAGGAGTCCTAAGAGATAAATGTCATGAAAACCTAGGGTTACAACTCTCTAGTTATGCTTAAATTACCACCCCCTGCTTCTGAGTAGATATGGACAATTTAGAAGCACCTTACCACCCTTCCAGAAACCTAGAATGTTAGAAAAGCCTCTGGCAATTATCTAGGTTTTTTTTTTCTTTTTGGAATGTGGAAGGCAGGGCAATTGGGGTTAAGTGACTCGCCCAAGGTCACATGGCTAGTATGTGTTAAGTGTCTGAGGTTGGATTTGAACTCAGGTCCTCCTGACTCCAGGGCTAGTGCTCTATCACTGCACCACCTAGCCACCCCAAATGATCTAGTTTTAACTTCATTTTTTTCTTGTTGTTTAGTCATTTCAGTTGTGTCCAACTCTTTGGGACCCCATTTTAGGGTTTTGTTGACAAAGACCCTGGAATCATTTGTCATTTTCTTCTCCAGCTCATTTTACAGAGGAGGAAACTGAGGCCGAGTAAGTACCTTGCCCAGATTCACACAGCAAATAAGTGTCTGAGGTCAGATTTGAACTCAGGTCTTGTAGACTTCAGGCTCTGGTCCTCTATGCCACCTAGTTGCCCCATTTTACATATGAGGAAGCTGAGGCCCAGAGAAGTGCTTCCAGAGTCACACAGAAAATAGGCAGAATGGGAGCTAGATCCAAGGTCTCCTGATTCCCAGTGCAGCTGTGGTGTTTCTTTCCCTGGCATGGCTTATTAGGTCTGGGACACACCATCCTCTCTTTTCTGATCAGCCTCTGTGCTTCTGTATGAAACCTGAACCTCCCAATGGACCTGCTAGTCCACCCAGCCTCCCAACCCAGTTCTTCTGGTGAGCAAGAGAGTTCAGAGGTCAAGATTAGGGTACCGAGGGGTGGCTAGGTGGCAAAGTGAATAGAGCACCAGCCCTGGAGTCAGGAGGACCTGAGTTCAAATTTGGCCTCAGAAACTTAACACAAAAACTAGCCGCGTGACCTTGGGCAAATCGCTTAACCCCAACTGCCCTCCAAAAAGCAAAAAAATAAAAATAAAAAGGAAATACGGAGCTTAAGTGACTTACCCAAGGTCACATGGGCAGTGAGTAGCAGATAGGAGAATTGAACTCAGGTTCTATGCATCATACTCTTCCCCTTCACCTACCTTTAAAGATCAAGGACAGGTGAGGCAGGGACTCCACTTCATACTTATAATAGTAAGTGAGGGGGGAAGGGAGAGTTTGTTATATGTAAAGGTTTGGGCTCATGGTATTGTTGTTCAGTCCTGTCTGACTCTTCATGACCCCATTTGGGGTTTTCTTGGCAAAGATCCTGAAGTTGTTTGCCATTTCCTTCTCCAGCTCATTTTACAGATGAGGAAACTAAGGCCAACAGGGTTAAGTGACTTGCCCAGGATCACACAGCTAGTGAATTTTTGTGGCTGGATTTGAATTTAGGGAGATGTCTTTCTGACTCCAGGCCTGGAACTCTATTCACTACACCACCAATCCAATAACATTCCAAGGATGAGGCATTTGTCTGTCAGTCACCAAGCCTATCTGAGCTTATCCACTGAATGACCATATTTTCCCCCTGAAACATGATACTCAGTTTTGCTGGGTAGGTGACTCTTGGTTTTAATCCCAGCTTCTTTGACCTCCGGAATATCATATTCCAAGCCCTTCGATCCCTCAGTGTAGAAGCTGTCAGATACTGGGTTATCCTGATTGTGTTTCCACAATAATTCAAATTGTTTCTTCCTGGCTGCTTGTAATATTCTCTCTTTAATCTGGGAATTCTGGAACCTGGCTATAATATTCCTAGGAGTTTTCTTTTTGGGATCTTTTTCAGGAGGTGATCGGTGGATTCTTTCAACCTCTATTTTGCCCTCTGGTTCTAAAGCATCAGGGCAGTTTTCTTTGAGAACTTCCTGGAGGATGATTTCTAGGTTCTTACTTTGGTCATGGCTTTCAGGTAGTACAATAATTTTAAAATTATCTCTCCTGGATCTATTTTCCAGGTCAGTGGTTTTTCCCATGAGATATTTCACATTGCCTTCTATTCTTTCATTTGTTTGCATCTGTTTAACAGCATCTTGATTTCTCATAAAGTCATTAGCTTCCATTTGCTCCAATATAATTCTGAAGCAATGATTCTCCTCATTGAGTTTTTGAGATTCTTTTTCCATCTGGCAAATTCGCCTTTTTAAGGCATTCTTCTCCTCATTTCCTTTTTGGGCCTCCTTTGCCATTTGAGTCAGTCTGTTTTTTAAGGTATTATTTTCCTCAGTCAGGCTGTTGACTCTCACTTCATAATTTTCTTGCATGTTCTCATTTCTCTTCCCAATTTTTCCTCCACTTCTCTTATCTGCTTCTTAAGGTCCTCTATGGCCTGTAACCAGCTTGTATTTTCCTTTGAAGCTTTTGGTGCAGGAGTTCTGACTTCACTGATTTCCTCCTGTTCCATGCTTTGCTCCTTTTTTGTCCCCAAAATAGGAATGTAATGTTGGAATCTTCTGTCTGCTTTGTTTCCTTTGCCTGCTCATTTTGCCACTCAATTACTTGACTTTTGGGCTTTTTGCCACAGTAGGACTCTGCCACCAGACAGGGGAGCTTTCGTCCCAAACACTGGGGTTTTCTCAGCTGCCGGAGGTATTAGATGGGTGTCCTCTCTGAGGTCTCCACACGCTCTGGAAAGCTGGACACATACCCCAGGACCTCCACCCTAGATGGCAATCCAGATCCAAGCAGGTTAAAGCAAGAGTGATTACCCCTCAGACTGGTGCTTGGTCCCCCCACACTCTGCAGGCCAGGAGCTGAAGCTGCCACATGGCACAGCCTTGCCGGTGCCTCAGCAGCTTCTCGCCCTGGGGGGCAAAAGCCATGCACTCCCACTTACTGGTCCCAAAGTCCAGACTGCACTGGCCTCTCACTTTGTCCTTCGCATCTATGTGTTGATAAATCTGGAAACCGCTACAGCTGCTGCTGATCTGGAGTCCCTCAGGCCATGGCTGGTCAGGCCCACCCAGGGGCTAAAGCCTCGGTGTGGGGCTGGGCTTGGCTCCCAGAGCGCTTCGAGCTGGATTCCTGTGGGCCTGCTAGGCTGTCCTCAGTGGGAGGTTAGCTTCTCTGTGTCATTTTGTGGGTTCTGCAGCTCCAAAGTTTGTTTAGAGTCCCCTTTTACATGGATTGGGGTAGGTGGAAGCTGGAGCCGTGGGAAGGTCATGCTTCTACTCCGCCATCTTGGCTCTGCCCCCAGATCCATCTCTATCTGAGCTTATCCAGTAGAATACTGGATATTAAAAAATTAATTTCATTTTTTGAATGAACAAAAATTTATTTTGTCTCCCTTCTTTCCTCTTTCTCATTGGAAAAGAAAAAGAAAAACCAAAAGCCTTGTAAAACTATGCAGTCAAGAAGAACAAACTCCCGCGTTGGTCACGTCCAAAAAATATCCAGTGACTTCTTGACTAAGTGCCAACCTCCAACTCTGCCTCAGGATAAGTGGAGGAGACAGTGAGTGACCCTTGAGAGGCCTGAGCATCAAGGTTACAAATGTAATGTGCTGCTGTTGGCTGCCACAGAGAACAATTCAGGTTTCCTTAAGTCTCAGCCCCAGAGCTGCCACATCCAGCCTAGATGCCTGGGAGAAGTGCTGGAAATGAATGGGTCCTAATTCTCTTAACCCCAATACCTTCAGATAGCAGGGACATAATGCGGCCGCTTTCAGGTTGACAACCACTGGAAGAATTATCCATAGTGAAGGGTAGAAAGAGTGTGGAGTTGACTACAAAAATGGCAAAGGAAAATTCTGAGAACCGCGAGCAGGAGGTGAAGAAGTCACTGTACTGAGGGCAGCCCCTCTGCCCAAGGTTCCCCTCTTGTTCAGTCTCAGCTGCTATGGTCAGACTGGTAGTGTGATCTATCCAAGAAGGTAACATTCAAGGGTGGGGAGAGCTGTAGAGGGAATGGGAGAGACTCTACCACAGACCTATCTGAGATTAGTTTAGGTGTGTTCCTGGGACAATCTGAAGGATGCTAGAGTAGCTGTCCCTCATCCCCAGGGTGTCTGAGGAAGCTGAAATTTGTTCTTGGGAACAAGACATGACTGCCTTGCTTCTCTCCATGGTCAAGCACAGGTTAGATTCTAGCCAGGATTTCCTGTTTAACATTGGCCATCCTTTAGTTTCTTAGTAGTCTGTTGCCAAGTGTAGAACCTACCTGCCAAATATCTTTTGGAATCCTTCTTCCCCAGTCCCAGACACTGTTGTATAGTGGATAAAGTCCAGGACCAGGAGTCAGGAAGAGCTGGGTTTATGTCCCATCTCAGACACTTCTAGCCATGTCACCCAGGACAAGCCACTTAACCTCTCCATGCCTCAGTTTCCACATCTGTAAAATGAGGGGGTAGGACTCTATGATCTCTAAGGTCTTTTTTAGCCCTAAATCTACAATCCTAGTTGTCTTTTTTCCTCCTTATTATCTGTTTTCTAAATTATTGAAATAGCCTTTAGACTCATCTCACTGACTCCCATCTTTCCCCTTTCCAATGCCTGCTCTATCTAAATGACAAAATCTTCTTAATGCATAGATCTAACCACTTTTTACTCCCCTTCTCAAAAAACCCTCAGTGGTTCACCATTGCTCATAGGGTGAAATATAAAATCCTGAGCCTGGCACACAAGACCCTCCATAATTTGGCTTCAGTCAACCTTTCAATCAATCAACTTGCTTGTACCAGAAACTGTGTTAAACCCAGGAAGCACAAATAAAGGCAAATGATGATCCCTGCCTTCAAGAAACTTATAGTCTAACAGGAGAGAGAAAATGAAAACATTTCCAGCATTATTTCATTTTTTTTTTCTTTTTGGAGGTGAGAAGGCAGACCAACTGGGATTAAATGACTTGCCCAAGGTCACACAGGTAATAAGTGTTAAGTGTCTGAGGCTGGATTTGAACTCAGGTACGCCTGACTCCAGGGCTGGTACTCTATTCATTGCCACCTAACTGCCCCTATTATTTCATTCTTTATATACTCCACACTCAAGTCAAACAACTGCTCTCCCATTTTTCATCTTACCTTTCCCCACTTGCATGAATTTGCAGCTAGAATATACTTCCTCCATATTTCTGCTTATTGAAATCCTTCTCTTCCTTCTAGGCACAGCTAAGGGGTCACCTCTTCCATGAAGCCCTCTCTGATGGCTGTCACATTGTCCACCCTGCCTCAAGGGCAGCTAGGTGGTGCAGTAGGTAGAACACAGCTTGGAATCTGGAAGACTCATCTTCCTGAGTTCAAATTCAGACTCAGACACTTACTAGCTGTGTGACCCTGGGCAAGTCACTTAACCATGCCTCAGTTTCCTCATCTGTAAAATGAGTTGCAGAAGGAAATAGCAAACCACTTCAGTATCTTTGCCAAGAAAACCCAAAATGTGGTCATAAAGAGTCAGACATGATTGAAAATGACTGAGCAACAATAACAACAAAAAGACCTTGGGCAAGTCCTGTAATTAATTATGCCTCAATTTCATTCTTTCTAAAATGATGCAGTTAGACAAGATGACTTCTAAGGAAGGTTCTTTCTGGGTTGAGGTCATGGTCCTCTTTGAGAAGGAAGGAACAAACAACAATCAACATTTTGTGAGTATCAGTAGCTGCCCCACTGGGGACACAACTGGACAGTTTCAGTTGGGCAACACAGCTCCCTTCCTTCCTTCCTCCCTCCCTCCTTCATTCCTTCCTTCCTTCTCTCTCTCCTCCCTTCACTCCCTCCTTCCCTTCTCTGTACATAAAGAGAATCATGCCTTTACCAGTAGGTGTTCTGCCCAAAGGACTATAAATTTTGAGTGCTGAAACTTCATAAACTATCTTGGGGTTTATTTCTTTTTTGAGGATCATGTCTTAATCCAAACCACTCTAGATCTCATTGATTGGCCAACAGTAGGTCCTAGTCCAAGACTCATTTAGTCATTGTTTGGGCTCTGATGGTTCAGAGTGAATGTAAATAGCAATTGTTTCTGTTTTGGCCTGATACCCTGAAGATCTTCCCTTCCCGGATTGATTTTTTTTTTTTTTGACTAGGTAAAAGAGGCCATTCTTCGCCTCATTCTTACCTCCTTAATCCCTGAATGGGCATTGGCTCAGACAAATCGAGACCTGAGAAAGACCTTAGGCCAAAGTCTCCCTCTGCATCCAGGGTCATCTCTAGTCATCCTAATCTATGTCTTGCCAGTGGACACAGAAGGCTTCTGAGGAAAGAGTGAGGCTGGTGACTTTGCACAGCCCTGCCTCACTTAAATCCAATGTCATGGTCCTCTTTGAGAATGAAGGATAAACAATGACAACAGCAAGGATCCTGTGATCTTCTATGTCTCCTGGGAAAGAAGGGACCTCATAGCTCTAAGGTTTCAATAACCATATCTGCCCATGCACTGGCTGGGTTCCTGACATTACCACTTTAGAGAAAATGAAAGTAAACATATTTTTAAAATGTTTTTAATGACCAATCATTCATTTTCTGTTCACAGTTCAACCATGTCCATCAGGTGACAAAAGGGAACATCTCATGATATATCAAAGATTACTAGAGTGTAAAATTCCATGAAGATAAAAGATATACCTTCTTTAAATTTTGTATCTCCCTCAGTATCTAGCCCTGTGGCAGGTATTTAATAAATATTTGTTTAATTGTATTGAAGTGGATATTTCCCATATTTGGTGAGAGAAAAGCAAATTGGAATTGATCCATTTTTGTCATATGCCAGACGACAAGTGCAAGATGCATGTGTCAGGTGACCAGGTCTGTTTCCAGCTCTGATGTGGTTTTGATCAGGTCACCTCCTTCTTCCTGCTTGTCCCTTTCTCCATCAGCAACCTGAATATCAAGCAGTCCCATCCTTCTTCCATGTTCCTGTCTCTTCCCTTAAGACTTGGGAGGGTGAAGGAGCTAGCTACTTGAAATGTCTATGGAGCTGTCTCCAGGAAAGGGACAGAGCAGGGTGGGAATGAGGTGGGTCTGTGTCTTCAGCCTGTCTCTGGCTTGCTTTCATGCCAGAACTGCCACTAAGCCTGGCATAACTTGATCATGGCATTGACCAATGTGCCCCCTTTGACAGAGGGAATGAAACAGGTTGGAGAGAATTGAGGGAGGACAGGAAAAGGGAGTCAGTGAAATAAGCTCCCAGTACCCCTTATTTGGGTGGGGGCCTATGTGAGAGAAGAACTAAATATAATGAGAGGAAATCAAGATTCTCTGAGGCTAGACAGATGTGGGCCTGATAGCATTCTCTTACCCAGTTCCTTTTGGGAGACAGAAGTGGGTTCATGCTGGAAAGTGAGAGGGCTCTTGACTCCAGCTTGCCTGCAAACACCAGGATACCTCTAGTATTAGTATCCACGGACAGAGATATTCAGGGCTCCCCCAAACCACTGGTGAGGGAAGGACTGAGTGCTGCTCAAGGAAGGCAACCTGGGCCTCACTAGCCCTGGCTGCTCTTGGACAAATAAGCCACCAGTGCCACAACCACTGCAATATAGACACCGGTGCCAAGGGTGATAGAGAGGATGGCCAGAAAGAGGGCCCGTCGAGAAGTCATGCTGGCCAGGTGAAAGTCCCCTTTGGAGATGGCCTTGCTGGTCTAGGAAAAGAGAAGTCACATAAGCAGATCCCCCTCTCACTCTGGACACATCCTTCATAGGCTACTTGAGAATGAAGACAAGGGTAGTAAAGGCCCATGAGGGAAAGTATAATTCCCCAGGGATTCAACTGATTCTTCCTTCTTTTTGGCCATTCCCTAAAAATCCCTGACTTAAGTCACACAAAAGGATAGGAGTGGATCATTTCAGAAAATGGGTGCTATTAAAAATGGGATGAAGTTGTTTTGGGGGCAAGGCAGGGCAGGGCCATTCCTATTTGTCCCCATAGACACGATATCTTGGGTAGCTTATATAGCACCCACCCCCAACAATTACCCAAGTGAAATCACATTTGGAAAAAAAAAACCACCCTAAACTCTCAAAAGTAGCTTTGAATGAGAAGAGAATACCTTAAAAAACAACTTTCTTAGGTGGTGGGGAGAGACACTGAGGAAATCAAAGAGCATAGTGCCATATGCCACAAAGTCAGTATGTTGAAGGGCTGACTGTATACATATACACATCTCTCTCTCTCTCTCTCTCTCTCTTTCTGTCTATCTATATTTATATTTAGTTAGTTATTTCTCAGGTTTTCATAAGACACAGCCAAAAAAGTCACTTCCCAGGTCCAGAAGTACCCTTTCCCAGGGCTAGGAGTGACTGCCCAATTCATAGCCCTCCTGAGACCTGATTGCTTGTGGGTAGAAGGCATAAGGTTTTAAAAAACAGACTTCCCTTTATGGTATAAAGCACAGCCAGGATGGTCCTTTCATTTGAAAGAAAAGTCATGCTCCATCCTGCATCCCACACCCCACCTATAGATGCTCCACAGTGAACCTTACCCTTTGTGAGAAGTAGAAGGCTGCAATGCCCAGAGGCCAGAAGCAGCAGAGCATGGAGAAGATGGCGAGGCCAAGGTGGTCCCGAGGTGGTAGAGTGAGAAAACCATCTTCACTCTCACTGACACTGGAGGAGTCACTCTGGAAAATAGCAGGGAAGGGGATTAGGTTGGCTAAGAAGGAGTTCCTGCCTTGAGAGATGGGAAGGAAAGAAAGGGGTCCTGGAATCTCAACTAAGACTAAGAGTGAGAATATCTTTTTTTTTTTGGAGGGGTGAAGGCAAGGCAATTGGTGTTAAGTGACTTGACCAACATCACACAGCTAGTTAAGTGTCAAGTGTCTAAGGCTGGATTTGAACCCAGGTCCTTCTGACTCCAGGGCCGGTGCTTAATTCACTGAGTCACCTACCTAGCTACACCATGAGAATATCTTTGATATTGGATCCCAGATTTGAGATGTAAGGCTTTTAGTGTTTGCCCTGCCCTCCCTTTAGAACAGGGGTTCTTAACCCCTATGTGTTATGGACCTCTCTGGAAGTCTGATGAAGCTAAAGATCCTTCTCTGAAATATTTATTCAATTTTATTCCCCCCCCCATTTACAGTTCCCTCCCTTTATCCTTTCCCCTACATATTGAGAAGGCAGGAAATAGAAATATATATATTTTTTGAGGGATGATGGTAGGGCAATTGGGGTTAAGTGACTTGCCCAAGGTCATACAGCTAGTAAGTGTTAAGTATCTGAGGCCAGATTTGAATTCAGGTCCTCCTGAATCCAGGGCGGGTGCTCTACTCATTGTACCACCTAGCTACCCCAGAAATGTATATTTTTTTAAATATATTTCAAAAATATAAAAATATTTTTAAATAGTACCCAATGATATTGAAATACAGTTACCAAAATCATTTTTTTAAAAACCAACAGGTCAGAGATCCCCTGAGGGCTATCCACAGTACCCTTAGTGATTAGAACTTCTGCCTTAGAGCATTCTCCTAAAGGACAGGAATTCCATCTTCTACATAAGGCCTAACAGGAATCAGCCTTGCATATTGAAAGACCTGGGTTTAAAGCTCAGTTCTTGTTGTTTGTCCTTCCTTCTGGAAGAGGACCAATGACATCAGGAGGGTGATGTCTTGACTTGCAAGGGAACTGGATTTAAGTGAGGCAGGACTGTGCAAAGTCATCAGCCTCATTCTACTCCAAATTCATTGGAGTCCAGTGGCAAGACTTAGGTCAGGACAACTGGCCCTCAGCTCTTAATATATGCTAATGGTGTGACCATGCCTAGAATGCACTCCTTCCTTTCACCCCTCCATCATAGAGTCTCTCTTGGTTTAAGATGTGGCTCAGGCACCATCTTTTGTGTGAAGCTTTTCCTGATTTCCCACAACTTCCAGTACCCTTTCCTCCTAAACTACATTGTATTTAACTGATTTGTATATATTTGTATTATTTATTTTACATTTATGCTGTATATATTGTTATATGGGCTTACCTCCACCATTAAAACATAAGCTCATCGCAAGTAGGGATTGCTTTATTCTTTATACTTTTATTTTTAGTGCCTGGCATATAGTAGGTGCTTAATGAATACTTGCTGATTGATTGATTAAGAGGAAATCAAGTTGTATAATCTTGAGTGATAATGATGATGATAGTAGGATAGGAGATGGAGGACTCAGTGAATGAATATCCACAAGGCTGCCCCTCTGTTCTTGGGCTCTGGAGGGGCTTTGTGGAAGGTTGGCCCAATGGTCCCCTAACTGCTAATATATATATATTTCCCAAAGAGGATAAGAAAACAACTTCCTATCTTCGATCTCTACCACATGGGATACTCAGGGAGCACAATTCCTAAGGGTCACACTTGAGGACCTCTATAGAGGGCCATGTATGGCCTCCAGGCGGAAGGTTCCCCATTCCTTTTTAGATTATATTAATCTAGGAAAGTGAAAATTTGGGAAGGAGGTGGCCCCCACCCCAGGGGGTTGTCTGAACCTAGAAACTACCAGGAGCTAATTCCACTCCAGGTAGCTTCTTCTGATCCTGGAGGGCAAGCCTTCTTAAACTTTTTCTATATATGACCCCTTTATGATTTTTGGCAGTGTTTCTTGGCATTGCATGGCCTGAGGGCATGTACAATGCAAAGTGAACATGCTTTGTGTTCAGAATGAAGGCTGCAGTGAAGTTGCCTGATGTGACACAGGCAAGCACTGCCAGAAACATTTTGGATTCATTATGTGTTTGATTTTTAATTAATTTTTGGTTATTGCCTGTTTAGAAATCTTTTACTGTTGCCAAATTTTTCTCAAAGGGCTCAAGACCCACAATTTAAGAAGCAATGTCCTAGAGGAACCCTTGTCTGGGTCAATCACAATCTATACCCTAGCCCTTTGACTGCCTCTGGTCCAGGTTCGGGGGTGTGTCAGGTTGAATGACAACTTTTATGAATCTAAAACTGTTGTCTTAATGCAAGGGACAACAGCATTTTCAAAAGAGAAGTTGAGATATGGCATAGTATGCCAATATTCTAATATTTCCCATGAGTATTCATGGAAAGCAAAAGAGTGTGAAGCTATAGATATGAATAGCAACTATTTTAGAAATGAAAGCCTAGAGAGTTTAAGTCACTTACCCAAGGTTATGAAGTGATAGAAAGAGGCAGAGACAGGAGAACTTTGTTCTCTTGACTTGGTTCAGGCCCAGTGATGCTACAGCCTTCTTCCCTTACCCCACTCACCTCATCTTCTTCTTCCTCCACCTCCAGAAACTCATCTTCCACTTCAAAGGACACTGTCTGAATCTTGGCATCTTCCTCGGCCTGGCCAGGTCTCTGGACTCCTTCAAGGGTGCTGGTCTGGGGCTCCTTACCTTCTGTGAAGGTGGTTTCACAGCTATCTCCTTTCCACTCCTTAGCTTTGTCCTTCATGAGGAGAAAATTGGACCCATACAGTGCCTCTACAGCCAGCTGCAGGGACCCTGCATCTAATAGTTGGTGGGTTCTGGCCTGACCGGCACTGCCAAAAAAGTAGGAATAGAGCTTCTCCTGGCAGTCCCAAGTTGGAGAGTCTTCACAGAAGGGGTACGTGTTGGGGAGGTGACCATTACTCCTGGCCAACAGTGGCTTGTGCACATTATTCAGGCCTTCCATGTTTACAGGGGTAGGAGTAGAGGGGTTGGTGATGCAGGTGTTTGGCTGAGCCACAGCTGGGAACAGGAGTGCCACTTTCAAGGATCCTGCTGAAAGAGGAACACACAGACACAGTAGTGGGTTTGAGGGATCACTCAGGGTGAAAAAGAAAACCTGGCTTCAGAAATACAGTGAAGACCACCCTAGGCTTTTTAACAAGGGTTTTTTGGTGCTTTAGTTATGTCCTTAGGGGTAGGTAGGTGGCACAGTGGAGAGAGCATCTGACCTAGAGTGAGGAAGACTCATCTTCCTGAGTTCAAATCTGTTCTCAGTGATTCACTAGCTGTGTGACCGTGGCCAAGTTACTTAACCCTATTTGCCTCAGTTTCCTCATCTGTAAAATGAGTTGAAGAAGGAAATGGAAAACCACTGCAGTGTCTTTGCCAAGAAAACCCCATATATGGTGTCATGAAAAGTCATATACAACTGGAACAACTGAACATCACTCCTTCAATGGGACCCAATTTGTTGACCTGGCATATGCTGGCTTCTGCCTCATAACAAAGTCTTATTAGAGAGAGGACCAGGATTCCTGAACTCAGGGTCCTAAGCTTGGTTAGCCAAAGATGGTGGTAGGATCAGGACAGATTACATAGTAGGCATTCAGTAAATGCTTGTTAAATCAAGGAGTGACTTTGGGCAAATTTCACACTGCTCTGTCTTCAGGAATCCAGCAAGGGGACAGGAGAGGGAAAGCCTTCCTGGCTGAGGGATAACTGTGGTACAATGGATTCAAGAACTTGGGTTCATAGCATCATCGACCTAGGTCCAGAACTGACTTAACAGACCTCCTAATCCAACCAATTTCTAGAAAAAGAAACAGGCTCCAAGTTCAAAGATTTGTTCAATATCACAGGTAAATGGCAGAACTGAGAACGCAGGTCCCATGACTCTAAGTTCAGTAAAAACATTCAATATTCTTTACATTGCATTATATTGCCTCTGACATGTGTGATTCTGGGCAAGTGCCCTGACTTCCCCTCACATTTCCTCAGAAGATGATGAGGTGAGTCTGATGGAAAGTTGTGGGGTTAGGGAAGGAGGCTGTATCATCATTGGGCCTGAACCAAGTCAAGAGAACAGAGTTCTCCTGTCTCTGGAACTGGACTAGATGAATTCTCAGGTAATGTCCTGCTCTAGAGCCATGAACCTTTGTGGACAGAGCCAAGGTGGTATCAATGACCTATGGGATATGGTTGGTTCCTATTTTGTTCTGAGCTTATGAGACAATAGCAACAACCTCTGTGAGGTCCTCTGGAAGGAATAAGTCTCTCTGAGCCTTCTTTCACTCAGCTTCAAGGCTGTCCCAAGCTCAGAGTCACCTCTCCACTGCTTTTCCATAACTTCTCAGTAAGAGGTTTGGGGAGAGGGGAGAAGCAAAAAAAAAAAAAAAGCAGTAGGGAACAGAAATTGAAATTTCTATGCCCAGTGCCAGACCCAAGAGCTATCCCTTACTTTTCCCTCTGTCCTACTTCCACCCATTTTTATGCAGTCAAAGTCTGGGCAAGTTCCTTGTCCATTTTCTCCACCAGAAGTAGAGGAATGAGCCAAACTCCTAATTAATCTACATTTTTTAATATCTACAGTGTTCAGGGCACACGATTTAGGAAAAAGGAGAAATAAATGAATTGGTCCCCATCTTGAGGAAGTGAGAGGATGGATGCAGGCAATGGAAACCATGGATTTAAAGCTAGAAGACACCTTGGAAGTAATCACTCTCTCCTCTTGGCCATCTCCACAGCCTTGCTATTCTCCTTTCCACCCAGGAGAAACTTCCACCCTGTGGCCCTTTCCTAATTGGTAAGAGGCCTAATTGGCCTCTCCCAGACCACTATTCCAAGAAAAAACTCCAGCCGTGTGACCTTGGGCAAATCACTTAACCCCAAATTGCCCCCCCCAAAAAAAGCAAAAAAAAAAAAGAAATAGGGGCGGCCAGGTGGCTCAGCGAGTAAGAGCACCGGCTCCAGTGTCGGGATGACCTGGGGATCAAATCCGGGCACAGATACTTAGCACCACACCCAGAAATAACTGGCTGTGTAACCTTGAGCAAGTTACTTAACCCCGAG
>NW_027185809.1:30992753-31027583 GCF_028583685.1 Petaurus breviceps papuanus
CCAGAAACACCTGGCCGTGTAACCTTGAGCAAGTTACTTAACCCCAATTGCTTAGGGGCACCCAGGTGGCTCAGCGAGTAAGAGCACTGGCTCCAGTGTAAGGATTGACCTGGATCAAATCCAGGCTCAGATACTCAGCACCACACCCAGAAATAAATGGCCATGTAACCTTGAGCAAGTTACTTAACCCCAATTGCTTTAAAAAAAGAAATAATGATTTATTTTGATTCATTTTTTTTTAGTCATGTCCAACTCTGTGACCCCATTTAGGGTTTTCTTGGCAGAGATACTGGAATGGTTTGCCATTTCCTTCTCCAGCTCATTTCACAGATAAGGAACTGAGGAAAACAAGGTTAAGTGACTTGCCCAGTCATAAGGCTAGTAAGTGCCTGATGCCAGATTTGAACTTAGGAAGCTGAGTCTTTTTGATTTCAAGTTCAGTACTTCATCTACTATGCCACCTGAGGATCACTTTACATATTTCATTTTATATATCTACATCTATCCATCTATTGATCTATCTATCTGTTTGTCTGTCTGTCTGTCTACCTACCTATCTCTTTATATCATCTCATTTTGTTCTTCCCAACAACCCTATTTTTGATGAGGAAACAACCTGAGAGACATTAAATGATTTTCACAGGGTCCTACAGCTAGTAAAGTATCTGATTAGGATTTGAATTCAGGTCTTCTTGACTCCCAATCAGACACTCTAGTACATAACCTACTTTCTTCTATGTATTCAAGTGTCCCCCTTGAGCTGCAGCCACATCCAACCTTTGGGTCTCTTTTCTGTTCTATTGTTGGAGTGTGGAGTGGAGGGGCTCCATGGTATTAGCTGTTCTACAAAACCAGAGCTTGGGCCATAATATCTTCTTCTGGACACCCACAGCCTTTAGAGTTACCCCAGAGATGGGAGCAAGAGGTAAGGCCCTTGAAATTCCCAAATTATAGGATTTAGTTCTGGAAGACACCTTAGAGAACATAATAGTAACTATCATTTATATAATACTTTTAGTTTTGCAAATATCTATTTTTATCCCTGAAATAGAACTCTGGGAGGGAGGCACTCTTATTATTCCTATTTTTCAGATTAGGAAACTCAGACAGATGGAAGTTAAATGACTTGCCCAGGGTTCTACAGTATTGGAAACCTCAGGAACTCCTGATTTCCTGACTTCAATCCCAGTGCTCTATCCACCATGCCACCTAAGTGCCTGCATCTAGGATAATGTATTCATTTTTCAGATGAGAACACTGAAAATGGGCTCATCAGTAAAATGTTAAATTAGCTAACCAAAGTCATAGGTGACACCTAGATCCTCTGGCTCCAAGGCAGGGCTGTTCCTATTATACCATCCTACCTTCTCCAGCAGCTAGACAAGGCCTGAGAGTTTATCTAAATGTGTTGTTCTGGACCCTCTCCCTTCATCATTATGTCTAGAATCAGAAAAGTGCTGTTCCTTCCATACCCTGTCCTGGTAAAGCTTCACCTAGAAGACTATTACTTGGTTCTAGGTGCCACATATTAGAAAAGACAGTGAGGAATATTCAGAGCAGGCCATTCAGAAGGTTGAGTAGAGTTTAGAACAGCTCCAGGGTCAGGGAAAAGAACTGGAATTGCTTAGCCCTAGGGAAAAAAAGGCTTAGGTAGAAATGAAGACAATCTAAAAGTATTTGAAGGCCTGTAGTGTGGAAGATTAGACTAATTCTATTTGGCCCTATTGAGCAGAGGGAGGAACAATAGGTAGAAATTACAGGGACTTCGATTTCAGCTGAATATAACAGAAAACTCCTAATAATTGAAATCAAAGGAGATACCATATGTAAAGCACTTTGCAAATCTTACTATCAACAGAAATATTATTGTTATCATTATAATTACTATAGCTGTCCAAAAGTTCTGGAGTTAGTGAATTCTTCATTGGAGGTCTTCAAAGAGAAGACCAATGACATCACGGGTGATGTCTTGCCTTTCCAGTGAATTAGATTCAAGTGAGGCAGAGTTGAACAAAGTCATCAGCCTGACTCTCTTCCTGAGTCATCAAAGTCCAGTGGCAGGACAAAAGTCAAGATGACTCGAGATGACTGGGGATGCAGTGGATGACCTTGTCGTCTTTGATGTCTAACCAAGCTCTAAGTGCTCCAGAGGCCTGCTTCAGTTGCCCTAGGGGCCGTTGGGACAAATTATTTTCATATACCCATTCCACCAGGAGAAATCTTCACATGCGTGGGGTACACATTCCCTTTAACTCACCCATAGGTTTGGTGCCTCTTAGTTACCCTCAACCTGTCTGCCAACACAGTTTACTGGGGTGTGGATGCTGTTCATGCCATGGGTAAGAGTTGGGTGAAGGTCTATTCCAAATGTGGATAAGCAGCCCTGAAATGGATTTGGCAATCCTTCACCCCCGAGGTACTAGTCTGAGCACCCCGAACCCCAATATAAGCCTCTCAGACTGGGCAGGGCCTCAGCTCCACTGTCAAACATATTATAAAAGGCTATTCATTTTTAGGTACAGGTTGGACTAGATGACCTCTGAGGTCCTTCCTGACTCTGAGGCTCAGTGAAACCACCTAGCTTTAGGGAAGAAGTAAATGAGGCATAATATAAATGCAGTGACTTGCCCAAGGCCATATATTGGTTTAATATCAAAGTGGGGACTAGAACCCAGTTCTCTTGACAATGCCTTGTCCACGATACCAAGCTGTTTCCTGAGGTCAAAGTTGCCATGGGTACTGTTATCATAGCAACTGTCATGGGCTGTTGGAGAAGTCTGGAAGCTTTAAAAGTGAAGAGATTTGCTCTTTTGCTCTAGCAGTGTGTGTGTGAGTGTATGTGTGAGTATGTGAATGTGTGTGAGTGTTGTATCAGTGTGTATGTGTGTGAGTGTGTGTGTGACAACTGAGCTTCATTCAGCCCAGGCTCCATGCCAGCCACAAACTCAGGCTGCCTTTTGTGAAAGAAACAAGCTTCTCTCTGCCTGTTGACTAAAGTTTGTCAAAAATGCTCTTATGCACATTCCAAGCAATTATAGGGAGAGAGACTGAATGATACAGTTTATTCTGGTGGCTAGGGAAACTTTATTTAAAACAATTTCCAATTATCCTTTGTTGTAATATCAAAAATGATGAGAAAACATGGTCAATGAAAAGTTGATTCAGTGATGTTTTTGTAATATTTAATCAGAGGAAAAAATGATAATATGACTCTAATTAATGGAAAGCATTTATATAACTCTTTAAGGTTTATAAAGTGATTACATACATGTAATCTCATTATTTTGTATAATACACCTGTGAGATAGGAGCTACTCTTAATCTGTATAACACTTCTGTGAGATAGGTACTTACCACTATGCCCATTTTGCAGATGAAGAAATTGAACTAGAGAAAGATTAATATAGACTTGTCCACTTTATAGTTTGTGTCTAAGGCAGGATTTAAAGTTGGTCCTTCTGACTCCAGGTTCAGTGCTCTCTATCCACTGTGCCTCTTAGCACTCTGAAACATTTATCTTCTGCATTTAGTATCTTTAGGTTTTAATATTTTGGTCCAGATTTTTCTTGAAACAGAAAGGCCTCCATCATAATAAACTGACCAAGAAGCCATTCAGACTGCAACCTAAACACACCACGCATCTGCTATTAGTTTCCATGACCATGCTTGTGCACAGGAGAAAAAGAAGGAAGATGAATTATTAAAAAGATGATTTTTTTGAGAGAAGTTTTAGAAGTCATCTGTGAACCGAGGTATCACAGTGAATAGAGTGTTGGGACTAGAGTCAGGAAGACTCATCTTCCTGAGTTTAAATGTGTCTTCAAATACTTAGTAGCTGTGTGACCCCGGGCAAGTCACTTAACCTTGTTTGCTTCAGTTTCCTCAACTGTAAAATGAGCTGAAGAAAGAAGTGGCAAACCACTCTAGCATGTGGGGCAAGAAAACACCAAGTTGGGGGTGGCTAGGTGGTGCAGTGAATAGAGCACCAGCCCTGGAGTCAGGAGGATTTGAGTTCAAATCCAGCCTCAGACACTTAACACAAAACTAGCCGTGTGACCTTGGGCAAGTCATTTAACCCCAATTGCCCTACCTTCCCCCCTCAAAAAAAAGGAAAAAAAGAAAATACCAAATGGGGTCACAAAGAGTCAGACATGACTGGAAAATGACCAAACAACAACAGAAGTCATCTAGCCCTCATCTTTAGATAGAGTTTTAGACCCCAAGTTAGAAACCTGGCATTTGAATTCTCAGACATTTTCAGGATGACCCTGAACAAATCAGTCTAGTGACTTGTGACTAATGTCTATACCCCTCTCAACCTCAGTTTTCTCATCTGTAAAATAGAGATAATAATAGCACCTAACTCATGGGGTGGTTATGAGGATCTAGTGAGACAGACTATGTTAAATGTTTTGCAAACCTTAAAATGTCACTAATACTAATTCATAAAATAAATGCTATTTATTATCTTTCAGATATGAAAACTGAGGTTCAAAGTGGTTTTGCTGAAGCTAGTAAATGAAGGAAGTAAGATTCAAGCTAGGTTTACACACACACATCCAGCCTCCCCCAACTGTATCAACTACTACCTTTCAATGTATTTTTGTGTATTTGAGTATACAGTATATGGGTATGAATGGGTTGGGTGTAGAGATGTGCTGGTAAATATTTAACAACTGCCTCTCAGAAGAGAAAGTGTAGGAAGAACACATTTTAAAAATGAATTTGCATTAACAATTTCTCCTTGCTTTCTTAAATCTAGACAATCAATAGAATAATAAATCAAGCCCTGCTTTGAACATTTGTCACTTTCCAAAGTGTAAATAAATGCTCACACTAAAGACTGAACAATTGGCTCTCATGTGCAGACTCCAGCACACTCTTGGGTGGGGAGGAAGGTGATGAAGGATGCATGCATATAGTATACAGACACACAGTAAATGCAGTCACAAAGCAAGGTGGCAATAACTAGCAACAACTGAATAGCCACCTAAATGCTCACTCCCAAATGAGGGCCATCGTCTTCTCTTAGAGATTTACAGGTCAGGCTCCTCCTAAGGCCTAGTCAGATGGGAAGGAAAGAGTAAGAATTGACCTAATCCCTAAGAACTACCTTGAAGAAGAGGTTAAGTGTCACCCAAATTTAGGTGGCACTTAGAATCTAGGAGGAAAGGTTAGTCATCAGGGAAAAAAGGCTAAAGAGAAGTTACAAAGGATGAATATGGAGAAAGTTATTAGATTTAGCAACATAGAAGTGCTTGATAACTTTGGAGAGAACCACTTTAGTTAAATGAGGATGTCAGAAGCCAGATTGCTAGCAGTTGAGAAGTAAATTGAAGAAGGTATAAAAGCAATAAATGTAAATGGCTTTTTCTAGGAGTTTGGCTATGAAAGAGAAAAAGGTTATAGGAGCATAGCCTCCTATTTTAAAACAATTCTACAGCTGGGAAGGTCCCAGAAAATATACTCTGCCCTGCCAGGTTCTGGCAAGAGCATATTTCACCTCTGTCAGTTCCAGGTTATCTGTCTATAACTTAGCAATGAGTGATTCCAAGGTGTCATCTCCATAGCAACCTGCCAGGGAGTAATGGAAAGAGTGCTGGATCTGGAACCAGAGTGCCTGGGTTCAAATCCCAGCTTTGTCACTTATCAGTCTTGTGACCTTGGAGAAAGTCAACTTACCTTCCTGGGCTCCGATTTTCTTTTCTGACAAAGGACAGAAGGACAAAAAGGGGTTATGCTAGACCAGGGGTACTTAGCCTATTGTTTTCTGCCACATACACCTTTGGCATTATGATAATGCCTATAGAATCAAAGTTTTTAAATAATTGAAGGAAATGCTTGATTCTTACCAGAGATTACTGACTTTCCCAGTGTTCTGGTATTTCACTCCTTCCCACTTTCTCTACTCCCCAGTAATACTGGCCTCCTTGTTATTCCTCAAAAAGAACACTCCATCTCTCAGCTAAACATTTTACTGGCTGCCCTCTTTGTCTGGGAATTCTTTTCTTCCTCACCTCCAACTCCCAGCTTCCCTGTCATCTTTCAAATCTTAACTAGTCCCACCTTTTGCAAGATGCCTTTTCCAGTCATCCTTAATCTTAGAACCTTCACTCTGTGAACTCCCCTCCCCCTATGTTTTGTTTGCACATAATTGTATATTATTCCTCCCGTTAGACTGTGAGCTTTTTAAGAACAAGGACTGCTTTTATTTCTTTTTGGGGGGAGGTGTTTTCCTTCATATCTTCAGCACTTAGCACTTGTGCCCAGTCTGTGGTAGTGACTTCTGAGCTCACATTGATATGATCAGCCACAGCCCGACACACTCTGTATTGACCCTAACATCATGATGTCATCTTGGCCTCTTAAAGCATGAAGGACAAATAACAACTTAGCACAGTGCCTGTTACATAGAAGGTGCTAAATAAATACTTGTTGACATGTGATTCCCCTGCCTCCATCCATGTTCATGGGCTCCTTGAAATCTATTCATAGACCCCCTTGGGGAGTCTATGGATAACAAATTAAGAACCCCTTTACTAGATTTTCTTTAAAGTCCTCTTGAACTGAAATTCCTATGTTCCTACCCCCATAATCAATACTGGGGAATGGACAGTATCCATTCATAGGTATGACCCTCTCTAAGATGGGAGTGGGGCAAGGGGGCAGGGCAGCTAAGGCTGCCTGCCAGATGAGCCCTGGAATTGACAGGGGTGAAATTGCTTGGAGCTTTGGAAAAGTGGTACCATTCACACTCACTAGTCAAATTGGTCAATTTCCAGGCAGTCACCAAATCTTTATTCTCACTAATAAAAACCTTGTTTTTCCACTGAAGCAGTTCCTTCCCAAACACTTAAAGGCAGAGTGGTGCATCTAATGGTGGGAAATAGCACATCAGGCCCATAGGGCAAGGGAGAGGATGTGACAAGAGGGAGGAATGGGAGGAGGGGAGAAAAAGAGAGAAAGGAAAACAGAAAGAGGGATAGGGAGAATACCAGTGGTTATACTAGGATCAGGAAAACAATTTTCTGTGAGTCCAGAGGCCTATGTCCTAGGTTGGATGATCACTGAGTTCCTTGCAAAGGAAGGAAAATGGAAGGAGCAGCAGGATTAGGGAATTCAACAGCCGTCTTTCATCCAGAGACAGAGGCAGCATCTTTGTCCTGACAATGATGCTTTCCCTCCTCTGAAAGAGGACATGGAGTATCCCTCCAGCAGTGTACATGTGCCAGCTCTTTCTCTCAGTGCTGTTTAGGGGAAAGAATGTTGGGCTAAGAGTCAGAAGACTTAAGATCTAATGTCATTCTGGGTGACTTTGGGCATGTCATTTAAAAAATGACATGAACCTCAGTTTTTTCAACTGTAAAATGGGAAGGATAACATCTGCCCTGCCTATCTCACAGTTTTGTCCCAAGGATCAAATTATATAAGGGGTGTGAAAACACTTTGTAAAATGTAAAGTGTTATACAAATGTAAGGGCTTAGTAATGTGCAGTTGTCCTTAGATGATCTCTGCCAAAGTCTTTTTCTCTCTGTAGAAATGCTAAGCTTTCCATTGTTCTTGGTTAGGAAATAAGCAGGTTTGGATCTGGAGCAGTTATTACAGGTGCCCCTCATCCTGACAGTTCCAAATGGTGCTCTCTCAGCCTTGCCTGCAGGAAGAAGTATAGGGAGTAGTCCACTCCCTTATTACCAGTTGCAGGCAATCTCTCCTAAAGACTGACCATGTGGAAAATAAGGCCCAGTACCCTTGGATTTCTCTTGCTACTGCTTTGTTGCAAAGGGTTAGTGACTCTCCATTAACTGGGGGAAATTTTATTCTCAACAACTCTACATGGACAGCTATAAATCAGAAAGGGATGATACTGGGAAAGGGTGGGGGAACTGGTTCTTCCACACTGGGATGTGTTCTGGCAGGACAACTTGGGGAGGTCAACCATATAGCTTACTCAGTACTATACAAGTATCAATTAATGACAATTTGAGTGACTGACAAGGCCTGCCACTCTCTTATGGAATTATTAGTGAAGAGGCTCATTTTTTTTTTCAAAAGGAGAGCTCCCTAGGGAATAATCCCTTCTTTCCCCTTCCCCATTCTTCATGCCCTCCCTGCCTGGAAAAATGAACCCTATCCAGTCTGAGATTGAGATGAGGTCCCTAGGAGAATGAAGCTAATTGCTTTGAGTCCAGCCTTTGGCTTCTGGATGTGCTCAGGTTGGGAGTTTATTTTGCTCCTAGTTCCATCATCATCGCTTTAGGAGCAAGGGAACAGAGAATGTCTAAATACAGGGTCCTTCTTCCCTCTAATTTCTCCATGTCAAGATCTAGCATTTATGACTGAGCTTCTTGTAAGACATTAATGGTTTTCTTGGAAAGTTACTCCAAGGAAATAATGGAAAACAGTAGGAATATAATTTACTTTTCTATAGCTCATAATTCCTTTCTGTTCTTTTTTAGACAACCTAATTACTCAATGAAATAACATCAACTCACTCTCAAGATTGAGTTTAAAAACCCATTCTTAACCTATGTTTAATTTCTATAGGCAGGGTAGGTTTGGCAATCCTAAAGAGAATCTTGGGGTGCTAGAGTTCAAGGGCACCTGATGGACCATCTAATCCAACTCCTTCACTTTACAAATGAAGAAACTGAGACTCAGAGAAGTCTACGATTGTGACTTACACACAGTTACATGTGTAGTTAGTGGCAGAGAATAGAGCTGGGGACCAAGGCCTCATCAATGCGCTAACACAGGATTTCCAGAGCAAATTTTCCCTATGATCCCCTGCCACATAGTTGAAATTTTGGTTTTACAGATTCTTGATAAACCAGGGGGACCAATAGTAATTTGAGTGAGGAGATGGCAAGGTGGGGACTGACCAGAACACCTTGCCTGGAAATTGTCCATGTTACTATTGATCCAGTGTTTAAACTATATCTGATATTACAAAATTTTAAGAAAGGACTTCATATGGACAATTTTCTTGGGAACATTGTGTCAACCTGAAAATGATTTATCCCTTTATGAACGAATCAAAGTGAGTAGAGCTGATAACTGGGACAAGGTAGGTAGTTAAGAGAGATAAAGGGTCACACAAGTAAATGTTAGAGTTAGTAATTGAACCCAGTCTTCTGCATCTTATTGTTTCAGTACTCTTCCACTATACTACTGTTTCCCCTAAAGTTAGCTAGACTTAGGCTGCTGGCCTGGTCATATAAATGTGTCATAGCAATAAAGGGATCCTAGACAGAGTTATGCTTCAGTACACAGAATGTGAACTTGGACCACATTTTCTGGACCACAGTTAAAACAAAGCCCTCTGGTCCTCTAAGGTTGTCTAGGATGTGAAATACTACATTGCATAAATAGAGCTTTTCTGCTTCAGAAACACAAATTTAATCCCAAATAGTACACTCCCCAAGTTCCGAAAATCCTACCAGCACCATGCTTTCCCCTTGAATTCATTTGTAGACCAAAAAGAAGCCTGCTATGAGGGGATGAGAAGAAACACAGGAGATGCTTTTCACCCCTTGGGGATAAAGGAGGTAAGCTTGATTTGTTTTGGAGAAGGGTGAGGAGTTCTAAAAGAGCAGGCCAGGGGTGGCTAGGTGGCATAGTGAATAGAGCATGGGCCCTGGAGTCAGGAGGTTCAAATCTGGCCTCAGACACTTAACACAAAACTAGCAGTGTGACCTTGGGCAAGTCACTTAACCCCAATTGCCCTGCCTTCCCCCCTCCAAAAAGCAAAAACAAACAAAAAAGAGAAGGGGGTGCCACTGTTCTATGAGAGAAATAATTCTGACAATCCACATAGTGAGTTTGTCTGAAGAACTCAAAGCATTTTGCAGATGTGTTCATTCAACTTTATCACACTTGAAGGAAAGAGGAAGAATTAGATATTTCTTCTTCCTGAAAGGGCACAGAGAGGTTGAGTGATTTGCCCAGCATCACACAGCATCCAGATGTTTAGTTGTTAATAGCTATCCTGATTCCACATCTCTTCATGGTTTAGTAGAAGGGCTAATGTGAAGTTAGTTTTCTTGAAAGGGAAGGATGATTCTGGAGTCTTGAAGAGAAAGGGTTAAGGTCAGATCTCCCTATGCCTTAGTTCTCCTACTGAGAAATGAATAAATCTTAATCCAACCAACCTCCCAAGCTGCTCCTGTAGGTGACATTTGGGGATATGTGTGAATCACACTCCAGTTAGAAAGACACCAAGACCTAAACATTTTCCTGACCAACTGGGTCAGGTTGGAGTGAAAGGTAACATGACCGGGTAGCACTTAGCCATTCTGTGTTTGAGAGGGCAAAAGAGGAGACAACAGTCCCAAAGGGCTCAAGGGAGCCAGACACTCTATGATTTTGAAGGCAGGCACCAGGAGGTCAGAAAAGGGGAAAGGATTCAGAGTGTGGGGAGCGCTCGCTCTTCTCTCTCTCTCTCTCTCTCTCTCTCCTCTCCCTCTCTTTCTCCACCCCTACTCCGAAATCATAGAAAAGGGGGAGGTGGGAAGGAGCGATAAGGACTGGGGTCTGTATCTGACCTATCTCAATGGCTGCCAGTGAGCCTAGCCTGGTCTGGGTCTGGGTCAGCAGGCATGGTACCCGGGTCACTAGGTGAGTCCTGAACTGAGGACGGGGTGCCAGATCTTGGCTCCATGTGTGTCTCTGCTCTCCCATCGACTGCTCCTTGGCCTGACTATCTTATTCCCAAGGGGTTGGGGATGGGTAAGGGATCCAGAAAGGAAAGAGGAACGTGTGGAACACAGCAAGTCTCCCCTGGTCCCGAGCGCTGTCCCGCCCTGCCGCGCCGCCGCCCCCAAGCGAAGCCGCTCACCTCAAGCGTGTCTCCCAGTCCAGCTAGCAGCCCCGCCCCAGGACAGTCCCTTACCTGGCGGGTGGCGTAGGTTCGCGCCTCCACGGGACTCAGGAGCCGCAATCCAGGCATGGTCCTCTCGTCTCCAGGTGCCCGCCCCCCCTCCCCCCCGCCTCTCCCCAGTGGGCTAGAGCTCTAAGGCTTCCAGCTCAGCTGGGAGCCGCCGCCGCACGCTCCAGCACCGCGGACAGCTCCCCCCAGCAGGATGCCAGGCGCTCCCCTGGCCCAGTCACCGGCCTTAATCGACGCCGGCTCTTCCCAGCCAGGTCCCGGGAGTCCCACATTCCTGCCCCCGGGACCGCTGCCTTACCAGTCTTCTCCCCAACGATCCACCCTCAGGGCCCGGGCTGGGAGACTGTTCAGCTCACAGCCCGCGCTCTCTCCGACTTATAGGCGCAGCCGAGAAGGGTCCCTCCTCCTCCTCCCCTGCTTCCTCCCTCCCCATCTCGACTGCGCTGTCTCCTGTGTTTTCACCAAACCACCCCGCCCCCGCCCCCCAGGTTGTAATCCTAAGGGAATCACAGGGAAAGGCTCAATTCTGAGTATGGGAAGACACTGAAGTGCCCTCCCCCACAGGAAGGGATTGGGGAGGCAGGCTGTCAGGCTTAGAGTTGACCTGACCCTTCTCCAGAGGAAAGGGAGATAGTAAAACTCCCCATTCGACCACGGAGTAAATGCCTGTGTGGTGTTGTTGGGTTTTTTTGTCCCCTCCCAATACATCAAGCTTGTAGGGAGGGGGTAGAGGGACCCAGGAAGAGAGCCTTGTTGCCTCTGATAATTTCAAGTCACTTGACCCAAATGAACTACCACCTTGGGTCCTGAAAGAACTGGCAGACATTACTGTTGAGCCTCTGTCAGGGATATCTGAAAGGTCACGGGCAATGAGAGAAAGTACTGCAGGACTGGAAAAATGTCCAAATTTGAAAAAGAAAAAAATTTAAGTGGAGGAAAAGCTAATAAAGTCTGCAAACTGTAAGCCATTGAGCTTCACTCAATTCCTGGGAAAATTTAGACTGGATCATTAAAGAGATGATTATAGAGATGGTTATTGAGCCAAAGGAAATTGACGATTACAAAGAAAGAGTTTGGCTTCATCCAGAGCAAGTCATGCCAGACTAACCTCATTTTCTTTTCTGACAGGGTTACTAAATGAGTAGATCATGGAATGCTGTAGATGAAGTTTACTTTGATTTTGGTAAAGAATTTTATATAATATCTTAAATTGTTCTTGTAGAAAAGGCAGAGATGTGGCCTACATGATGGATTCAGAATTGGATGAATTGTCTGACTCGAAGAGTAAAATTGTTAATGGTTCAATGTTTACTTGGCAGGAAGCCTCTAGTTGTGTGCCCCAAGGTTCTATGTTTGGCCTTGTGCTACTTAATATATACATTTTTTAAATAATGACTTGGATAAAGGCATGGATGGCATCATTACCATATTTGCAGATGATGCAAAGCTGGGAGGGATAGTTAAGACTTTGAATGGCAGTAAGAATATGGAAAGATCATGACAGTTTAGAATATTGGCCTGGATCTAGTAAGATGAAATTCAATAAATGTAAAGTCTTAGTCTTGGGTTCAAAAATCAATTTCAAAAATACAGGATGGAGAGGGGTTAGAAAGTAGTTTGTCTGAAAAAGATCTGATTTGGTGGGGAGAGACTCCAAGCTCAATTATGAGTCAGCAGTATGATGCGATGGCCAAATAAAGCTAATGTGACCTTGGGCTATATTAAGAGAGGCATAGCTTCCAGAATAAGAAAATGATAATCTGTTCTTCTCTGGTCAGATCACATGTGGAATAACATGTTCACTTCTGCACTCTGAGTTAAAGGACATTGACAGACTGGATAACTTCCAAAGGAGGGTAACCAGGCTAGTGAAAGGTCCTTGAGGATCAGTTAAAGGAAATGGAAAAGGGAGGACAAAGGGCAAAAAAATCCAACAACTTTGTTCAAGTGTTTGAAGGGCTCTGATATGAAAAAAAGATTAGATTTGTTTTGTGGATATGAGAAAGCAGAACCTGGGGCAGTGAGGTAGAAATTGTAGAATTTTGATATCAAGAAACAATTCTTTTTTTTTTTTTTTTTTTGCCTTTTGGAGGGCAATTGGGGTTAAGTAATTTGCCCAAGGTTACATGGCTAGGTTTATTTTTTTGTATGTGTTAAGTGTCTGAGGCTGGAACCAAACTCAGGTCCTCCCGACTCGGGCCGGCGCTTTACTCACTGCACCACCTAGCCGCCCCTAAGAAACAATTCTTAACAATGACAGGTGTGCTGAAGCCAACTTGAGCCTGTGAGCCAGGTTAAATTTTGTTAAATTTTGAGTGTGAACATTTACCTTGGAAATTGGCAAATTCTATAGCTTGGGTACACAAGGCTCAGCAGTCAATGACTATAGTGGTCTGCTGTTTGATAAACCCAGGGACCCCAGTTTTTGGGATGAGAACTCACTATTTGACAGGGACTGCTGGGAGAACTGGAATGTGGTGTGGCAGAAATTGGGCATAGACCATTATCTAACACCATATACCAAAATCAAGTCTAAATGGGTGCATGATCTAGGTATAAAGGCTGATACCCTAAGCAATCTGGGAAAGCAAGGAATAATTTACCTGTCAGATTCGTGGAGAGGGGAAGATTTTATGACCAAACAAGAATTAGAGGGCATTATAAAATGCAATATGGATAATTTTGATTATATTAAATTGAAAAGCTTCTGTACAAACAAAGCCAATGTAACCAGGATTAAAAGGGAAGTGGAAAATTGGGAAAGAATTTTTACAACCTATGTCACCGATAAAGGACTAATTTCTAAAATATACAGAGAATTGAGTCAAATCTATAAGAATATAAGTCATTCCCCAATTGATAAATGGTCAAAGTATATGAACAGGCAGAGGAAGAAATTAAAGATATTTATAAGCATATGAAAAAATGCTCTAAATCACTATTGATGAGAAAAATGCAAATCAAAACAACTCTGAGGTACCACATCTCACCAGTCAGGTTGGCTAAGATGACAAAACAGGAAAATGACAAATGCTGGAGAGGATGTGGACAAATTGGAACACTAATGCATTGCTGGTGGAGTTGTGAACTGATCCAACCATTCTGGAAAGCAATCTGGAATTATGCTCAAAGGGCTATAAATAATTTCATACACTTTGACCCAGCAATACCACTTCTAGGGTTGTATCCCAAAGAGATCATGGAAGTGGGGAAAAGACCCATATGTACAAAAATATTTATAGCAGCTCTTTTTGTGGTAGCAAAGAATTGGAAATTAAGGGGGTGCTCATCAATTGGGGAATGGCTGAACAAGTTGTAGTATATACATGTTATGGAATACTATTGTGCAATAAGAAATGAGGAGCAGATGGACTTCTTATTTACCTGGAGAGACTTATACGATCTGATGCTGAGTGAGAAGAGTAGAGCCAGGAGGAATTTGTACAGAATTACAGACACAACGTATGTGTGATGACCAGCTTTGATAAACTGGACTCTTCTCAGCAATCCAGAGTCATAAGTCAACCCCAAAAGACTCATGATGGAGAGAGATGTCTACATCCAGAGAAAGAACTGAGTTTGAACCCAGATTGAAGCAAACTACCTGCCCTTTTTCTTGTTTGGCTTTGTTTCCTCTTTCACATTTTTCATTCCATCTGATACAATCCTTCTTGATAACCTAATGCTTAATGTGAAAGTATTTGCAGATACTATACTTGATTGTATGCCACCATGGCGGGTAGGGGGGAAGGAGAGAAAATTGGAAACTCAAGGAATTGCGGTAATGAATCTTGTAAACTAAAAGTAAACAAATTAATGAAGACCCAAAAAAATGGCAAATTCTGTATATCAGGGCTTGATTTATTGTTTTGTTTATTGTCTAGACCTAAAGTGATGGAGAAAATGTTAATGGAGCAGATTACAATTAAAAGTGCATCGTGGGCACATTTCCCCTCAGAGAGATGGTTGTTTAACATTTACCAGCACAGGGCACATAGATGGTGCAGTAGATAGAGTACTAGCACTGCAGTCAGAAGGACTTGAGTTCAAATCCAGTCTCAGATACTCATGAGTTGTATGACCCTGGGCAAGTCACTTAACCCTGATTGCCTTAAAGAAATTTTTTTTTACCAGCACACTCCTGATCAGAGGTATCCAAAAAGGGAACAAGCTGCCTCAGGAGGTGTGTAGGTTCACACAAGCAAAGACTAGGATACCATTTGTCAGAGATGTGATGGTGCATATTCCTTTCCAGTAAGTGTTAAGTTAGATGGTTGCTGAGGTCCTATCCAACTCTAAAATGTGATGATTCTGTGCCTCACAGTGCTGTAGAGCAGGTAGCAGTTCTGCTTCTAATCTTGCCTCTGTCCTTGCCCACTGAGGTAACTCCTTTTTTTTACCTCAGCTTCCTCATTTGTACCATGGGGATATAACTACTACTAATACTTTATAAATATTTATTTATTGCTTTATAGTTTGAAAAGCCCTGAAGTGAAAGAAAATGCTTTATATAATAGGGCCTTTTTTCTCCCCCAAATCTGCTAAACCTTCCAAAAGGTGGTGAGGGGGGATTACTCTTTTGATGAGGTTCTGTAGTATGACAGAAGTACTAAATTAGCTATTTAGAGAATCTAGGTACAAATTCCATTACCACCACTTATTACTTTTTTGGTCTTAGGCAATTCACTTACCCTCTCTGGGCCTCATTTTCCTCATCTGTAACATGGGGGCATTGAACTAGAATATAGTCACTACATGGTCTCTTAGGCCCCCTCTTCTTTTATTTTTGGAGTCTAAGGCCCCCTTTTCAACTCTCAATCTGTGATGCTGGGATGGGGATTCAAATCCCAACTCTTCTACTTGATACCTTGATGACCTTGGACAAGTCAGCTAACCTATATGGATTTCAGTTGCCTCATCTATTAAATGAGAAGGCTGGATAAAATACTCTCTAAATTCTATTCCAGTTCTAAATTTATGATAGAAATGAAAATGCTATGGCTGAGATTAGGAGTCAGAGCAAGCTCAAGATGAATTATTGGGTAGTAAGTTAAGAACCACAACTAATGGACCACTCAGTCCCATTGGTCTGTGACCAATGATTCTGCAATTTTTAGTAGCAGTGGCTTTCCTAGCTCTGGACACTGCCCTCCAACTACAACAATAAGATCATCTTATAGTGTTCTCAGTTCAATAATTGATCCCTTGGGATATATCATTAAGGAGACCTTAGATGTTCACACTCTTGAGCCTAGCCACCCTCTAGCTCCTTCCTCTCCAGATCAGAGACTTGAGTCATGACTGTAACATGTAAACCATACTCAATGCTCTGTAATTCTCTCTCCCTTTCTCCTACCCCCAACCATATTCATACTCATTCAGCACATATGTAGCTGAATGTAGCTCTCTATATACATTTCAGTTTATCTGTGGTCTGCTGTATCTTTATACTTGTATTAATACTAAAGGTTCATCTCTTGAACTCTAATTTGTACCAGGTAATGTGACATGGCTTTGATGATCTAAGAAAACTCAAAATTGTAACTGGTTCAAGGAGGAAACAGAAGGATGCATGGCAACTGTAAGTTGCCTACATATTAGCCAATGATTACTGGAGCATGAGTAGTGCTATAAAAAGTGGTACTGATGACATGCAAAACAGAAAAAGGAGGTCACACTGGCAAATAGAGATAAGCAATGGGTAGCTTAAATGCTCCACTGGGAGAGGCAGAGTCAAGATGGTGGAGTAGAAACACGACCTCCCTGCAGCTCCAGCTTCCACCTTCTCCAATCCATGTAAAAAGGGGACTCTAAACAAACTTTGGAGCTGCAGAACCCACAAAATGACACAGAAAAGCTAACCTCCTGCTGAGGACAGCCCAGCAGGCCAGCAGGAATCCGCCAGCTCAGCTCTCTGGGAGCTCAGCCCAGCACTACCCTGAGGCTTTAGCCCCAGGACCGGCCTGACCAGGGACTTCAGATCAGCAGCAGCTGTGGGCATTTCCAGATTTATCAACACATAGATATGAAGGACAAAGTGAGAGGTCAGTGTAGTCTAGACTTTGGGACCCAGTAAGTGGGAGTGCATGGCTTTTGCCCCCAGGGCGAGAAGACACTGAGACACAGCCCAGCACAGCCAGCCAGCGCCACATGGCAGCTTCAGCTCCTGGCCTGCAGAGTGTAGGGGGACCAAGCAACCAGTCTGAGGGGTAATCGCTCTTGCTTTAACCTGCTTGGATCTGGATTGCAGTCTAGGGTGGAGGTCCTAGGGTGTGTGTCCAGCCTGCCAGAGTGTGTGGAGACCTCAGAGAGGGCACCCATCTAATACCTCCGGCAGCTGAGAAAACCCCAGCATTTGGGAGGAAAGCTCCCCTGTCTGGTGGCAAAAAGCCCAGGGGTCAAGTGACTGAGGGGCACCATGACCAGGCAAAGGAAACAAAGCAGACAGAAGATTTCAACATTAGACTCCTATTTTGGGGACAAAAAGGAGCAAAGCATGGAACAGGAGGAAGACAGTGAAGTCAGAACTCCTGCAGCAAAAGCTTCAAAGAAAAATACGAGCTGGTTACAGGCCATAAAGGACCTTAAGAAGCAGATAAGAGAAGTGGAGGAAAAATTGGGAAGAGAAATGAGAACAATGCAAAAAAATTATGAAATGAGAGTCAACAGCCTGATTAAGGAAAATAACACCTTGAAAAACAGACTAACTCAAATGGCAAAAGAGGCTCAAAAAGGCAATGAGGAGAAGAATGCCTTGAAAAGCCAAATTTGCCAGATGGAAAAAGAATCTCAAAAGCTCAATGAGGAGAATCATTGCTTCATAATTAGACTGGAGCAAATGGAAGCTAATGACTTTATGAGAAATCAAGATGCTGTTAAACAGATCCAAACAAATGAAAGAATAGAAGGCAATGTGAAATATCTCATGGGAAAACCACTGACCTGGAAAATAGATCCAGGAGAGATAATTTAAAAATTATTGTACTACCTGAAAGCCATGACCAAAGAAAGAATCTAGAAATCATCCTCCAAGAAATTCTCAAGGAAAACTGCCCTGATGTTTTAGAACCAGAGGGCAAAATAGAGGTTGAAAGAATCCACTGATCACCTCCTGAAAAAGATCACCAAAAGAAAACTCCTAGGAATATTATAGCCAGGTTCTGGAATTCCCAGATCAAGGAGAGAATATTACAAGCAGCCAAGAAGAAATAATTTGAATATTGTGGAAACACAATCAGGATAACCCAGGATCTGGCAGCTTCTACACTGAGGGATCGAAGGGCTTGGAATATGATATTCCGGAGGTCAAAGGAGCTGGGATTAAAACCAAGAGTCACCTACCCAGCAAAACTGAGTATCATGTTTCAGGGGAAAATATATGGTCATTCAGTGGAAAAGAGGACTTTCAAGCATTCTTGCTGAAAAAAAAAAAACAGAGCTGAATAGAAAATTTGACATTCAGATACAAGAAGTAAGAGAAGCATGAGAAGGTAAACAGGGAAAAGGAATCATAAGGAACTTATTAAAGTTGAACTATTAACATTCCTACATGGAAAAACAATAATTGCAACTTATGAAACTTTTCTCGGTAGTTGAAGGGAATGGAAATATATGTGTGTGTGTGTGTGTGTGTGTGTGTATGAGGGTATATGGGCATATGAATACACATGTGAATGTGTGTATATATGTTTACAGGTACACATAGATAGAGGGCACAAGACCAATTTAACAGGAAGGGATGATACTTAAAAGGTGAAATTAAGAGGTGAGAGAGGAATATAATGAGAGGAGATGGGGAGAGACTGAATGGGGCAAATGATCTCATATAGAAGAGGCAAGGGAAAATGGTTACAATGGAGGGGAAGAATAGGAAGGCAAAAGGGAATAGGTCAACCTTATTCCCATTGAATATGGCTTGAGGAGGGAATGAAATACACACTTAATAAGGTACTCACCTAAGGAGAGTAGGGGAGGAAGGGGATGAGAAGGGGGATGATGGAAGGGAGGGCAGGCTGGGGGGGGGGGGGGGAAGTTGGAAGCACCTACTTTTGAAAAGAGACGGGATCAAAGTAGAGAATAGAACAAGTGGTTGGTGGGATAGGAGGGAGGGAAATATAGTCAGTCTTTTACAATGTATCTACTATGTTATTGTTTTGCATTAGCCACACATGTACAACCTATACTGAACTGCTTATCTTCCCAGTAAGTGTGGGCATCAAGGGAGGAAGGGAATGAATCTGGAATTAAAAGTTTTAAAATCAAATATTCAAATATATATATACTATTATTAATACTATTTTACATGTAATTGGGGAATAAGATATACAGGCACTGGAGCATAGAGATCCACTGGAAAAGTCGAAAGAGGTATGGGAGAAAATATGGGAGAGAGCAGATTGGAGGAGGGAATATCCTGTGGGACTGCTATTTTGGGGCGGTGGGTAGGGGAAAAATGGGGAGAAAATTTGTAACTCAAAATCTGGTGGCAATGAATGATGTAAATCAGAAATTAATAGAGCATTTGAAAAAAAATGCTCCACTGGTATCCCAGAGATATTAAAGGAACCAGAAGGCCTATCAGATAGATCTTCCATGAAACCTCTGTGGAAAGACATTGACAACAATTACATAGATGAGAAGGTGAAGGTGGATGAATGCCTGAATGGTGGTTTAGACTCCACATTGGAGATAATCCAAATTCAACAAATGTTTCTTAAGTGCCCACTGTGTAGAAGTAACTGTGCTAAGTTGTTGGGGATAAAAAGGATAACAGATCCATCCAAATATTAAATGTGTAAAAGGTGCATTTTTTTCATCCCTCCATTAGACTATAAGCTCCTCAAGGGCAGGAAGGTTTTCTTTTAGTCTTGGTCGTTCCAAGACCACTGCAGAACTGAAATCAACACTCCTCGAGCATCTGATTGATGAATACTGTTGTAGTAGGACAAGGCTTTTCTTCCCTTCTCCATCTCCCAATCTAACCAATGTTGATTCTCCAGGCCATTTTCTACTTTTGTATTACCCTCTAACTTCATAGCTGGACCATTGCATAGCAGTATTGAGTTGCTATTTTTAAAAAATCTGGAACTTCAATTTCATCGATGTACAGAGCTTCTTGTGGGGAAACTCCCTCTACCAATACAGATTGGGCAATTCATCCATAATTTTATATTCTTAGAAAGTTACTAATAGAAATAATTATACAGATTATAAAAAACTTAGTGAAATAAAAACCAGATAAAATTTCAAATGCTAATGATGATAATTATATGTTATTGCCTGGAGGCAAAACACAAAGAGAGACAACATGGAGCAGTGGAAAGAATTACCTGAAGTTAGGAGTCCAGGTTTTGCCACTAACTTGTATGACCTTAAACAGTTGCCTTTACTATGAAAGGCCTCATTTTTCTCCTCTATAAAATGAGTGGATTGGGACTAGATGATCTCTAAAGTTATTCCCAGGGCTAAAATTTTACCGTTCTAAGCTCTCCTTCTTGCTTATCTTTCAGGCAAAAGGGCTATGCCATGTAGAATATAATCTTCACACTAGCTTAGGGCTCAGGGTACAGATTCAGAGCTCTTTCCCAGGTCCCACTTGGCAACTCTGGTTGAGTGCGTGTTGAGCCAGAAATGGAATCAGACACCTCATGGAGATCTGGTCCCTGTACTTCTTCCAGCTTCTGGAAGAGCCCCACCATGGGTTGACTAGTGTCTAAGAATTCTTGAGCTTGTAACAAGACTGTTTTTTAGCTCTCTACTTACACTCCCTGGCCTCAACCATCACGATAACCAGCCTCTGAGACAGTAACACTCCCTCTACTCCCCTTCTAGGTCATCTAACCCATGGCCAATCTAAATTCACCACATTCTCTGCACAATTTGATATAGTGAATGGTGGGGGCCAAATGAGAATAGGAGAACTGCAAGCTATACAAATAGAGGTGAATGGATGTTGAATGACTGTTCTTGTAGGCTAAAAGCCAAAATCCCAGCTGCCCCCTGGGTGAATCCTATGCCCTAGGGAGTGGTCAGACAGAACTAAACAGACCTGTTAAGGCCATAACCTTGGGGAAAAAAAAACATGTTTCCATAAATGAAGCTGGGAACTGGAATATAGTAGGATACCTAGCACCCAGGGAAAATAGTGACTGTTCTCTGTTTACTACATAGTGCATAGGGGGCACAGTGTCTATAGAGCACTGGACTTAAGAGTCAGAAAAACCTCAGTTCAAGGAAGATATGCACTAGCTATGTGACCCTGAGAAAGTTACTTAATCTTTGTTTGCCTCAGTTTCTTCAACCATAAAATGGGACGTTAATAATAGCACCTACCTCCCAGGATTATTGTGAGGATCAAATAAGATAATATTTGTAAAGCACTTTACCCATTGCCTGGTCAGTAGTATACACCTAATAAATGCTTCTTCTCTTCCTTTCCTTTCCTCTATTCCACCCCCTGAGTCAAAACCCTTCAGCTATAGGGCCAAACCATAAATCCCCTAAAGGGATTCATTTTTTGTCTCTCTATCTCTATCTATCTCTCTAAATCCCCAGGATAGGGGAGCAGGGCAAGCAAAACTAAAAAAAAAAAAATCAATACAGTTTACCTTTTTTTCCTCTAAAAGATTGAAAAGCCCAAGAAAGAACCTTCTTTAGGAACACACTTACTTGTGGCAGGGGATGGATAAGGAATGATACAAAAAATTGTGAATGACAGCATGGTGAACGAGTATGCTACAGCTGTGACCTCACATCACATCACATAACAACCTCTTCAATTAGGAAGCTCTCTCCACTCCTGGGCTTCACCCATTGGAAGTATTTTCTGCCCTGGGGTCTCTCCCAATGGCTGATTGCTTCCATTTTAAGGAAGACACACAGGTCAACCTTATCTTCATTCGTTTCCAGGACTTCTGACTCTTCCCACCCCCCTACCCCTGCCCCTTTTCAGTCTCCTTTTATGTATTGTCTGCCTCCATTAGAATGTAAGCTTCTGGAGGGCAGGGGCTGTCTTTCTGTTTATATTTGTACTGCCAGAAATTAACATAATACCAGGAAAATAGTAAACTTTAATTAATTTTAATTATATTTAATTAATTTAGCACTTAATAAATGCTTGTTGACAAGTCTTATTCTATTGGGGTAAGACAGCACAAAAAGGGGAGTTAGAAAGGGGGAAGAGATACAAGAAAGAGGAAAAGGACCCACCTGTATAAAAGGGTATTTATAGAAACTTTTTTTGTGGTGGCAAAGAATCAGGAACTGAGAGAATGCCCAGCGATATTGGAATGACTGAGCAAGTTTTGGTATATGAATCTGATGGAATACTATTATGCTATAAGAAATGATGAATGGGATGGTTTCAGGGAAACTTGGGAATATGTGTATGACCTGATACAAGGGAAAGTGATCAGAAATCGGAGAACAATTTATACGTGATTTTATTGGAAAGACAAAACTCTGAGAGATTTTAGAACTGTGATCAACACAATGACCAATCAAGATTTCAAAGTACTCATGATAAAATGTGCTGCCTACCTCCTGACAAAGAAGTGATAGACTCATAGCCCAGATTGAGACATATTTCAAAGGGAACACGACCAATGGTGGATTATGTTGCTTGACTACATGTTTCTGACAGGGATTTTGTTTTTCTTTCTTTCTCAATGGGAAGGAGGAGAGGGGAGAAGATGAAAGGAAGAGAAGGCAGACTGAAATTTATTGAAGAAAATAAAATTTTAATTAAAAATAAAAATTAATAGAAAGATATAGGCAGCTTAATAAATAGATGGCCAGGAAATAGTATGGAGGCCTGGTTCTGAGCAAGACAAGACACAAGTTCACCTATCAAAGCTGGGTCTCCCAGCTCCTCCCAGTTCAGCACTTTCTTTTCATGTCAACAAGTCCATCCCACAAGTGGGATTCACAGGCTCTGGGTTTTAACACAATCAAACCAAAAACCAAGCCAATACAGGGGGATCTTTAAATTTCATTACTATTACAGGGACCCAGGGACAGAGTACAAGATTGCAGCTGAGGACAGAAGATGATGTTGCCTATAGTACAAAAAGCTTAGTGAAGAGGTGGCTAGTAAATGACCATAATAATCTATCAAATGATAAACCCAAAGATCCAAGCTTTTGGACAAAAATTCATCATTTGACAAAAACTGCTGGAAAAACTGGAAAACAGTATGACAGGAACTAGGTACAAACCAAATCTCATACTGCATACCAAGATAAGCTCAAAAAGAGTACATGATTTATACATAAAGGGTGATACCATAAGCAAATTAGGAGAGTGCAGAATAATTTATCTGTCATATTTATGGATAAGGGAAGAATGTAGGACCAAACAATATACAGAGAGCATTACCAGATGTAAAATGGATAATTTTGATTATATAAAATTTAAAAGTTTTTGCACAAACAAAACCAAAGCAACCAAAATTAGAAGGAAAGCAGAAAACTGGGGGAGGGGGGATTTTGCAGCAAGTATATCTGATAAAGGCTTCATTTCTCAAATGTATAAAGAACTGAGTCAAATTTATAAGACTACAAGTCATTGCCCCAATTGATGAATGATCAAAGGGTATGAATATGCAGTTTTCAGACAAAGAAATCAAAGCTATCTATAGTCATATGATTAAAGTTCCAGGGGCAGCTAGGTAGCACAACAAGTAAGAGCACCAGCTCCAGTGTCAGGATGACCTGGGGATCAAATCTGGGCTCAGATACTTAGCACCGCACCCAGAAATAACCGGCCATGTAACCTTGAGCAAGTTACTTAACCCCAATTGCTTTAAAAACAAGGTTCCAAATCACTATTGATTAGAGAAATGCACCTTAAAACAATTCTGAAGTACCACTTCACACCTGTCTGATTGGAAAATGATAGATGTTGGAGGGGATATAGGAAAACTGGGGCAATAATGCACTATTGGTGGAGTTGTGAGCTGATCTAACAATTCTGGAGAGCAATTTGGAACTATGCCCAAAGGACTATAAAACTGTGCATACCCTTTGATCCAGTAATGCCCCTCCTAGGTCTACACCCCAAAAGACTTTTTTTTTAAAGGAAAAAGGACCTATTTGTACAAAAAATATTTATAGCATCTCTTTTTGTGGTTGCAAAGAATTGGAAATCAAAGGCATGCCCATCATTTCCAATTGGGAAATGGCTAAACAAGTTGTGGTATATGATTATAATGGAATATTATTGTGCTATAAGAAATGACAAGCAGCATGATTTCAGAAAAAGCTGGACTTAACATGAATCAATGCATAGTACAGTGAGCAGAACCAGAAGAATGCTATACAAGTAACAGCAATGTTGTATGTTGAAGAACTGTGAATGATTTAACTATTCTCAGCAACACAATGACACAAAGACAATCCTAAAGGACTCATGATGAAACATGCTATCCACCTTCAGAGATAAAACTGATATTGTCAGAGTATAGACTGAAGCATACTATTTTCACTTTCTTTTTTTGCTCAAGTCATCTTGTATAAAATGACTAATATGGAAATGTTTTATGTTCAAATGATTGTACATTTATAACCTGTATCAGATAGCTTGCCATCTCAGGGAGGGATAAAGGGAAGGAAAGAGGGAGGGAAGGATAGAATTTGTTGCTCAAAAGTTTTAAAAGTTGAGAATTATTTTAACACATAATTAGGGAAAAATAAAATATTATTTCTTTAAAATCCTAAAAGATGATGCTGTTAAAGTACTGCACTCAATATGCCAGCAAATTTGGAAAACTCAATAGTGGACAGCAAATTGGAAAAGATCAGAATATGTCCCAATCCTAAAGAAGGGGAATGCCAAAGAATGTTCAAATTACTGAACAATTACACTCATTTCACACACCAGCAAGGTTATGTCTAATATTCTGCAAGCTAGGCTTCAGCAATATGTAAACCAAGAATTACCAGAAGTACAGACTGGTTTTAAAGGAGCCAGGGAGCTAGAGACCAAATTACCAACATTCACTAGATTATGGAAAAAGCAAGGGAGTTCCAGAAAAAAACACCTACTTCTTCGTCATTGACTACACTAAAGCCTTTGACTGTAAATCAGAAAAAAATGTGGTAAGTCCTCAGATTGATAGAAGTACCCTGATCATCTTACTTGTCCCTGAGGAACCTATATGCAAATCAAGAAGCAACAGTTAGAACCAAACACAGAACAACTGATTAGTTTAAGACTGGGAAAGGAATACAAGGCTGCATATTGTTACTGTATTTAACTTATATGTAGGGTACATCATGCTAGATGCCAGGCAGTATCACTTAAAAGTCAGAATTAAGGTTACCGGGAGAAATCTCAACAATATCAGATATTCAGATAATACCACTTGGATGGAAAAAAGTGAAGAAGAATGAAGAAACCTCTTGATGAGAGTGAAAGATGAGAATATAAAAGCTGATTTGAAACTTAACATTAAAAAAAATTAAGATTAAGGCAACTGGTCTCATCATTTCCTGGCAAACAGTGAGAAGAAATGGAAAGAAAGTCATATTTCATATTCTTGGGCTGAAAGATCACTGCAGATGGCAACTGCAGACATGTAATTAAAAGACACTTGGGCAACTGCAGCCGTGAAATTAAAGGATGCTTGCTCCTTGGAAGGAAAGTTATGGCAAATCGGGACAGCATACTAAAAAGCAGAGTCATCACCTTGACGATCAGGACCCATATAGTCAAAGCTATGGTTTTTTCAGTAGCAACGTATGGCTGTGAGACTTGGACAATGAGGAAAGCTGAGCAATACAGAATCAATGTTTTCAAATTATGGTGCTGGAGAAGACTCTTGAGAGTCTCTTGGGTAGCAAAGAGGTCAAATCAGTCGATACTTAAAGAAATTAATTCAGACTATTTACTGGAAGGACAAATACTGAAGCTGAAACTTAAATACTGTGGCCACATAATGAGAAGATGGGATTCATTGGAAAAGACCCTGATATGAGGACAGATTGAAGACAAAAGGAGACAGAGATGGATAGGTAGTGTGACAGAAGCAACAAGCTAGAGCTTGGACAGACTTCAAGAGAGAGTGGAGGACAGAAGGGTCTGGCATGCTATGGTCCATAGGGTCACTGAGACTTGGACTTGACTGAACAAATGAATAAGAACAACCTCTTGTTCCAATAGTGCCCACCATCAGTTCTCTGGGAACATGGTCTCTGACATATGAAATTGTAACAGTCTGAGGAAAATATAGTTGATGTGCTTAAATTCTCCAGAATAACATGACTGACAACCTGAACATCTTCAGATATTTTTGTGGGAACGGCAATGGGAGATGGAAAAAAAGACGGGCAGTTAGTGATGCAGAGGAAAGTAAGCAGAACCAGGAGAAACATTTCTACAATAACAAAACATGCAAACAACTCCAAAACTCTTAAGAACTTTGATCAATGTAATCATCAAGTGTAATTCCATAGGATCCAAGGTGAACCTTGCTACCCACCTCCTGACAGTGAAGTGATAGGTCATAGTGCAAAATAAGACGCATTTTTGGACATGAACAATGTGAGAATTTAATTTACTTGACGATTCATATTTCTTACAATGTTTTTCTTTTTTTTTTCCCAATAGGAAGGGTGGTAGGAGGGAGAGAAAATTAATACTTATTATTTGAAAAATATGTATATGGGTATACATACATATGTGTATATATATATATATATATTGCTTGTGTGTGTGCATGCATGTGCCTTTGTATATATGAGTGTGTGTGGATTATTAAAAAGGAAAGTTCTATTTACTGTGCTTTCACCCTGATTAAAGAGGCAAAACTCAGTAAAAGAAAGTGAAAGTTTGTTAACACACCAAAGCATCAAGAGTTGGTGGACTGAAGCTGGGAGTCAAATAAGAATAGCTTTTATAGACAGGAGGAAGTCTACCATATGAGGGCAAAGGTATTTTGAGTGGCTTGCACAATCATCAGGAGGTGGAATTACTGTTGCCCTCTGCTTCTCCCTAAGTATTTTGATTGACCCATGTTTCAAATGAGAAGATGGAGGTGAGTGTGTGGGGCAGCTGCTGCTATGTACTCCTTAGGAGGAGATGAGACTGATTTGTGCATCTGAATCCCCCTCCCCTGCAGGCCCACTTGCATATATCCCGAGTTAAGCAATTTTAAAACATGAGGTTACATTGGAATGACTCATTAGTGAGCAGGGCAGCTGAAAGAGTCAAAATATTTGCACAAATTTTCATCATTATAGGCCAAGAAGCAGAAAGCTACTTTCACCTTTCCCCCCATGCCCAAGAAAATAGCAAAAGGCCAGGCTGTATATAACAGAGAGCCCAGTGGCTCTCTGGGAGAGTCCTATCGTAGGGACAGGCAATCAGGCATCTTCCCTACGGTTACTGTACTTTTCCAGGTCCAGGTGGGAAAGAGAAAAAAACACTTTATTTTTTTCAATTATGTAAAACATTTCCATGTTAGTCATTTTGTACAAGAAGACTCAGATAAAAGGAAGGAAAATGAAAGAAAGTAAAAAATGGCATGCTCCAGTCTACATTCAGACAATATCAGTTCTTTCTCTGGAGGCAGATAATATGCTTTATCATTAGTCCTTTAATATTGTCTTGGATCATTGTATTGCTGAGAATATCTTAGTCATTCACAGTTTTTCACCATACAATATTACTGTTACTGTGTACAACATTCTCCTGGTTCTGTTCACTTCACTATGCATCAGTTCATGTAAGTCCTTCCAGTTTTTTCTGAAATCATGCTGCTTGTCATTTCTTATAGTACAATAATATTCAATTATAATCATATACCACAGCTTGTTTAGCCATTCCCCAATTGATGATTTCTAATTCTTTGCCACCACAAAAAGAGCTGCTATAAATATTTTGTCCAAAAATGTCCTTTCTACTCCCTCCTCTCTTTTTTTGGATGTCTTTAGGATATAGACCTAGCAGTGGTATTACTGTATCAAAGGGCACATGCAGTTTTATAGTCCTTTGGGCATAGTTCCAAATTGCTCTCCAGAACAGTTAGATCAGTTCACAATTCCACCAACAGTTCATTATTGTCCCAGTTTTCCCAACATCCAACATTTTCCTTTCTTGTCATATGAACCACTCTGATAGGTATGAGGTGGCACCTCAGTTATTTCAATTTGCATTTCTCTGATCAAGCATGATTTAGAACATTTTTTCATGTGACTATAGATAGCTTTGCCTTCTTTGTCTGAAAACTGTCTGTTCATATCTTTTGACCACTTAGCAATTAGGGAATGACTTGTATTTTTGTAATTTTGACTCAGTTTTCTACATATTTCAGAAATGAGGCCTTTATCAGAAATACTTATTTCAAATCCCCTCCACCCCAGTTTTATGTTTTCCTTCTAAATTTAGCTGCATTGGTTGTTTGTGCAAAAACTTTTTAATTTTATATAATCATAATTATCCATCTTACATATTATAATGCTCTCTATAACTTCTTTGATCCTAAATTCTTCCCTTAACCATAAATATGACAGATAAACTATTCTAAGCTCTCTTAATTAGCTTATGGTATCACGCTTTATGTATAAATCATGTACCCATTTTTACCGTATGCAGTGTGAGATATTGGTCCATACCTAGTTCTACCATACTGTGAAAAAACACTCTTTAACTACAATCAGACTTGCTTCCTACTGTTATCTTTAAAGTTGGTCTTGCAGTTCCAAGACTCATGATGGAAAATGCTATTCACAGCCAGAGAAAGAACTATGGAGTCTGAATGCAGATCAAGGCATACTATTTGTTCTCTCTCTTTTTTTCTTTTTTCTTTCTCATGGTTTTCCCCCTTTATTTTGATTCTTCTTTCACAACATGACTAATGTGGAAATATGTTTTAAAAAAATAAAGTTGGTCTTCTTGCCCAAATTGTAAACTTCTTAAAGGCAAGTAATGAGTCATGTAATTTTAGAACTGGAAAAATAATTCCCTCATTTTAAGATCATAGGGGCTGGAAGGGAACTTAGAGATTATCTAAATTTCCTCATTTTACAAATGAGGAAACAGAGGCTCATAGTTGCCTGATGTCACATAGCTAGTTAGTAGCTACCACAAAAGTGTGATGAGTTGGGACTCATGAGTTTAGTGCTAAAGAATTTTCAGTGCTACCTAGTCAGTATTACTAGTTCAGGTAGGTGGTAGAATGGATAGAACTTTTGGACTTGGATTCAGGAAGACCTGAGTTAAAATTCTATCTCAGATACTGACTGTGTGACCCTAGGCAAATCATTTAACCTTTCTTAGGCACAGTTTCCTTCTATGTAAAGTGTAGATTAAGAAATAACACCTACCTCCTAGGGTTGTAGTGGGAATCAAATGAGATAACATAGGTAAGTTCTTCGCAAACTTTAAAATACTACATAAATTGTTGATAAATCATGCCCATACTCAGCACTGCTCCTGATTTCCTATGGACCAGGAACAGAGAGAGGCTCATAATAATCCTACTGCCTCACTTTCGTTTTTAAATCATTTTGTTCTCTGGCTAGATGGGAATGAAAGAGTGATGGGGAGAGGGAGGGAGGCCAAGCAGAATGAATAGCATTCATCTGACCCTGCCCTGCCCTGGAATCTGGCTCACCTCATGCTGTTCCATTCTGTCAATGTCAGCTCAGCCACCAATCTGAATTAGAAATGAAAAAAAAAATCATTTCTTTTCTCCCATTTGTCCTTCCTGGGGACTTTCTCTCCCCATTCCCTTCAAGCTACTGTTCTTCATGTTTCTCTCCTCCCTTCTGAATCTTGCCTTCTTCCCACTGACATTTTTTTTTTTGGTTTCCTTTTCCCCAGATCCCTTCTTGGTTATCTCCCTGTGGCTTTGGCTCCTTATAAAGGTCTGGGTGGCTCCTATCTGATATGGAACCAGATTGAGTGTGGTTCAGGAGGAAGAACATTGGTTCTTAGAGTAAGAAAACATGGGTTCAAATCCTGCCTCTGATGCTTACTATCTGGACAACCTTGGGCAAATCTCTTATCCTCTCTGGGTCTCATTTTCTTCAGATGTAGAATAAGGACAATGAACTGTGAACTTTTTTGGTCCCTTTCCAACTCTCAGTCTATGATCTAATATTGCAAACTCTTTCCATGAAAATGATTCATGTCATACCAAGAAAGGGGCAGGTAGGTACCACAGTGGATAGAGCACCAGGCCTAGAGTCAGGAAGACTCATCTTCCTGCTGTGTGACCCTGGGCAAGTCACCTAACTCTGTTGGGCCCAGTTTTCTGATCTGTAAAATGAGTTAGAGATGAAATGGCAAACCACTCCAGTTTCTTTACCAAGAAAACCCCCAAATGGGGTCATGAAGAGTCAGGTATGACTGAAATGACTGAACAAGAAGACACCAAGAAAACAATCATCTCCTTCCAAGAGCAGGGAGCTGCTCCCTTAATCCCAGTGGATAGAAGGGGTTCTTCTTCTGATGTCTGAGTAAGGAGCCTTTACAGCATCAGACATTACCACTCTGATCAGTGAAGAGTCACCTGTCCTGGAAAACTTCACTTAGAAAAAGTCTTAGAGGCAACAGAGTAGTAAGACCCCAGAGCTATTTGGCTCCTGCAGAGGAGAGAACCAAAGACTCTGACTTGGCTCCAGGACAGTATTTTTCAACACTTCAAACCTGCCTTTGTCCTTGGGTGCCACCCTTGGGCAGTGGGTTCCCCTTTTACATATGGAGATAACTGAGAAACAGAAAAATGACATGGCAGAAACAGACCATTTGTCGGGAAGGAACCTCAGAGGCCAGATAGGCCGACCTTGTCATTTTTGTAGATGTGAAAACCAAGGCCAGGGAGATTAAGGAATTTACTCAAGGTCACATAGGCAGTAAGAACCCGAGGTGGGATTTTAATCTATCGTGTTTCCCCAATAATAAGACCTATCCCGAAAATAAGCCCTCCCCTGACTGTGTAAGATTCCTCTAAAATAAGCCCTCCCCCGAAAATAAGCCCTATTGAGATTGCTACTGTAGTGAAGGCGATCCCCTGCGCTACATGCTACATTACGGTACCCTCTGTATGCACCGTCCCCCCCCCCCCCGGGTGAAACGCACGCCACGCTCCGAGCTGCATCCAATCAGAGCTGCAGCAGTGAGCGCGTCATCCTGTTCTTCCCCAGTGATTTGCTTATTGAATAAAGGTACATTTTTTTGTTCACATTTACCTGTTTATTAAAATTGCTGTCAATGTTCATTAAAATAAGCCCTCCCCTGAAAATAAGCCCTCTGGTGTTTTTCTGTCCAAAAAAATAATAAGACAGTGTCTTATTATCGGGGAAACACGGTAGCTCCTCAGATTCCAGAGCTCTCCACTGTGGTAGGCTGCCTTCCTCCATCAGGTACCATCTGTTAGAAGCCATACAGGCCTTGGTGGAGGGGGTAGAAAACCTCAGGGTTAGAAGCACTCTACAAGGCTACTTGTGATGGAGGTCATAGGGCAGGTATTCAGGGGATCTCAGGCCACTTGAGTATTCCCTCCTTTTCCTATAGAAAAGATGAAGACCTTTTGAAATTCAGCAAACTCTGAGGCAGATAAGAGAGGACAGAGCTGGGAAGACCCAGTGGCAATGAAGCCTCCTAGTGTGTTTTATATTTCCCCAGAGCAGTATTGAGAGAGATGTTATCAGGAGGCGTATTTAATGGATTTTGGAAATTGGCTAATTTTACAACAGTTTGTATGTTGTCTAATGCATACTAAACATCTGGGACATTGCCAGGGCACAGGTTTCTAGTCAGGAAGGAACTTTAGAAACAATGCAGTTGTGGGGTGTGTGTGTGTGTGTGTGTGTGTGTGTGTGTGTGTGTGATGTGGTATGTGCGAGCACTCGTACCATGGGGAGCCAATCTGACCTGGTACCCTTTTCCCTTCCCAAGTCCGCTGGGTGGAGCTACTGAATCACCTTCACCATCCCCTTAAGGCCCCCATCTTCTCCCTTCTCTCCTCCCAACACCATCCTACTCTTCCTCCTTCTCTGCCTTCCCACCCCTCTCCTTGACACCCAATCTTACCTCCCACCCCCATCTCTCCTCTGTCATTTCTCTGAACTCCCCACTTCTAGCTCCTCCTCCTCCTCCCCCAGCTCCATTCCTTTTTTTTTTCCTCTCCCCTTCCCCCACTCCCTTGATACCCACCTCCCCTCTGTGGCAGTCCCAGCGAAGCACAGAGCTTCTCCAATATGCCTGATTTCATTCCCTTGGTCAATATTCCATCAATAATCCTTCACTGAAGTGGAACAAGCAGCTGCCTGGCGGGTTGATTCACTGAGAGTTTCTCCCTCCGCCTCACTGGACCTCTCCCTCACCCTCCCACCTTCAATTTCACTCAGGCCCCCTCCTCATTTTCCTCCCCCAGAAGCCACCATCCATTGCTTCTTTCTCTTCCCATTACTCTCAGCATTTATTTCTGGCTTCTCTTGTCTTTCTCTACTTGCTCTTGTCTGTAGGTGATGGGGCAAAGACCATTTTGCAGAACAGGAAAAATAGGAATTCAAAAGCCTGCCCAGACCCCCTGCTTCATCCCAGATGTCTTTTGTCAAGGATCTGTGCAGATGCAAGCTAGTTACAATTTAATAAACTTTTAGTGAATTGATTTCTTTGGTATTGATGTGTAGGGAGTTGCTTGAGGCTCATCAGTGTTAACTAATCTGCTGTACAGGTGAAAGCAAGATTTAAATCCAAATCTTTGTTACCCCAAGACCAGCACTCTGACTACCTTGATAAGCTGCCTCAGCCTGACTAGGTCAGAGTCCATTACTGGGCCTGCACTCAAAGACTTTCCTGCTTGGTAGGGTAGTCTACAGCCTGGGCTCTCCTGGTACAACCGTAAGAACCCACAATCACCTCAGCGCTATAATGAGCTATTAGGAGGAGTTCCCTCCTTCACATCTGGATAACACAAATTCTTTACATTCACATCATGTTTCAGAATATTTTCAAACATGTAATTTAGGTGACACAATGTATAGAGTGCCTGCCAGCCTTGGAGTGAGGAAGACTCATCTTCCTGAGTTTAAATCTGGATAGGGGGTGGCCAGGTAGCACAGCGAGTAAGAGCACTGGCTCCAGTGTCAGGATGACCTAGGGATCGAATCCGGGCTCAGACACTTAGCACCCACCCAGAAACACCTGGCCATGTAACCTTGAGCAAGTTACTTAACCCCGATTGCTTTAAAAAAAAAATAAAATAAATCTGGATACTTAGCACTGTCTGCCTCAGTTTCCTCATGTGTAAAATGAGCTAGAGAAGGAAATGGCAAATCACTCCAATATCTCTGCCAAGAAAACCCCAAATGGGGTCACCAAGAGTCAGACACCACTGAACCAAAATCTCATTTATTCAAAGATTCAGAGCTGGAAGGAACCTCAGGGATACTCTAATCCAATCCCCTCATTTTCACAAACGAGGAAGCTGAAGCCCAGGAAAAGTAAAGTGACTTACTAAAGGTCATAATCATAATAATAATAGCCAGTGTACACGTAACACTTTAAGTTTTGCAAAGTACTTTAGGAATATTATCTCATTTGATCCTCAGAAGAGCCTTGTGAGATAGGTGCTATTATTATCTCCATTTTTTTTTACATATGAGGAAATTGAGAACCAGAGAGATTAAGGGACTTATCCAGGTTTATATAGCTAGTAAATGACTCAAACTCAGGTTTTCCTGACTCTAGGACACTGGCTATAGACACTGGATTTCCTAGCTGTCTTTGTAGTAAGTGGCAGAGGGTGACTTGAGCTTGGGTTTTCTACCTCCAAATCTATCATTTTTTATTGAACCATGATCCCTGGGTGGGTTGTTGAAGGCCCACAAGCAAGAAGGTAGGCTGAACATAGAGACCTTTTTTTTGAGACATTGAGGTTAAATGACTTGCCCAAGGTCATACAGCTAGTATCTGAGGCAGGATTTGAACTCAGGTCCTCCTGACTCCAGTCCACTGTGCTACCAAGCTGCCCCCTGAACACAGAGTTTTTGTTTGTTTGTTTGTTTTTTAAAGCAATTGGGGTTAAGTAACTTGCTCAAGGTTTAATGGCCAGTTGTTTCTGGGTGTGGTGCCAAGTATCTGTGCCCAGATTTGATCCCCAGGTCATCCCGACACTGGAGCCGGTGCTTTTACTTGCTGAGCCACCTGGCCACCCCTAAGCAATTAGGGTTAAGTAACTTGCTCAAGGTTACACGGCCAGGTGTTTCTGGGTGGGTGCTAAGTGGCGAAGCCTGGATTCGATCCCCAGGTCATCCTGAGCCGGTGCTTTTACTCGCTGTGCTACCTGGCCACCCCTGAACACAGAGTTTTAATCCAATTTGACAGATCAGGAAATTTAAGGCTTTGAAAAATGGAATGACTTGGACAAGGGAGCACAGTCAATGATCTGGGAATAGCCAAGTGGCAACAGTTGAGAGAGTGCTGGACTTGGAGTCAGGAAGACCTGAGATCACATCCTGCCTCAGACACTTGGTAGCTGTGTGACCCTGGGCAAGTTATTTTGACCTCAGTTTCGTCATCTATAAAACAGGAATAATAATAATATCCCTTACCCCACAGTGTTTTTGTGAGGATCAAATGAGATATTACATGTGAAGGGCAAATGCTAACTAGTGTTGTTGTTACTGTGGTTGCTGTTAATTTAATTAATTAAAAAAGAAGTAACACCTAGGTCTCCTTACTGCTAGTCCAAAGCTCTTTCCACTAAACCATACTCTGGGCTGTTGTAAAGATCAGAGAAGATGAATGGGGTGAAAAGCACTTTGTAAATTGTAAAGAGATGCATAAAGATTAACAATAATATGTTATGATTGGGTAAGTCCCAATTCTGTCACCTGGTATTCATGTGACCTTAGCCAAGTTTTTACTTCCTTGTACCTCAGTTTCCCCATCCATCAGTTTCCCCATCCATCAGTTTCTTCATCCATCAGTTTCC
>NW_027185809.1:31027593-31074712 GCF_028583685.1 Petaurus breviceps papuanus
CATCCATCAGTTTCCCCATCCATCAGTTTCTTCATCCATCAGTTTCCTCATCCAGGTGGAATCTTGGCACCTGCCCTCTCTAATTTACAGGGTTGTTTTGAGATCCAGATGAAATAATGTGGAAATACTTTGCTAATTATGTGGTTTTTAAAGTAATATACAGAAGATTATTATTTTTATCATAATTCTTCTTGCACAGAATGTTCATGAAGGAACCCCACCTGCCATATGACTTCTGTATTTCTGCATGAAAGGTCATGTGGCCAGAGGGCACATCACTTCTCCACCCTCCCTCTTTGCTTGCTCCCACCTTCCTCCCTCTCAGGACTGTCACATATTTATCAGATAATGAACAGTCACCAAGACCTTTGACTCAGAAAGGTCAATTTTAACATGATACTAAAGGTTGAGATCACTTGGAGATCTAATACTTGTTTGTCAACTGCAGTCTGGAGGCATTAGAGTTCTGGGAAATGCAAATGGCAGAACCCTCATCTACATCTTTTCATTTGGTCTTACAAGACATGGGGATGATGGAATAGGCTGTGGAGTGGACTAATGAGTGGTTGAATAGTAATAAAATAATGAATGAAGGAATTAAAAGCATTTATTAAGTACTTTGTGGGCAGCTAGGTGTACCCCTAAGCAACTCCCATTCTTTGAATCTGTTTCCTTATCTGTGACTCAGTGGATAGAAGACCAGCCCTGGAATCAGAAAGATCTGAGTTCAAATCTGTCCTCAGATACTTACTATCTGGGTGACCCTGGGCAAATCACTTAACCTTGTTGGCCTCAGTTTCCTCATCTGTAAAATGAGCTGGAGAGGAAAATGGCAAACCACTCTAGTATCTTTGCCAAGAAAACCTCAAATGGGGCCACAAAGAGTCAGACGTGAAAATTACTAAATAACAAAGTACTTATATGGTGAACACAGTGCTAAGTACTGGTGATTTGAATATAAAATGGAAACAGTTCCTACCCTCAGGGAATTTATTTTTTAACAAAGGAAGGATGTATAAAAGAGGATGCCAGGATGAGGAAGATGGTAAGGCTTAGGGGGCAATTAATGTAATGTTATAGAAAACAATGTAACAGCACAACATATGGCATAAAATAGTACTTTTTGGTTATACATTTTTTTCCATACATTAGCTCGTCTGAGTTTTGACTTGCCTGAGGTCACACAGTAAGTGTCAAAGACAGCATGGGGCAATGGGAAGAGTGCTTGGATTTGAAGTTGAACAGACATAGGTTCAAATCTTGACTCTTTCATTTACTACCTGTGTAACTTAGGCAGGTCTCCTTTACCTCTCTGGGGCTCATTTGCAAAATGAGGAGGATGGATTAAGTGACCTCTAGGCCATCTAGGAGTAGACAGATCTTTCCAAATCTACATCTATCATATACATCTAGCTAAAGTCTAGGAGATTCAACCTCAGCTTTTTTGATCTGAGGTTGACCTAACAGTCCTGTGATCATAATGTCTAATAATACCACAATGTCTCTTCCCAGGGAAGCTGGGTTAAATCTGCCCATTGTTGTTCAGTCATTTTTCAGTAGTGTCCAACTCTTGGTGACCCCATTTAATTGTTCTTAGAAGAGATATTGGGGTGGTTTGCCATTTCCTTCTTCAGCTCATTTTACAGATAAAGAAACTGAGGCAAACAGGGTTAAGTGACTTGCCCAGGGTCACCCAGTTTAAGTGTCTGAGACCAGATTTGAACTCAGGAAGATTCATTTTCCTGGCTCCAGGCCCAGTGCTCTATCCACTGTGCCACCTAGCTGCCCAAATCTACCAGGTTGGGCTCAAAACTGGATTAAAACAACCCTGCCAGACTCCCTGGGACCCCCCATGGTCATTGAAATCTACTGATGCTTCTTTCACTTGCCCCCTCTTTATGATCTAGTTTTCACTGATTCTACTTAATCCTTTGTTGCTGGTGGGTTGTGGGAAATAGCAAAGAAACAGCAACCTAGTCCTACTTTGGATATTTTGTTCCATTATCTTGAACAAGAACAAACAATCCCAGTGTGCTGCTGCCCCTCTGCTTCCTGGCTTCATGTCTTACTCTTTACCTCAATACCACTGAAGCAACTAGGCAGTCAGTCTCAATCCAAATTTCTTTTGACCTGACCTCCAAATTGTGGGCTCAATTCATTTGGGGTTTGGGATTAGTACCATAAAGTAGGGGGTATTCCTGGGAATTGCAGCTAGAAAGCTACTAGAAAAAAGTGACTGATGGCCCAGCCAAGACTCCTGGCTACACCTATTTTGGGAAAGGGAAGTAGACAGTGCCAAGACATGGAGAGGAAAACCAAAAGGAATGTGAACTGAAGACACACCCAGGTTCTTAACCTGGAGTCCAGGAAGCTATAGATTTCAGGGGGTTCATGAACTTGGACTGGAAAAAATGACACTTTAATTTTTCCACTAACCTTTGGTTTACCTTGCAATTCTATGTATTTTATGCATTAAAAATATTATTCTGAGAGGGCATCTAATAGGCTTCACCAGACTGCCAAAAGGCTCCATGACACAAAAAGGGTTAAGAAGAACCTATGCTCTAAAGAGATGCTCCATTCCCTACCTATCGTAAGAATAGTAGCTTAGTCCACCCACCTCACTTCCAAACAAGTTGGGTTAGTTTTTTCTTAAAAGGTATTAAGTCCATCCATGAGACTTGGTTGTACAAAAATATACAAGGCTTGGACTTTGGATATAATTTCCTGGTTATCTAAATACAAAACAGTCGTGAAGAGTTCCAAGTTCTGATTCTTGATTGATAGACCATAATTGGCAACTCAGGCAAGGAAGATTCAGTTGGCTAAAAGAACTTGGGATGTTTTCAATGGCTATCCTTGTTTAACATCCTGCTCTGGCTATGGTCAAATAAATCTCCCTTTGTTAATTGCTAAATGACCTCCAGGTGTCTCATTTTGTTCTGACATCGAACATAAACTACCAGGACACTGGCCTGAGACAGGCCTACCCCATAACATCACTTCTGCCAACCTTTCCACGGAGGACAGAAATGTTCTTCACTAAGGAAATAGGGATAAGATAAATAGTATCAGAATCTCAGAGTTGAGAGAGACTTCTCAGGCTAACTCATCAATTCACAGAAATATCAATCTCTTTGACAACATCCCTGACAAATGGTTATTCACATCACTTCCAGGTTACCTGAATACCAAGTTGCTCCAGATGTTCTCTGATGAAACCCACTTTAGAAGCAACCCATTCCACTTCAGACAGTTATAAATGATAGGAAGTTTTCCTTCACATCAAGCTTTTACCTGCTTCATTTGAGCTCCCCTCTGGTGCCAAGAAGATGTCAGATCCCCCCGTTTTATGACAGCCCCTCAAATACATGAAAATATCATATCCCACATAATCTCACCCATCTTCTCCTGGTTGAATATTCCCAGTTCCTTCAGCTGACTCTCCTGTGGGTTTCTGGGCTAGGTCTGACTCAAGCCAGGTGGTTGGTGCAATTCAGCATTGGAATGAAATGAGACACTTCCAACATTTAACAAAATGATATTTATAACAGCATGGAAAGAATACTCCAAAAGGATACAGTAATGGTTCAAATAGATGCTTAATAATAGCATGGAAAGAATACTCAGAAAGGATACAGCAATGGTTCAGGAAGACACAGCTCTATTGGTCTCTATATGGAAAACAGGAGAATCATTATCATTAATAATTATTATTGCAATAAGATAAGATTCAAAAACATATAACAGAGGGCACAGAATTTCCCTGGGGCCTTGTTCCAATCTCTAGTAAGGTTCAGATCCATTTCTCACTATGTAGTCAGAAGGGTGTGTTGGATAAAAAAGGTATGTTGACACAGAGTAGTGGGACATCCATCAAGTGTAAGGGGCACTGACTGTTCACGGGTTGAGTTTTATATCCTTGGTAGCCAGGAAGCCTAGTCAGTGGCTCTATCCCTAATTCCCTTGACAAGTTATTGGAAACAGCTTCCTTGCTTTTTAGGGAAAAACTAGCCCAGTCTATTTGGCAGAGAGTTTAGTAGATATGGCTCATAACCTACATGGAATGGTTACCAAGCCTGATTTCAGTTTGTCAATATCCTTCCTGAAATGTGGTATCCTTAACTAAACCTGAAACTCTAGATGTGATCTGACCAGGAGAAAATATGGCAGATCTATTGCCTCCCTCATTCTGGACTCCATGCTAGAATCATATCATATGAAGACTCAGCCCAACCATGACAAACAGAAGTTGTGGTGGGGTTAGTGAGACAATTTAGGAAGGAGGGGGCATGAACCTGAAGTTACAGAACTGTAGGATTTGGAATCTAGAGACTGTCTAATCCAGTCCCCTTATTTTACAGGTGAGGAAATTAAAGACCAGAGAAGTTAAGAGATTTTTCTGTTACCTTGGTTTCAATCCTGTCCCCTATTAGAAGCAGCTAAGTGGGACAGTGAATAGAATGCTAGACTTGGAGGAAAGAAGACCTCATTTCCAATTGTGCTTTGGACGTTTATTAGCTGAAAGACTCTGGGCAATTCATTTAACCTCTATGTGCTTCCGTTTCCTAATCTGCAAAATGGGCATAAAAATAGACTCTACCTCACATGTTATTGCAAAGATCCAATGAAATTATATATAAATATATATAATATATACACATACACATCCATATATTTGTAAATATACACATATGGATATATAAATATCTTTATAGACCTTAAAGTGCTATATAAATATTAGCTGTTATTAACACTCATGAATCTGAATCAGGGTAGACCATTCCTGTGGAGGAAAGATGTCTGCTAACTTTGGCAAGTTCATTCTCTAATCAGTGCCTCAGTTTCCTCTTCTGTTAAGTGAAAGATTTGGACTCTGAGGTCCCTTATGACTCTAAATGTATGTTTCTATGATCAATACACCAGTGGCCCAGAAGTTAGAGTGGGGTCAGGGGCTGAGGACAGATCTAGGATGGGTATCTGTCATGAACATGCTGAAATGTGAGAGAAAAGAGTAGAAGTAATGTTCAGAGTGATTTCTGGTGATTTTCTAGAGATCACAAGAATTTATCCTGGCTGCTTTATGGAAGTAGCTTGATCCTGCTTAGGATTCCTCCTCCCTCAGTACATCGGCTGACCAGGCTGTTTGCTGCTGATCTATAGTCCTGCCCTCAATTCTATCTTTAGCTCTGTCTGCTAGGTGCCTGAGTAAGAGATAGTACAGGAAGGGGGTTGGAGGGTGCATCTGGGGAAAGTGGGAAGAATTTTGTGGTTATTGGTCTATTGAGAAGTCGGTTCTTGCTGAGATAATAACAGCTCTTAAAGGTTTTCAAAGTGCTTTAATATACATAACCCCATTTGATCCTCAGAACAACTCTCTGAGGTAGGTGCTATTACCCCCATTTTACAGATATGGAAACTGAGACTAATTAAACTTAAGTGATGACGTAGTAACTGTCTCAAACAAGATTTGAATTCATGTCTTCTTGACTCTAAGTCCAAATTCTGACCCCAAAATGGATGTCAGGACTTCCCAAGGACAGAATGAAATGTTGGTCCTCTTCACTTGGAGGTCTGGGATTGGGAGAAAGGGAGAGAAATGAGATCAGCTTTGTATCTGCTTTGGGTACCAGAGGTCACTAGAGACCCCTAGTGGTGGCATTAAGGCTCAGGTGTATCCTTTGATTCATTAAAGAACATGGAAATGTGGGGCAGGTTGATCTTTTGAACTGTTTGGGTAGACGTGTTTGCTACCAGGCACTGCCTGGGTTCAGGGAACACATTGGGTCTAACCCACCATTCCCTACCTCAATCTCCCCATCTATAAAGTGGAAGTGTGGTGGAGAGGGGTGCATGTTATGTACCAACAGATTATTACAAAATGTTTCCCTCTTCTCAGGTTAACATTAAACAGATGTTTTCCCCTCTAACTAGTTTGATGTAAGTTGGTATTAGTAAAAGTTCACATTTACATAGCACCTTATCATGTGTGATGTCATGTGATGTCATGCATGACGTCACAGGCACACATCTCAGTGTCATGTGATGGCATGTGATGTCATGTGTGATGGCATGTGGTGACTGCGAATGTTCTCGGAGTGCGTGCAATGTCATGTGTTGTTAATGTGATGTCACATGGTGTGTCACCTGTCGTGGCATGCGATGTCATGTGACATGTGATTGCATGTAACGATGGGCACGGGGTGTCATGTGATGTAATGTGTTGTATTGATGATATGCTATGACATGCGATGTCAAATTGTTGTGTGATGTCATATGCTGCGTTTACATGTGATGTCTTGTGTTACACGTGATGATATTGCTGTTACATGCGATGTCATGTGTTGTGCTACGCAATGATATGAAGTTGCACGATATGACATGTGATGACATACAGTGCCGTGTTGTGTTACATGGATGACATGTGATGGCTGTGGTGTAGCATGTTTATGACATGCGATGGCATGTGATGTCATAGGGTGTGTATGTCGCTGTGATGGTATTGACATGCTATATGACATGCCATGCCATGCATGATTACATGCAGTGTCGTTGTGATGTCATAATGATATTTCAGCACAGTGTCATGTGATGTTATGTGTCATCACGTGTGGTGGCATGTTATGTCATGTGTGATGCCATGCATCGTCATATGTTTTGTGATGATTGTGCAATTAGCATTTGGTGGGAAGGATTTAATCCTGAGGGTATAAGTATGTAATATCCCTCCCCATTTAAAGGATAGCAGCCAGGAAAGTAGTTTTGTTCTGAACCCATGTACACCTAGATTAGCAGCATTTATTTATTTCTATTTTTAGCAGTTAATTTTTTGCTTTTAATTTATTTTTAACGTTCATTTTTAAAAAATTTGAGTTCAAAATTCTCTCCCTCCTTCCTGTCTCTCCCCCACCCATTGAGAAAACAAGCAATATATTAATTATACATGTAAAGTTATGTAAAAACATATTTCCACATAAGCCATGGTGCAAAACAAATAATAAAAAAGCAAGAAATATAAAGTGAAAAAATATGTTTCAATTTGCACTCAAAAGTTCATCAGTTCTCTCTGGAGGAGGATAGGATTTTTCATCATGAGACTAGAAATATTTAGGAGAGCAGATAGATATAATTCTAATCCAGTACCTTTTTTTCAGAGAAGAAGAGAATGGCCAGTCTTATGGGTCCTTCTTCTATTCCCCTCAAGGCAGGAATCCCAGTCTCCCTTGGAGAAGGGTGGACATAATTTGAGAAATATCAATGCCTCCCCATGAACCACATTTAGATAACCCACATGGATATACATAGCTTCATAGCTTACATAGGTAGCCCACCACCTTACGTCAATGACTTGTCCAAAGTCATTCCTAGAATCATAAGTTTAGAAGTACAAAGAACCATCTCCTTAAATCCTATCATTTTATAGATGAAGAAATTGAAACCCAGGGAGGCTCAGTAATTTGCCCAGATTCACAGACATTATCAGAAGGAAGATTTGAATCCAGATCCTCTTTCTCCAGAGTCAGGGCTCTTCCATGGGACCACATTGCATTCTAATTTCAGAAAGCACTAGAATAAAGGCAGCTTTGTTAAAAAACAAACAAACAAGCAAGCAAGCAAAAAAACCAAGCCTATGCTGCCCCTGCCCTCTTTCCTCTAAGGGGAAAAAGGCAGAGAACCTCATCTCTGTTGGAAGGGGCTGGGCAGAAGCTTCTGTTATTGTGACAGTCTACCAAGTTCCTCGGAACGTCAGAAACCAAATGAAGTTGTCTCTTGCTTCTGGATATCCTTGTGAGTGGACTGCTTCTAATTGGGGCAGATAAGAAATTTCCTATCTGTTACATAAAATGCCTGCATGCTCCCATCTAGCCAATTATTTTTTTTCCAATAAGAGAAAATGAAGTATCCTGTTAAGAGGGAGAGGTAGGGACTGAGCGGAGGCAGCCAGCAGGAGGGAAGGAGACCTGATTGAAGCAAGAGCAGCAACTGACCTAGCTGGCAGCTGCCTTAGCTAGGAACACACAGGTACTAGTCTGACCTGTACTTGGCCCATGAAAGCTAGGCAGGAGATGATTAGGGGAAGGTACAGGAAAAGCTTGTCCTCTAAAGTGATCAAACCCCAAGTGCAAGGTAATCCACCCTCAGATGGGATTTTTCCAAAATCAGGATTTAGTTTTTTGGCTGCTATTAGTCCTTTATTCTCAAAGAGGACCGTGACATTAGGAAGGTGATGCTATGACACGCAAGTGAATTGGATATAAGTGAGGCAAGGCTGTGCAAAGTCACACACTCTGGAGTCATATGGGTCCAGTGGCAAAATATAGATCAGGATAACTGGAGATAACCCCAGATTTCAGGAAGGTGTAGCATCTCTTATGAGGGAGCAGGGGCTCTGGTCTTAGAGTCAGAAGACCAAGATTTGAATGCCATTCTTCTTAGCTGTGTGACCCCAAGCAAATCCCTTCATCTTTCTGAGCCTCAGTTTCCTCATCTGTAAAAATTTCTTTTGGACAGGACCTGTAGTTTCATTGTTCAAAGAAATTCCCAGAGTGGCTAGGTAGTGCAGTGAGTAGAGCACTGGCCTTGGAGTCAGGAGGACCTGAGTTCAAATCTGGCCTCAGACACTGTCCCCATTTGGGATTTTCTTGGCAAAGACACTGGAGTGATTTGCCATTTCCTTTTCCAGCTCATTTTACAAATGAAGAAACTGAGGTAAACAAGGTTAAGTGATTTGTCCAGGGTCACACAGTGTCTGGGGTCAGATTTAAACTTAAGAAGATGTCTTCCTGGCTCAAGGCCTCACACTCTATCCTCTATGCCACCTAGCTGTCCTTGCACAATAGGTAACAGCTATTTTTATTTTCTGAGGCACTGCCTTTGGAATCAGAAACACCTGAGTTTGAATTTTGCCCTAGACATGCCCTAGCTGTGTGACCCTGGATCAGTGTTTTAACTTCTGTTTGACTCTGTTTCCTCACCTTTTATTGTTCATCCTTTGTTTTCATCTAAGAAGAACAATGACATCACTATGTTGTGATGAAGTAGTGGATGATGGGTGATGTCTTAATTTGCTCATGAATTGCAGTTAAGTGAGGCAGACCTGTACAACGCTTATGTGCCTCACTCTCTCTTCCAGAACCACCAGAGTCCAGAGGCAAGACAAAAATCAGGACAACTGGTGAATACCTGGGATGCAGGGAATGACCTCGGGGTCTGCAATGTCTGACCAAGTTCTGAGTGTTGCACAGCCACCTTGATGGCCATCAGAACAAATGTGCCCATCCCACCAGGGGAAGTCTTCCAAAGTTTTTTTGCTTGTTTTTATAACCCTTGCACTTAGCATGTGGACTGCTAAGTAGACTAGCACCTTTGTTGTGAGAGTTTGCTGAGCCCTTTTCAGGACTGCGCATCCACCTTCCACATCTGTAAAATGGCAAAATCCAACCTCAGACATTTGACATTTCCTAGTTTGTGACCCTGGGCAAGTCACTTAGTCACAATTACCTCAATGACAACAACAAAAAAAGAAAAGAAAAAATGTTGTCCTGATAATCATTATTTGTAAGGCATTCCAGGAACCTTAAAGCATTATGTAAATGTGAGGTTTTCTTTTTTCAACTGATCTTCCTATTCTCCCAACTTTAAGAAGCCTATGCCATATTTAGAGGAATCTCTGCTCTAGCTGCTAGGTGGATTGGGCAGCTAGGTGGCACAGTGGATAGAGTGCCAGGTCTTGAGTCAGGAAGACTCATCTTCCTGAGTTCAAATCTGACTTCAGACACTTACTAGTTGTGTGACCCTAGGCAAGTCACTTAACCCTGTTGACCTCAATTTCCTCATCTGTAAAATGATCTGGAGAAGGAAATGGCAAACCACTCCAGTATCTTTGCCAAGAAAACCCCAAAAGGGGTCACAAAGAGTCAGATCGGAAAATGACTAAACAACAAGAAGCGGCTGCATTTTCCAGTTCTTGGCACTGTTTTTGGGTGTTGACCAAATTGTCCTTCATGTTTCAATGCAACTGATCCTGATCCATTGTGGTCTTGAATAATTCTTGAAATTCTTTACTCTCTCAGCAACATTTGTTACAATATCACTTAATCATTGAAAGGTGTTCTTTGAGAGGTACAACTTTTACAGGTTTTGTTGGAGTAATTGATACCCATTCTTAAAAACCATAGAATTCAAAACACAACTAAAGAGAGAAATGAAACATGCATGTGGCATGAAACCCAGTATCCAGCTCACAGGGAACTAACCCAAAATAGGAAATCAGCTGAATCCAATTTCATGTGGTTAAGGTCAATCATTTTGGGACAGTGTAGTGTCAGTGGAAGCACCATGACTGTTACAAAATGAAACTCTATAAAAAATTATTGCTTGTTCCAAGTAATTCTCCTAGCATTGTAGAAGGAACCTGCTTAGTGATCTAGACCTCATGGGAATTTACTTGGTAGAAGGTGTGCTCTCAGCTCATCTCCCAGCTCTGTATCTGAACATTCAGGATAGAAAGGTTCCCTTTGGGAACATAGGACCTACCACCTGGGGCAGCTTCTGGTAAAGGAATAAAGATGATCGGGGAGCTTCTAGAATCTTTTTGTCATGTGCTGATCTAATTTGCACCTAGTTGCTGAAATGCTTTTTTCACAACAATTCTGGGAACCAGGTTATTATTTTTGTTTTGTTGTTGTTTAGTTGTTTTTCAGTCATGTCCAACTCTGTAACCCCATTTGGAGTTTTCCTGGCAAAGATACTAGAGTGGTTTGCCATTTCCTTCTCCAGCTTATTTTACAGATGAGGAAACTGAGGCAAACAAGGTTAAGTGACTTGCTCAAGGTCACATAGCTAGTAAGTGTCTGAGGCCAGATTTGAACTCAGGTCTTCCTGACTCTAAGGCTGGTGCTTTATCTACTGAGCCACAGATAAGGGAACAGATTCAGAGAATGGATATGAGTTGCTTTCGGGTCACACAGTGAGAAAGTGGCAAAATTGGAAGTCAAATATTCTGATTCTTAATTCAGGGCTTTAGAGAAGATAGTTGGGGTCTTCAGAAAGGGGGTTCAGATGTTGTCACAGATCGATCACACGAATGAACATTTGCTTTGATTGGCTATTTGAACCTTTGCAAACAGCAGGCAGGTAGTTTGTTGTTCAGGTGCTTAGTCAGACATACAGGTCCTTTTCACATTTTTTTGGACCCTGTAGGTTATCAGTAATTGTCCATTTTTCTTGCTAGCAAGGCAGTTTAGCTGAGATTAATCCCTCAGTTGCCCACCACCTGCCACTTTCTTTTATTCTCATTTTGGTGGGATAGTGGAAGGGCCCTCTTGCCAGTAATTAATTTACCAAAATAAACAAGAATTCTGCTTCTCGTGACAAACAACAGCTTCAGATACTGCTCTTAGGGATGCCAGATTGTAATTTGCAAGCAGAAAGAGCTTGTCTGGTGCAGGTGATTAGTCTGGGAGTTCATGGAGAGAGGAGAAGAAACTTTATCAAGAGTAGATAAGATAGCCTGGGGGTGTTGGTCTCTGACTTTTCCTCTCTGTCTTTCACAGCTTTGGGGATGATCTCCTCCTCTGTTACAAAAGAATCTAACTTCCTCCCCTAGTCCTCACTGGCCTCCTTTGGGATTCTGATGACTCTGGAGGAGAGAGTGGGTCTGATGACTTTGCATAGTTCTGCCTCACTTAAATCCAATTCACTCACAAGTCAAGACATCACCTTCCTGATATTATTGGTCCTGTGAGAATGAATGACGAACAACTGATCTCCTTTGGAGACCCAGGAACAGCACTACTCAAGTGCCTTTGTCCTCAGGCATCTTGCTCTTCCTCTGCCTCAGTGGTTGAAACCCCAGATGTCTCACTCATAGGATCACTGGAACATAATCTGATAGCTGGAAGGGATCTTAGAGACCATCGAGTCTACCCCTTACAATTTTACAAGCAAGAAAACTGAGGCACAGAGAGTTTGCCCAAGATCACATAGCTAGGGAATATCTGAGATCTATTTGAACCTAACTTTTGCTGACTCCAATTCCAGCTCTCTATCCATGATTCCATATTGTCTGATTCATAGTGACAGGCTTTCTGTCAATTGTCCTAGAAGGTCTCTAATTAAGGGGTGGGCTTTGCTCAGTTACCAGAAGATTGTCTTGGCTGAAAGCTCTTGATTTCCATTCTTTCTTTAAGCAGAACCACAGTTTCTGGCCCCTGGGTCCTGAGGTTCCCAGGGTCACTAAAACCACTACTATGCTTTACAACAATACATTGATCAGGGAGTGATCTCTCCAGCATCAGCATCTGCTTTTTGAAGACAACGTGCAATAGTGGAAAGAAAACTACAATTCAAGCCAGGAAAATCTAGGTTCAATTTCTGTCTCGGATACTTCCTAGCTATGTGATCATTTTCTTGCTTGTAAAATTGTAGGGGGTGAATCCAGTAGCTTCTGAGGTCCCTTCCAGCTGTCAAATTACATTCCTATGATCCTATAAGTGAGTCATCTGGGGTCTCAACCATAAAGAAAATCTATTGATCACAAGTTCCTCTTTCTCACTACACTTTCTAGTTACAAAAGTTACCACCTGGAGGAAAGGATGTCTGGCATCGGGTTAAGAAAGTCTGGGAGAAACTAACTAGTCAGGTGACCTGCTTTGTCCAGCTGAATTATGTTCAAAACAAGTTTCTGTCATTTTTCAAATTTCTCTTTTTTTGTTTTAAAAACCATCTCTGACCAGAGGACAAAATAGAGGTTGAAAGAATCCACTGATCACCTCCTGAAAAAGATCCCCAAAAGAAAACTCCTAGGAATATTATAGCCAGGTTCCAGAATTCCCAGTTTAAGGAGAGAATATTACAAGCAGCCAGGGAGAAACAAATTGAATATTGTGGAAACACAATCAGGATAACCCAGGATCTGGCAGCTTCTACACTGAGGGATCAAAAGGCTTGGAATATGATATTCTGGAGGTCAAAGGAGCTGGGATTAAAATCAAGAATCACCTACCCAGCAAAACTCAGTATCATGTTTCAGGGGAAAATATGATCATTCAGTGGAATAGAAGACTTTCAAGCATTCTTGATGAAAAAAAACTAGAGTTGAATAGAAAATTTGACATTCAGATACGAGAAGCTAGAGAAGCATGAGAAGGTAAACAGGGAAAAGAAGTCATAAGGAACTTATCAAAGTTGAACTATTAACATTCCTACATGGAAAAATGATAATTGTAACTGATGAAACTTTTCTCAGTACAAAAATAGTTGAAGGGAATAGAAATATATATATGTGTGTGTGTGTGTGTGTGTGTGTCTATATCGGAGGGTATATGGGTGTATGCATATATATGTGAATGTGTGTATATATGTTTACAGGTATACATAGATAGACAGCCCAGGACCAATTTAATAGGAAGGGATGATACTTAAAAGGTGAAATTAAGAGATGAGAGGAATATAATGAGAGGAGATGGGGAGAGACAGAATGGGGTAAACTAACTCATATAGAAGAGACAAGGGAAAATGGTTACAATGGAGGGGAAGAACAGGAAGGCAAAAGGAAATGGGTCAACTTTATTCTCATTGAATTTGGCTAGGGAGGGAATGACATACACACTAAACAGGGTGTCTCACCCTCCAGCAGAGTAGGGAGGAAGGCGATGAGAGGGGAGATGATGGAAGGGAGGGCAGGCTGGGGGGGAGGGAAGTTGGAAGCACCTACTTTTGAAAAGGGATGGGATCAAAGTAGAGAATAGAACAAGTGGGAGGTGGGATAGGAGGGAGAGAAATATAGTCAGTCTTTTACAATATATCTACTATGGTAATGTTTTGCATTAGCTACAATGTTCAACCTATACTGAATTGCTTATCTTCCCAGTGAAAGTGGATGACAAGGGAGGAAGGTAATGAATGTGGAATTCAAAGTTTTAAAAATCAAATGTTAAAAAAAAAAAAATATATATATATATATATACTATTTCAAATACTATTTTACATGTAATTGGGAAATAAGGCACTGGGGCATAGAGATCCACGATGCCCTACTGGAAAAGTCGAAGGGGGTATGGGAGAAGATATGGGAGAGAGCAGATTGGAGGAGGGGATATCCTGTGGGACTGCTATTTTGGGGTGGTGGGTAGGGGAAAAACGGGAGAAAATTTGTAACTGAAAATCTGGTGGAAATGAATAATGTAAATCAGAAGTTAATAAAGCATTAAAAAATAAATAAATAAAAACCATCTCTGTAAGTCACTCCTTGCCTCTGACCTCTGAGGAGTTAGGTGACCTGGTTTGATATGCAAATACTAGCTTTGCAAATTAAATTATAGATGGCTCAGTAACTTTGTCCTCAGTTTCCATTTTATCTCAGATTATTTATTTTAATTTTTTTGCTTTTTGGAGGGCAATTGGGGTTAAGTGACTTGCCCAAGGTCACATGGCTATTTTTTGTGTTAAGTAGCTAAGGGCAGATCTGAACCCAAATCTTCCTGACTCCAGGGCTGGTTCTCTACTCACTGCGCCACCTAGCCACTCCCTCCGATAATTTTAACAGGGGGAAAGATAAATGAGTTCAGTTTTGCATATATTGAGTTTAAGATGTCTACTGGACAGGTCAGTAGAGACGAGGAAGGATAGGTGAATTTGAGATGATAATTAAATATATAGCATAGATGATAACTAAATCCATGAAAGCTGATAAGATCACCAAATCACACAGTGGGAGAAAAGGGCCCAGGACAGGACCTTGTGGGACACCTACTGTTAGTGGGCATAACCTGGATGAGGATCCAGTAAAGAAAAATTAGGAGCAGCTTAGGGATGGTAATGAAATCCATGGAAACTGATGAGATCACCAACTAAAGTATTATAGAAGAAGAAAAGGCCCAGGATAGAACCCCATGAGACACCTATGGTTAGAGGAAATGATCTGGATAAGGATCCAGCAAAGGAGACTGAGGAGAAGCAGTCTGATAGAAGAAGAACCAGGAGAAAATGGTGTCCTGAAAACCTAGAGAGAAGAGAGTATCAAGGAGAAGAGAGTGATCAACAGTGTCAAAGACTGCAGAGAGGTCAAGTAGGAAGAGGACTGAAGAAAGGCCATTAGGTTTGGCAAGTAAGAGATCATTAGTAACTTTGGAGAGAACAGTTTCTGCTGAATGATGAGATTGGAAACCAGACTGTAGAGGGTTAGAAGAGAGCAAGAGGAAAGGAAGTGCCTATTTATTGTAGGCAGCCTTCTCAAGCAATTTAGCCACAGAAGTGAAGAGAGATATGGGTCTATACTAGAGGGAATGGATAGATCAAATGAGGGTTTCTTGAGGATGAGAGAGACATAGGCATGTTTGTAGGCAGCAGGGAATAAGCCAGTAGACCAGGAGAGATTGAAAGTAAGTGAGAGGGTAGAAATGGTAGAAGGGGCAATCTACTGAAGAAGGGTTGGAATGGGGTCACTTGTGAATGTAGAGAGGTTTAACTTGAAGGGGTACATCTTCATTTGAAACAGGGTTGAAGGAAGAAAAGGGGAAGCTCTCAGCAGAGAGCTTAATTTTTTTTCTTTAATATATGAAGCAAGATTCTCAGCTAAAAATGTGGAGGTGGGGTGGAAGGAGAGAATGGGAGATTTGAGGAGAGACGAAAAGGTTTGGAAGAGTCATTATGGAGAGTGGAGAATGAGTTGATAAGGGAGATATAGTAGGATTACCTTGTATCAATGAAGGCCCAGTTGAAGCTGTGTAATATAAATTTGTAGTGGACCTAATCAGAACAGTGGTGTATTAAGAGCAATCAGGGTTAAATGACTTGCCCAGGGTCACACAGGGCTGGGATAATTGTTTGTTTCCCAGTTGTGGTAGCTGTGACTTTGTGGAGCCATGGACCAGGAGAGAAGAATGGCCTGCATGCAGACTTCACTGAGCTGAGAGCAGGAATGGTGAGCTGCCTGCATCGGGACCTGGGCAGAAGCCAGGGGGCCTGCAGGAGGAGAAGGAACCCAGGAGTTCAGAATTCAGCCACAGGAAAAGATAAGAACTGAGCAGCAAAGCAGGGGCACTGATTGTGTTTCCTTGCTTCATCCCACAGTTTGGGACCCAGGGGGAGGATGGACTTGTGACTATGGTGGGTGGGATGAAGTGCCTTGGACCCCCAAGGATCCCACCTTGTTGGTTTTGTTGCCCAGCCCCCTCTCTGTACTTGGAAGCAGGGGCTGGCGCTGTGTGAGGGGAAGGATACCCCCTCCCCCCAAGAGAACTTTATTTGGACTCTTGTTTTGAATTGAAGTGGTAATGCAATGTACTTTGTGTTTGTTTAAGGCCCAGTGGCCACTTTGGTAACTTCAGTTATGTATCTTGCAAATGTGACCTATGATTGTTAATGCTAATTCAAAAGTAAATTGTCTATGCTATGGGCATGAAAGATCTTGGGGCCCAATGTAATGGGAATGTAAATTTGTAAGATCTTCCCTGCCCCTAGGCTAAAGTGCACCTGGAGCCTGGGGTGGGAGGCTTGTTTTTCAGTAGATACTTCTTGATTGGCCAGTGAGTCAATAAGGTTGTTACACTCTCTGAGCCAGGAGAAGGCTATATAAGCCCTGATGTGTAGCTTTGTTTTGGGGCTCACTTTGAGAAGTGTTCTGTGATTTGATCTGAATTCTGGGAAGCCGTTGTCCAGAGCCCCCCCGGCTTTGAAAAACCCAAATGTTGAAACCCAGATGTTGATTGGGTATGGATGTAATGGTTGGACAGTTTGGAAAGCTGTCTACTTGATCTGTTTCTGTCTTGATAATTCTGTCTGTATACTTTGAAGTTTGGGGTGCTGACCTTTTTCCCCTGAACTAGGTAAACGATACATGTTTGACCGATTAAAGTGGCTTGTTAACCCATTTTGAGTTGCTTTCCTTTATCAAAGCAGATCCAAGAACCTGTGTTGGCAGCAAACCCTGAGGACGCTTGGGGTGCTTGCTGCTACAACAGCTAGTAAACATCTGAGACTGGATTTGAACTCAGGTCTTCCTGACTCCAGGGCCGGTGGTTGTTTGTCCTGGTTGCTGTTTGTCTTTTGTTCTCAAAGAGGACCATGACATCAGAAAGATGATGCATGCCTTGCAAGTGAACTGGATTTAAGAGAGGGAGGGCTAGGCAAAGTCAGCAGCCTCACTTTCTTCTCTGGAGCCATCTTGGTCCAGTGGTGAGATATAGATCAGGACAACTGAAAATAGTCCCCCTAGGGCTGGTGCTTTATCCTCTGTACCACCTAGCTGCCCCTGGGGTCTTACATTCTAATGGAGGTAGATATTACATGTGGAAGGTTTCAGCCTCAGGTCAGATGGAAAAATTCATTGGTCCTTACGGTGCTGGAACAAAATGGATCATAATGTCTAACCCATCCACATATGCTCACCACATATGCTCATCCTGTGCTACTCATTCTTTCCCACTGAAAAATGAAATTGTGTGTGTATCTGAGAGGAGGTTGAGGCTCACTTCATGGCACTGTCTTGAGCATAGAAGTTACCTACTGAGGGGAACATGCCAACAGATTTTCTGTTGCATCTGTTAAGGACATTTAGTTGCTTTACAGATGTGGAAACTGAGGCACAGAAAAATCAAAGAATGACAACTAGGAGGAATCTTACAAATGATCTTGCCTAGTCATCTAATTTTACAAATGAAAAAACTGAGACCCAGACAGATTAAATGATTTGCCCCAAATCACACAAGCAGTAACTATCACAGCAAGGATTTTAAGACAGCTCCTCTCCCTCCCACACCAGAGCCCTTTCTTTCTGCTACCCCTTTTGTAAATGTCAACAAATAAGACAAAAATATGTGTAGTGAGTGAGCCCAGGAAGATTCTGCTACTTGTCTCCATTTTACAAGGTTAAATTCTTGCTGACAAGGTTAACTCGGAGAAGTTCTTTTTTTTCTTGGCAATGATAATGTCTCTTTGACAAGGTATGAACTTAACTCTCCATAGCTAACCCCACCTTGACAAGGTTCAAAAACACTTATTGCTAATGAAGTTAATAACTGAGCTATACCTTTAGGCTGGAACTTTAACAAAGATAGTAGATAAATTCACCAGAATTCTGAGATGCTCTGATAGGAGAGGGTCTACCTCCAGAGAAGGTTTGGTTTCTTGGAAGAAAAGTCAGTGACTCTTCCACGGAACCCACATGGCCCCAAGAAGGGAGGGAGCTACCATATATTCATTCATTTTATAAGCCTTTATTAAGCACCTTCTATTTTCCAGGTTCTGAATTAGAAGTTGGACTTGTGAAGACATATATAAAAAATGAAACAGCCCCTGATCATATTTTACTTGGAGGATAGGAACAACACACAGATGAGTAAATAAATAAAAATACATACTTCGTGATATGGAGAGAGGGAATTAACAGTTGGAAGGGTCTGATGTGGGAAGTGATGCAGGAGTCTTGACAGGAGTGTCTGAGGTTAAGAGGTTGAAGGGAATAAGGGAAGGAGTCGTTCTTTGCTTGGTGGACAGTCTGTGCAAAGCAACAATTATAAGGGATGGAATGTCTGCTATGAGGAATAATGAGAAAGTAGGCCAATCTGGGCTGAAACAGAGGACATGAAGGAGAATAATATGAAATAAATCTGGAAAGGCAGGCCAGAGCCAGATTGTGAGAGGTTTTAGGTAACAAGTAAAGGAATTTTTATTCTATCCAAGAGGCAATTTATATTGTATCTTGGAGTAACATGGGAAGACTTATGCTTCAGAAATATTGATGGGGCAGATGTGTGGAAAATAAACTAGAGAGGGAAGAAACTGGAAGCAGGAAGACCAATTGGAAGGCTACTGCCATAGGCCAGGACAGAGATAATGAGGGGAGTGGCCCTGTGGATAGGGCAAAAGGGACTGAGATATGGAGACAAAATTAAAAAAATTAATGTGATGAGGGGAAGGCTTGGTGAAGAAAGTGAAGAGTAGAAGATGACTCCAAAGTCACCAACCTGAATTAATGGAAAGATGGCGGCTGCCTCAATGAAAATAGGAAGAGGGGTGGGATCTGGGGGAGGGGAAAAGAAATACATTTTGTTTGGGATATTCTGTGATCATGATACCTATTTGGCATCCAGTTAGAAATGTCTAATAAACAGCAATGCGGAACCATAGCTCACAAGAGAGACTAGACTCAGATCTATATACATCTAGGAGTTATCTGCATAGAGATGATCACTGAACCCACTGGAGTTGATGAGACATCACAGAAAAAGAGGCTATATAGAAAGAAGAGGGTCTAGGACAGATCCTTGAGAGATAAATGATGAAGCAGTAAACAAGTCCAAGAAGAAGCAGTCAAGGAAAATAACCAAGAGAATGTATTGTGATGAAGACCCAGAACCAAGAGAACGCATTGTTATGAAAACCCAGAACCAAGAAAATGCATTGCCATGAAGACCAGAACCAAGAGACTGCATTGTCATGAAAACCAGAACCAAGAGACTGCATTGTCATGAAAACCAGAACCAAGAGAATGCATTGTCATGAAAACCAGAACCAAGAGACTGCATTGTCATGAAAACCAGAACCAAGAGAATGCATTGTCATGAAAACCAGAACCAAACATTGTTATGAAAATCTCTTCCTGGACTTTCTCTTTCTTGGGAAGAGTTCAATAGTGTTGTGTTGCAGAGAGGTCAAGAAGGATGAGGACTGAGAAGAGGACATGGAGTTTAGCAAGGTGAGGATACAAAGAGAGACTAAAGACAGTCCCTGCCCTCAAGGAGCTTACATTCTATCAGGGGAGACAACATGTACATATATAAGTGTAGTGGGTCCCTTTATGCACCACAACCCTGATACTATACATAGAGCACATGCAGATACTCTCTGCCAGCTTCTGACAGACAATGTGAGGGATCTGGGAGGCCAGCTTCTGGCCATCTATGACTCATTGCTAATAGTCCTCTAAGTAGTTGCTGAGTCAGGAGAATTGATGGCACAGTGGTGCCACACTTATTAAAAGACAAAGTTAGGATGGTTTCAGAAAAATCTGGGAAGACTTATATGAACTGATGCAAAGCAAAATGAGCAGAACCAGAATGAGAATGGCATATTGTATGTGAATGACTTAGCTATTCTCAGCAACATAATGATCTAAGATAATTTCAAAGGATTTATGATGAAAAATACTATCATCTCCAGAGAAAGACCTGATGGAGTCTGAATGCGGATCAAAGCATACTTTTAAAAAATTTTTCTTGGAGTTTTTTTGTTCTGTGGGTTTTTGTTTGATAGTTTGTTTGTTTTGGCAGGATGGCTAATATGGAATTATGTTTTGCATGACTTGCCTTTTCAAGATGGGGGGAATGAAAGGCGGGAGAGAATTCAGAACTCAAAATTTTTTTAATGTTAAAAACTTTTACATGTAATTGGAAAAAATAAAATATAAAAATTTTCAAAAAAATTAAAAAACCCACTACTACCTAAAAAAAGAAGAGTGAGAAAGTTTTTGTCTGGCACTTCTCTTGGTGGCAGGATGTAATTCTAGTGAGGGATAAGTAGGAGCTGGTGAATTCAAGTAGGAGAGTAAGGAGAGATAAGAACAGTGCCCAGACAAAACCTTGGGATACATTCACAGTTAGAAGATGTGATATGGATGAAAGCTAGCAAAGGAAACTGAAAGGGAGTGATCAGACAGGTAGGAGGAAAACCAGAAGAGAATAGTATTATGAAATCTCAGGAAAGACATTCACCTGTACATACTGAATCTCAAACTCAACATATTAAAATTAGAACTCATGATCTTGGCCCTAAGCCTAGTCTTCTTCTAAGTTTTCCTACTTTTAGTAAGGGTGCCACCATCCTCCTGTTCACTCAAGTTCACAACCTTAGGATCCTTTTTGACCCTCTTCCTCTCCCTTACCTGCTATATTCAATTATTTACCAAGTCTTGTCTAACTTGCCTTTCTCTCCTCATCTCCCCACAATTATACCTAATTCATGTACTAATCACCTGTCACCTGGATTCTTGTTAACAATCCTCTACTTTTGGTCTCTCCCTTTCCAGTCTGTGGCCCACAGAGCTGCCAAAATGATCTTCCTAAGAAGTATGGCCACATTACTTCTCTACTCAAAAATCTTTAATAATTCTCTATCGCCTCTAAGATAATATGCAAATTCCTCAGCCTGGCACTTAACGGTCTCTACAATTTGACTTCCGCCTATCTTTCCAGACTTTTTTTTCCCCATATTTCTCTCCTTCATGTATTCTGTGTTCCAAGCAAATTGGCCTACTAAATATTACCTGAGGGCATCTGGGTGCTGTGGTCGATAGAGCCCTGGACTTGAAATCAGAAAGACTCATCTTCCTGAATTCAAAACCAGCCCCAGATACTTATAAGCTATATGACCCTGAACAAGTCACTTGACCCTCTTTGCCTCAGTTTCCTCATCTGTAAAATCAGCTGGAGAAGGAAATGGTAAACCACTATAGTATCTTTGCCAAGAAAATCCCAAATGGTGCTATTTACCTGAATTTACACCTGTCTCTGTGCCTTTTTACAACAGTTTCCCATGCCTGGGATGTACTCGCTCTCTTCCTCTCTATATATTCTCAATCCTCTCTCCTCCCATCTTCTCCAACAGATTGTGCCCACAATTTATTCTTCCATTTGTCTAATCACTCCCTAGCTACTGGTTCCTTCCTTTCAGCCTATAAACATACCTAAGTCTACCTCACTCTTCAAAACCCCTCATGTAAACTTGCCATCATCTCAAGCTCTTATCCTATGAACTCTCCTCTCTTTCATAGCCAGATGCCCATTGTCTATACAATTTCTCCTTCTCCTCAACCCTTTGTAATCTGGCTCAAGACAGCATCACTCAACTCAAAATGCTCTTTCCAAAGTTACCAGTGATCTTCTAATTGCCAAATTTGATGGCCTTTTCTCAAACCTCATTCTTCTTGACCTCTCCTTAGCTTTTGACATTGTTGATCATCCTTTCTCCCTCCATCATCTCTCCTTCCTGGATTTTCATGCCACTGCTCTCACATGGCTCTCCTTCTACCTGTCTGAGTACTCCCCAACCTCCTTTGCTGGTAGACATCCCTTAACCATGTGTGTTTCTCCAGGTTCTATCCTGGGTCCCTCTGGTCCTCTTTTTATAATACACTCTCTCACTTAGTGATCTTATCCTCTCCTGTGGGCTTAATTATCATCACTATGCAGATGATTCCCAGATCTACATTTCTAGTCTCTCTCATGAACTCCAGTCCTGGATCGCCAACTGCTTACTGGACATTTGAATTGGATATCCCCTAGGCATGTTATTAAACCTACTATTTTTCTGAAATTCCCTATTTCTGCTAATGATACCATACCATCCTTCTAGTCCTCCCATCCTTGATGTTATCCTTAACTCCTCACCCTAAGTGTTACAGAAACAAATTCAAAATTCAGAAATTTTCTGCCATCAAAAACATTCTAGTAGAGGGAGAAAACAGGAGCAGTTGCCAGGAGGTGTTTTGGTCTGGGAAGTTATGGGGATGATGAGTAGAGCAATCAGACAGTTGTTTGGCATTGCCTTTCTTTAGAAGCAATAGTAGTATTTGACATGAGTGTCCAGAAGTAGGGCAGGAAGTGGAATCAGCAGGGTAGAAAATTCCTGGAGTGAAGAATCCTGGTGTTAGGGTGGGAACTAGAATGGAGTGACTTAGTTCCTCTTAGGCATGGTCTCTGAAGATCCAGTTTGGAGGATGGAGAAGGAATGGGGAAGAAGCTGGCATGGGTGAAGAAGCACAATTCCAGGACTGGGGTTGGAGCTGATTTGTCTGGCTATTGGCATTCTCTCTCTCTCTCTCTCTCTCTCTCTCTCTCTCTCTCTCTCTCTCCCCCCCCCCTCCAAATTACCTTGTACTACTCACTTACATGTTGCATACATATTGCCTACAAGTTAGGGATGTAAGCTCCTTGGATGGGAGAAGGGACTCCCATTTTTGCCTTCATATATAACTAGCACACTGTCTTACACGTAGTAGGCACCTTGCAAATGTGCTGAATTAAATAGAATTGAATCCTGGCTTTCCAATTTCTTGGAACAGCCAGGTGGCACAGAGGATAGAGTGCCAGATCTGGAGTCAAGAAGACTCATCTTCCAGATTTCAAATCTGGCCTCAGACACTCACTAGCTCTGTGACTCTGGGCAAGTCACTTAATCTTGTTTACCTCAGTTTTCTCATCTCTCAAATGAGCTGGAGAAGGAAATCACTCAGTTATCTTTGCCAAGAAAACCCCAAAAGGGTCATGAAGACAAGACAACTGAAAATGAATGAACAAGAACTCCAGTTGCTTCCTGTGTAAGTTTGGGCAAGCAGCTTCACATTTCTGGACCTCCGTTTCATCATTTGGAGTAGATGATCTCCAAGGTTCCTTCAAGATCGAAATCCTAAGAAGATTCTATCCCTCTCTCCATCTTTAGTATTGTTTCATATGCAAGCAGTCCCATAGCTCCCCCTGCTGAGGGCGAGCTCATCCATCTCCAAAGGCACCATAGTCATGACTGCTCAAAAATGACATTACTAGTAGACTGTCTATAGGACACAAACTCTTGTCTTTTTTTTCCCTCAGTAGCAAGGAAGGATTTGTACTGAGCTATACCCTTTGCCTCAAATGGAACTCCAGTCAGTCCCCTTAAGTGGATAAAGAAATGATCTGAAGGATCATGGATTTAGCTAGAAGCCATCAAGTCTAACCTCCTTTATTTTACAGATGAAGAAACTATAGCCCAAAGAGATTAACCCAAGGCCACATACAAAGGAAGTGGTAGAACTGAGATTCAAGCCTAGATCCCCCTGGCTCCAATGTCAGTATTCTTTGCACCCTGCTATGCTGTGGGATAGGCAGTTGTGTCAGAGAGGTGACCTGTTGCCATACAACTGGGCTAACTGGGTTCTGCTAAGCTGTTCTGGTCCCAGGGTGATCATGTGATCATGACCTTGGTCTTGTTCACACCCGGCTGAAACCAACTATGTCCATATAACAGAATGGGAAGTATAGCACAAATTGTTTTTGCTGGGCACTAGTCAGAGTAATATCACAGAGGTTACAGTGGCAATCAGTCAGGTCAGGCCAAACCTCCTGGCTGGCTCATAAGCCAGTGTTCTTTCCACTAGACCATACTGCCTCACTCCCCTCTGAGGCAGAAACTTTTCCCCTGTTATTCACCTTGAATAACCTACCCAGAAAAACTGAGTATAATCCTTGGGGTAGGGAGGGGGTAGGCAGGGACAGGGAATGGATATTTAATGAAATAGAGGACTTTCAGGCATTCCTGATGAAAACAGATATTTAATGAAATGGAGGACTTATGAATAGACCAAATATGACTTTCAAATACAAGACTTGAGTATAAAAGGATAAACATGAAAGGGAAATCATAAGGAATGCAAACACATTAATCTCTTTCCAGACCACTCTCACTTTATGTGAGACCATTCTATAGACTTTTACATAAAATTATTTTTATGTAATGCAAATTTGCCTGCAGACATAGGGAGGGAAGGAAGGGAGGGAGGCATGAACCTGTGGAGGTTGGGGATGGAGAAGAGAGAGCAGGAGGAGGAGTACTCAGGGCTGGGGACAGACATGTGGTACCAGAACACAGAGAACTGAATGGGGGGCTGGACCCACAGGCAGGTGGAAGGAACAAAACAAAGGTCTTCCTTTTTGGCACCAGAGGTCTCAAGCCAAGCCACCATCTGGTGCTGGTAGTGGAGGTCTGTCCAAACAGGTTCTTCTGTTTTCACTTAGAAGGTTTTTAAAAATAAGTTTCTTTTTAATTTTTAGGGTTTTTTTTTTTTGGTGGGTAGTGGGAAGCCGTGGAGCTATGGACTGAGGGGCAGCAGTGGAGAGAGAGGGAAAAATATAGTAAAGTTAACATAGGTTTGGTTTTTTTTTTTGGAATGCAGATTAATTTCAAAATTCTTTATGCAAAGTTGAATTTATTTAATGTGAATTTATGTAAAATGAGAACTGTCTATATGTTCCTATGTAGGAAGATGATACATGTGACTCCTAAGAATTTTATCATTATTAGGCGAGTTAGAAGGAGTACACATAGACAGAGGGCATAGGTGTGAGTTGACTATAATAGGATGATATCCAAAAAATAAAATAAAATTAAGGAATGAGAAATAGGAAAAGACAGAAGGGAGAGGTAGAATGGAGAAAATTATCTCACATAAAAGTACAGAGGCAGTTAGGTGGCACAGTGAAGAGGACACCAGTCCTGGAGTCAGGAGGACCTGAGTTCAAATCTGGCCCAGACACCTAACACTTACTAGTGTTGAGCAAGTCACTTAACCCCAATTGCCTTGCCTTCCCCCCTCCAAAAAGAAAAACAAACAAGAAAAGAGGTACAAAAGGAAGAGCTTTTACAGTGGAGGGGGAAATGAGGGAGGTGGGCAACTCTTTAATCTTACTGTCATAGGAATTGGCTCAAAGAGGGAATAAAATACATATTCAGTTGAGTATAAAAATCTATCTTACCCCATATGCAAATACGAAAGGAAAGGGATGGAGGGGTGTAGGGCGGTCACAAAAGGGAGGGCAGATAAAAGAAGGCCATGGTCAGAAGCAAAATAGACTTTAGAGGAGAGACAGGACAAAAACAGAGAGAGAAGGATAAATAGAAGTAAATACGATGGAGGGGAATGCACAGTTAGTTATAATAACTGTGAATATGAATGAGATGAACTCACCCATAAAATGGAAGATGATAGTAGAATGGATTAGAAACTAGAATCCAAAAATATGTTGTTCACAAAAAAAAACCCACACTTGAAACAGAGAGACACATACAGAGAAAAATAAGGAAGTGGAGCAAACTCTATTATGCTTCAGTTGAAGTAAAAAAAAGGGGGGTAGAAATCATGATCTTAGACAAAGCAAAACAAAAATAGACCTAAATGAAAAGGATAAACAGAAAAACTACATCTTGCTAGAAGGAAGTAATACAAAATATATATGTACCAAATGGCATGTCATCCAAAATCTAAAAGAAAAAGTTAAATTAATTACAAAAGGAAATAGGTGGTAAAACTGTACTAGAGGGAGACTACAACTTTTCCCTCTCAGAACTGAATAAATCTCACCATAAAGTAGATAAAAAAGAAGTCAAGGAGATGAATAGAATCTTAGAAAAGTTAGATATGATAGACCTCTGGAAAAAAAATGAATGGGAATAGAAAGGAGAATACCTTTTTCTCAGCTGTACATGGCCATGTTAAAAAAAATGACCCTGTTTTGGACAATAAAAACCTCACAATCAAATTCAGAAAAGTAAAAATATTAAATACATCATTTTTAGATCATAATGCAAAAAAATTACACTTAAGAGAATAAAAGTTAATTATAAATTAAATAATCTAATACTAAAGAACAAGTGGGTCGACAGAACCCGCAAAATGACACAGAGAAGCTAACCTCCTGCTGAGGACATCCCGGTAGGCAGCGGCCAGCACAGTGCTCTGGGAGTCAAGTCCAGCCCAGCGTGAGTACCGAGGTTTTAGCCTCAGGGCAGCCTGACCAAACACTGGCTGGAGGGACTTGAGATCAAGAGCAGCTGTGGTGGTCTCTAGAATTATCAACACATAGATGCTAAGGACAAAGGGAGAAATCAGTGCAGTGTGGATCCAGTAGTTCAGGAGTTTGGTCCAGCCTTCATCCTCTGGAGGGAGAAGCCACTGAGGTGCCAGACACAGCCGTGCAGCCACTGCCACGTGGCAGCTTCAGCTCCTGGCTTGAAGACCGTAGGGGGACCAAGAGACCAGTCTGAAGGGTAATCACTCTTGCTTTAACCTGCTTGGATGTGGATTGCAGTCTAGGGTGGAGGTTCTGGGATGTGCGACCAGCTTGCCAGAGTGTGTGGAGGCTTCAGAGAGGGCACCCAACTAACAGCTCCAGCTGCTGAGAAAACCCCAGTGATTGGGACAAAGCTCCCCTGTCTGGTGGTAGAGTACTACTGTGGCAAAAAGCTCAAAAGTCAAGTAATTGAGTGGCAACATGAACAGACAAAGGAAGCAAAGCAAGCAGAGCAATTCAACTTTACACTCCTATTTTGGGGTCAAAAAGGATTAAAGCATGTGTAATGGAAATGCAAATTTAAAGATCTTCCCTGCCCCTAGGTTAAGTGAACCTGGAGCTTGTGGTGAGGGGCTTGTTTCTCAGGAGATACTTTGTGATTGGGCAGTGGGTCAAGAGAGTTGCTACATTCTCTGAGCCAGGAGAAGGCTATATAATCCCTGATATGAGGTGTTGTTTTGGGGCTCACTTTGAGAAGTGTTGTGTGATTTGACCAGATGAGACTCTGGGCAGCCGTTGAGAGCCCCCTGGCTCTGAAAAACCCAGATGTTGATGCTTCCCTCTCTGGTAACTGTGATTTGGTATGAATGTAATGGTTGGATAGTTGGAGGCCTGTCTGCTTGAAATGTTTCTGTTTGGAGGTGGGGTGGAGTCACTATGGCAGAGCAGAAGCAGGACCTTCCCACTGCTCTGGCTTCCACCTTCCCCATACATGTAAAAAGGGGACACTAAACAAACTGTGGAACTGCAGAACCCACAAAATGACACAGAGAAGCTAACCTCCTGCTGAGGACAGCCCAGCAGGCCGGCAGGAATCTGCCAGCACAGCGCTCTGGGAGCCAAGCCTAGCCCCACGCTGAGGCTTTAGCCCCAGGACGGGCCTGACCAGCTGCTGGCCAGAGGGACTCCAGATCAGCAGAAGCTGTGGCCATTTCCAGATTTATCAACACATAGATGCGAAGGACAAAATGAGAGGTCAGTGCAGTCTGGACTTTGGGACCCAGTAAGTGGGAGCGTATTGGCCTTTGCCCCCAGGGCAAGAAGATGCTGAGACACAATCTGGCACAGCCAGCCAGCACCACGTGGCAGCTTCAGCTCCTGGCCTGCAGAATGTAGGGGGGGCCAAGTGACCAGTCTGAGGGGTAATCACTCTTGCAATTACCTGCTTGGATCTGGATTGCAGTCTAGGGTGGAGGTCCTGGGGTGTGTGTCCAGTTTGCCACAGCGTTTGGATGCCTCAGAGAGGGCACCCATCTAATACCTCCGGCAGCTGAGAAAACCCCAGCATTTGGGACGAAAGCTCCCCTATCTGGTGGCAGAGTCCTACTGTGGCAAAAAGCCAAGGGGTCAAGTGACAGAGGGGCGACATGACCAGGCAAAGGAAACAAAGCAGATAGAAGATTCCAACATTACACTCCTATTTTGGGGACAAAAAAGAGCAAAGCATGGAACAGGAGGAAGACAGTGAAGTCAGAACTCCTACACCAAAAGCTTCAAAGGAAAATACGAGCTGGTTACAGGCCATAGAGGACCTTAAGAAGCAGATAAGAGAAGTGGAGGAAAAATTGGGAATAGAAATGAGAACGATACAAAAAATTATGAAATGAGAGTCAACAGCCTGACTAAGGAAAATAACACCTTAAAAAATAGACTAACTCAAATGGCAAAAGCTTTAGGCTCAAAAAGGCAATGAGGAGAAGAATGCCTTAAAAAGCCAAATTTGCCAGATGGAAAAAGAATCTCAAAAGCTCATTGAGGAGAATCATTGCTTCAGAATTAGACTGGAGCAAATGGAAGCTAATGACTTTATGAGAAATCAAGATGCTGTTAAACAGATTCAAATAAATGAAACAGTAGAAGGCAATGTGAAATATCTTATGGGAAAAACCACTGACCTGGAAAATAGATCCAGAAGAGATAATTTAAAAATGATTGGACTACCTGAAAGCCATGATCAAAGTAAAAACCTAGAAATCATCCTTCAGGAAGTTCTCAAAGAAAACTGCCCTGATGTTTTAGAACCAGAGGGCAAAATAGAGGTTGAAAGAATCCACTGATCACCTCCTGAAAAAGATCCCAAAAAGAAAACTCCTAGGAACATTATAGCAAGGTTCCAGAATTCCCAGATTAAGGAGAGAATATTACAAACAGCCAAGAAGAAACAATTTGAATATTGTGGAAACACAATCAGGATAACCCAGGATCTGGCAGCTACTACACTGAGGGATAGAAGGACTTGGAATATGATATTCCGGAGGTCAAAGGAGCTGGGATTAAAACCTACCCAGAAAAACTGAGTATCATGTTTCAGGGGAAAATATGGTCATTCAGTGGAACAGAGGACTTTCAAGCATTCTTTTTTTTTTTTTTTTTTGCTTTTTGGAGGGCAATTGGGGTTAAGTGACTTGCCCAAAGTCACATGGCTAGTAATTGTGTCAAGTGTCTGAGGCTAGATTTGAACTCAGATCTTCCTGACTCCAGGGCCATTGAACTTTCAAGCATTCTTAATGAAAAAACCAGAGTTGAATAGAAAATTTGACATTCAGATACAAGAAGCAAGAGAAGCATGAGAAGGTAAACAGGGAAAAGAAATCATAAGGAACTTATCAAAGTTGAACTATTAACATTCCTACATGAAAAAGCAATAAATGTAACTGATGAAACTTTTCTCAGTATGAAAATAGTTGAAGGGAATAGAAATATATATGTCTATATATGAGGGTATATGGGCATATGAATACATATGTGAATGTGTGTATATATGTGTACAGGTATACATAGATAGAGGGCACAGGACCAATTTAATAGGAAGGGATGATACTTAAAAGGTGAAATTAAGAGGTGAGAGAGGAATATAATGAGAGGAGATGGGGAAAGACAGAATGGGGCAAACTATCTCATATAGAAGAGGCAAGGGAAAATAGTTACAATGGAGGGGAAGAACAGGAAGGAAAAAGGGAATGGGCCAACCTTATTCTCATTGAATTTGGCTTGGGGAGGGAATTAAATACACACTAAATCAGGTATCTCACCCTACAAGAGAGTAGGGGGTAAGAGGATGAGAGGGGGGATGATGGAAGGGATGGCAGGCTGGGGGGGAGGGAAGTTGGAAGCACCCACTTTTGAAAGGCACAGAAGCAAAGTAGTAGTAGCATATATATACACTATTATTACTACTATTTGACATGTAATTGGGAAATAAGATATACAGGCATTGGGGCACAGAGATCCACCATGCCCTACTGGAAAAGTAGAAGGGGGTATGGGAGAAAATATGGGAGAGAGCAGATTGGAGGAGGGGATATCCTGTGGGACTGCTATTTTGGGGCAGTGTGTAGGGGAAAAATGGGGAGAAAATTTCTAACTCAAAATCTGGTGGAAATGAATGATGTAAATCAGAAGTTAATAAAGCACTTGAAAAATGAAAAAAAAAAAAGCTGTTATTAAGAGCTATTTTGCCCAATCATATGCCAATAAAACTGACAATCTAAGTGAAATGGACGAATAGTTACAAAAATTTTAATTGCCTATATTAACAGAAGAGCAAGTAGAATACTAAATTAACCCTATCTTAGAAAAAAGAAATTGGGGGCGGCTAGGTGGCGCAGTGAGTAAAAGCACCGGCCCCAGAGTCAGGAGGACCTGAGTTCCATTTCGGCCTCAGACACATAACACCCACACAAAAAAAAACTAGCCGTATAACCTTGGGCAAGTTACTTAACCCCAATTGCCCTCCAAAAGGCAAAAAAAAAAAAAAGAAATTGAACAATCTATCAATAAGTTCCCTAAGAAAATATCTTCAGGAACAAATGAATTCACAGGTGAATTCTGCCAAACATTTAAAAAGCGATTAATAAAAAAAATAAGAAGCAATTAATTCTAATACTATATAAATTATCTGGGAAAATAGGTAAAGAAGGTGTCCTACCAAATTCCTTTTATGACACAAATATGGAGCTGATATCTAAACCAGGAAAAGCAAAAACAGAGAAAGAAAATTATAGACCAATTTCCCTGAGGAATATTGACACAAAAAATTTTAAACAGTATTTTATTTTTCCAATTACATGTAAATATAATTTTAACATTAATTTTTTTTAATTGAGCTCCAAATTTTTCTCTTTTCCTCACTTTCTTCCCCTCCTCCCTAAAACAGCAGGTAAGTTGATATGGATTAGACATGTACAATCAGATACGACATATTTCCATATTAGTCATGTTGTAAAAGAAGAAACAGACCCCTCCCCCCCCAAAAAAAGAAAGTAAAAGTAATACATGCCTTGATGTGCATTCAGACTCCATTAGTTCTTTCTCTGGATATGGATAGAATTTTCTTTCATGAGTCCTTTCAAAGATGCAAAAATATTTAAATAAAATTCTAGCTAGGAGATTATAGCAATATATCACAAAAGTAATATACTATGACCAGATGGGATTTATACTGGGAATGCTGAGCTGGTTCAATATTAGGCAAACTATCAGGATAATTGACCATGTAAATAACAAAAACAATAAAAATTAATGATTATCTCAATAGATGCAGAAAAAGCTTTTGACAAAATACAACATTCATTCCTATTAAGAACACTAGAAAGTTGAGGAATAAATGGAGCTTTCCTTAAAATGGAAAGTAACATCTATTTAAAAACCAAGAATAAACATTATCTGCAATGGAGATAAACTTGAAGCCTTCCCAATAAGATCAGGGGTGAAGGAGGTGCCCATTATCACCATTATTATTTAATATTGTACTAGAAATACTAACTATAGCAAGAAGAGAAGAAAAAGAAATGGAAGTAATTAGAATAGGCAATAAGGAAACAAAATTATCATTCTTTGAAGATCGTATGATTTTATACACTTAGAGAATCTGAGAGAATCAAGTAAAAAACTAGTTGAAATAATTAACCACTCCAACAAAGTTGCAGGATATAAAATAAACCCATATAATTCATCAGCATTTCTATATGCTATCAATAAAACATAGTAGGAAGAGGTAGAAAAAGAAATTCCATTTACAATAACTGCAGACAATATAAAATATATGAGTGTCTGCCTACCAAGATAAACGCAGGGATTATATGAACACAATTGCAAAACATATTTCATACAAATAAAGACATCTAAATAACTGAAGAAATATTAACTGCTCATGGGAAACTAGGTGGTATACTGGATAGAGTGTCAGGCTTGCAACCAGAAAGACTCATCTTTATTAATTCAAATATGGTCTCAGACATATATTAGCTGTGTGACCCTGGGCAAGTCACTTAACCCTGTTTGCCTCAGTTGCCTCATCTATAACATGAACTGGAGAATGAAATGGCATACCATTACAGTATATTTGCCAAGAAAATCTGAAATGAGGTCATGAAGAGTTGGACACAACTGAAACAATTCAACAAGAAGGATGAGTCAATATAATAAAAATGACAATTCTACCTAAATTAATCTACTTATTCAGTGCCATACCAATTAAACTACCAAAGAAATATTTTATAGAGCTAGAAAAATAGTAATAATTCATCTGGAAGATCAAAAAGTCAAGAATATCAAGAGAATCAATAAAAAAAAAAAGGTTAAAGAAGGTAGCCTAGCAATTGCATATTTCAAACCACATTACAATGTGGTAATCATCAAAACAATCTGTTGCTGGCTAAGAAATAGAATGGTAGATCAGTGGAACAGATTAAGTACACATTACATAACAGTACATAATCATAGTAATCAAGTGTTTGATAAACATGAAGATCCAACATTTTGCAGTAAGAACTCACCACTTGATAAAAATTGCTGGGGAAACTGGAAAGCAATTTGGCAGAAACTAGGCATAGACCAACTTCTCCTACTGTATGCCAAAAATAAGGTCAACATGAGTACATGATTTAAACATAAAGAGTGATACTATAAACAAATTAGGGGAGCATGGACTATTTTACTCGTCAGATCTAGGGAACGGAAGATAAGGGAAGAATTTATGACAAAACAAAAGACAGAGAGGATTATGGGAAATAAAATAAATAATTTTAATCACGTGAAATTAAAAAACTTTTGCATAGACAAAACTAACTGAGGGAAGTTTTTTAGAGCAAGCTTCTCTGAAGAAGGCCTAATTTCTCAAATATGTAGGGAACTGGGCCAAATTTATAAAAATAAGAGTCATTCTCCCACTTGATAAATGGTCATAGGACATGAACAGGCAGTTTTCAGAAGAAGAAATCAAAGGGATCAATAACCATATGAAAAAACGCACAAAATAACTACTGATTAGAGAAATGCAAATTAACAACCACTCTGAGATACCACCTCACACCTATCAGATTGGCTAACATGACAAAAAGGAAAAATGACAAATGCTGGAGAGAATGTGGAAAAATTGGGACACTAATGCACTGCTGGTGGAGTTGTAAACTAGTCCAACCATTCTGGGGAACAATTTGTAACTATACCTAAAGGGCTATAAAATTGTGCATACACATTGATTCAACAATACCACTTCTAGATCTGATTCCTAAAGAGATCAAAGGGAAAGGAGCCTATCTATATAAAAACATTTATAGCAGTTCTTTTTTTGGTGGCAAAGAATTAGAAATCAAGGGGATGTCTTGGCAATAGGCTCCTAAATATTTTGTATGTTCTGAGTTGTTTTAAAATGGAATTTCTCCTCCTATCTCTTTTTGCTGAGTTTTGTTAGTAGTATACAGAAATGCTAATGACTTATGAGGGTTTATTTTATATCCTGCAACTTTGCTGAAGCTGTTAATTATTTCAACTAGTTTTTTAGGTCTCTGTTACCAGTTGAATATCTATCTGTCTATCTATCTTTTCCCTCTTTGAATCAATTTAGATGTGACTGAGTTTCAAGCATTGCCCAGGCACCCCCATTTTCTCTACCATTGTAAATGCTTTTCCTTTTATATCTCTCTTATGTGAGATAATTTATCCCGTTCTATGTCTCCCTTCCCCTTCTCCCAATGCATACCTCTCTCACCCCTTACTTTTATTTTTTTATATTATGCCATCATAGCCAACCCACATCTGTGCCCTCTGTGTATGTACACTTTTTCTAACTGTCCTAATAATGATAAACTTTTTAGGAGTTACATGTATCATCTTTCCATACAGGAATATAAACAGTTTGACTTTATTGAGTCCTTTATGAATACTCTTTCACGTTTACTTTTTTTATTCTTCTCTTGTGTCTTATATTCAAAAGTCCTAGTCTCTGGTCTTTTCATCAAATATTTCAAATATTAATTTTCCCCTTGAAAGATTATTCAGTTTTGCCAAGTAGGTTATTATTGGTTGCCATCCTAGCTCCTTCTGTTATATTTTAGTTTAAGCCCTCCATTCCTTTAATATGGTAGGTGCCAAATCTTGTGTAATCCTTACTGTTGCTCCACAATATTTGAATGGTTTCTTTATGGACGCTTACAATATTTTCTTCTTGACCTGAGAGCTCTGAAATTGACTATAACATTCCTGGGAGTTTTCATTTTGAGATCTCTTTTAGGAGGTGATTTTTTTTTTTCAATTTCTACTTTACCCTCTCATTCAAAGATATCAGGACAGTTTTCCTTGATAATTTCTTGAAATATAAGTTCTAGGTCCTTCTTTTGATTGTGGCTTTCAGATAATCCAATAATTTTTAAATGACCTCTCCTTGATCTATTTTCTGGGGTAATTGTTTTTCCAATGAGATATTGAGCAAGTAGAAGGAGTCATTACCTTCCATTTCCCAAATTCTAACTTTTAAGGAATTATTTTCTTCAGTGAGCTTTTGTACTTTTTTTTCCATTTGGTCAATTCTTTATTTTAAGGTATCGTTTTCTTCAGTATTTTTGCTGCCTCTTTACCAAACTGTTAATTGTCTTTTCATAGTTTTCTTCCTTTGCTTTCATTTCTTTGACTAATTTTTGCTCTACCACTCTTATTTGCTTTTGAAAATATTTTTAAGTTCTACCAGGAATTCTTGTTAGGCTTGTGTCCAATTCACATTCTGAAGAAATGCCTTGAAGGGCTTTGCTTGTAGATGGTTTGACTTCATTGTCTTCTTTGGAGCTTGTGTCTTGATCTTCCTTGTCATCATAGCAGCTTTTTGTGGCCAGGTTCTTTTGTCATTGTTGTTTGCCTGTTTTTCCACCCTATTTCTTGATCTGGAATGATACGTTAATGATAGACTCTATTACTTGAATGGGGATTGGGAGAGGGAGGGAATTGTTTCAAGCTTCAGGGATTTTTTTCACTGCTATTTTTAGAGCTATTTCTTGGGGTTTGGAAGTTTTTGGTGCTTCCAAAGTGGTGTGATCTGGGAAGAGTTATGGTCACTGCTCTCTTGGTCTGTACTCTGGTCCTTACCCAGGAAGGTCCCTGACCCCTTGAGACCAGAAGTGATACTGCCCTCTCAGGACTTCCACTCTTTCTAGAACAGAAGTGCTCCTCTCTGCCCTTGAATTCACCCAGAAGTGGTTACAGGCAATGAAGTTGCCAATTAGCATCTGGTTCTGCAAAAAGTTAGCACAGGATTCCCTTGTGAAGTTTTTTGTGTTCTCTTTCTGTTACCAGGTCAATACCATATTATTATATTAATACATTAAAATTAAAGTATTATATAATACTCTGGCTTGGGACCTCCTAAAGCTGCTGCTGCTTCTGTTGCCTGCCACCACCTAGTCCCACCACTGGTGTTTCATCCACATGGACTCTTCAAGGCCAGTTTCCACCCCCATGTCTCAGATCTCTCTTTCTGAACTCCTAAGTTGTCTTGGGCTGGAAGAAAGTATTACTCTGATCTTTTATTGGCTCTGCCACTCCAGAATTTGATTTGAGACATTTTTTAAGTTGTTTGGAGGGGAATGTTGGGAGTACTCAGCTAAGCACTTTTTCTGCTCCATCATCTTGGCTCTGCCCATCCTCATGATCAACTCCGAATGGCTATTCTCAGCAATACAATGGTCCAAGTCCATTTTTAAGCTACCCACTTATAAAGAAAGAACTGAAGGAGTTGGAATGCAGATAGAAGCATTTTTTTGACTTTGTTTTTTTTCCTCTAGACTTCTGTTTACTTTTGTAACATGGCTAATATGGAGATATGTTTTGCATCACTGCACGTGTATTTCAGTTCAGCTGTTTTTTAGTCATATCCTACTCTTTGAGACTGACCCCATTTGGGATTTTCTTGGCAAAGTTATTGAAGTGGTCTGCCATTTCCTTCTCCAGCTTATTTTACACATGAGGAAACTAAAGCAAACAAGGTAAGTGACTTGCCCAGGGTAGCACAGCTAGTAAGTGTCTGAAGCCAAATTTGAACTCTTCCTGACTCCAGGCTGGGTGCTCTATCCACTGTACCACCTAGCTGCCCATGCATGTATCAAATTTCTTGCCTTCTCAAGGAGTGGGGGAGGGAGAGAATTTGGGACTTAATGTGTTAAAAAATGAATTTTAAAATTTTTTCACATATAATTGACAAAACAAAAGAAGAGGAAATTTTTTTGAAAAGAATTAAGCAGAAAGATGAAGGTGACCCTCACAGCCATGTCCCATTCCCACTGGGCTAGCAGTGGGGCTCTCAGGCTGTGGCCAGGGGCCATGGACCATGGAGATATCTGTTAGTGTCTTCAAAGATCCACTGCACTAGCAAGAAGGAGGAAGCCTGTGAGAAAAATAAGATTGTCTTCCTTTTCTGGTAGCTAGCAAGGCAACCTGATGCAAACTGAAGCTGCAGAGCCAATAGTGTGAGCCAGAGAGAGCCTGGGGCAGCTGGGAGACTCACTGAACTGAAGAAAAGACAGCAGCCAGAGGCAGAGGGAGGGTAGTTGTTTCCTCTGGAGTCCAGAGCCAAGGAACCTCCAGGCTGGAGACAGGCCAGTTTTGCTGAGGAGATGTGGACATTTACGACTGCTGGGTTCTGGGAGCCAAGAGGTCTGGTTCCTGTTAGCTAAAAGTTGCCTTCCTGGAACAGGGCAGCACCATGTCCTTCTACAAAATAATGTCACTAATATAACACGTATTGTGTCCTCTACTTTGGAGTCAGGGATTGTAATAGGGGACAGTTGGTAAGGCCCGGAATGTTTAGGATTAGTGCTTTGTTTGACAGAGCCCTGGGCCTAGATGAGGAGAAATTAGGCAGAGGAAGGACCACCAGAGATAGATGAATTAAGCAGGGTAGTATAGTAGAAAGAGATGTGGACTTGAAGTTAGGAAACCTAGGTTTGAATCTTAGCTCAAGAGTTCTTAACCCTTGTTGTGTCAGGGACCCCTTTAGCAGTCTGGTGAAACCTATGAACCCCTTTTGAGAATCATATTTTTAGTGCATAAAATAAAATATGTGAGATTACAAAAAAAAACCTGATTATATTGGAATACATTTATTAAAACATTTTCAAAACAAGCTCATGGACCCTAGATTAAGAATTCTTGAACAGATCTTACGTTTACTAATTCTGTGATCTTGAGCAAGTCACCCCCTGAACCCCTATTTATTTGTTCATTAGCAAAAGGGGGAGAAATTATTTCTAAATTATTATTTCACAGGGTTGTGATGGAGAAAAATACTTTGTAAACCTTAAAGCTATAGAAATGTGAGTTATTCTTTGAAAAGCAAGTGGCATTAAGTTAGATAAACAACCTAGTTTAAATTTCCATCATATCAAGTTGCAAAGTAATTTTCAGAGAGAATTAAAGGTGCAACAGTCATGGCTATTTCTTCCATTAAATTAAATATGTAAAGAGCATCCTACCTCTGAGGGACTTATGAAAGCAATGAGTTGCTTTCTTCTGTCGTACAAATTCTGAGTGGCATCCCCAATGTTAGCCTCAACAGCCTAGGAACACTGCTGACCACCTGGGGATGTATGAGAGCAAGGACTCCAATATAGAGAGGAAGTTAAGACAAGGGTGAGGAGTGCTGGATGAATAAATGAGTGATGTATGATCTGACATTCAGATCTGATATTCTACTCCATAGATATGTGACATGGTTTATAAGAAAGTTAGGGGCAGCTAGGTGGCTCAGTGGCTCACTGGGCCTGAAGGAAGACCTGAGTTCAAATCCGGCCTCATATACTAGCTGTGTGACTGTGGACAAGTCACTCAACCCTGTTTGCCTCAGTTTCCTCATTTGTAAAATGAGCTGGAGAAGGAAATGGCAAACTACTCCAGTATCTTTGCCAAAAAAACCCAAAATGGGGTCACGAAGAGTCGAACATGACTGAAAAACGACTAAACAACAACAAATAAGAAAGTTAAAAATCTTTGGCCTGAAGATAGATCCTGTGCCCTTTTGTGCTCTAGGGTCTCCTCCACTCTAATTGGCATGTGTATAAAAAACTATGTATAGCATGTCCAATTGTGTGATTCTGTGTGTCCCTAGACTACCAGGATAATTGGCTAATTCTACCCTCTTCCTCTTGCACATAGTAATCCTGATGTTCTCAAAGCCTCATGTCCTTCTCTGACTAGCTGAGAACTGACTCTCATTTAGTGGACAGATGATAGAGGATGACAAAACAGACGGTGCCTTTATTAAGCGCTTACTATGTGCCAGACATTAGCCTACCAGGAGGGATATATAAAAAGAAGACAATACAGATTCTGCGCAAGAGTTTAAATTCTAATAGGGAAAGACAATAGTGAAGACAAAGCTGGTATGGGGGAGGCAGAGACCGCAGGAAGTGTTCTGGTATCCTGTTTCATAGCTAGATAAAGATAAGCTCACCTATCAGGGCCAGGGGGAGCCAGGGGTACAATCCTAGTTTCTATTAGGACAGAGATGATTGGAGAGTGCAGGCAAAAAGCTATTGGCCTGGTTTACGGGCAAAGCCTATCCTTTCTCCCTCTAATTGGTTGTCTGGGATGTAGGTAAGTGATGTCTGCAACCTATCAGTCTTTAAGACCAGGGTAGGCAGGACTATCCCAATCTTCTCCTCACTCTAAACTGGACTAGATAATTGCAAAGGTTCTCTTCCAGATCTAAGTCTTTGATGCCATGATCCTTTATCCTGCTCAATAATATTGTGGCCAGCTTACCCACAGCCCAGGCACCAGGTGGTTTCTACCCTCCAACTCACAGGCATCTGGGTAGCTTGGCCTTCACTCCCATAATTAAAGGTGATGTTCCCTCCTTAGTGTTGTCACAACCCCATTTTCTAAGTCCCAACTATCCCCTTTAGGAGTTGGAACCCAGGCTTAGAGATCATGACAGGTTCCCATAGCAATGGGCCTTTCATCTTCCTGTTTCCATGGCAACACTCAGACCATTCAGTTCCTTGTCAAATGACAGTGGTAAATGAACAAGGCTCAATCCAGAACTCAAATTGGCTGTAAAGATGGAGCCCTGAAGCTGTTCTTGCTATAGAAATTCTTTTTCTCCCTTAAGGAAAAAAAAATACCCCTCCTAAAGGACCCCAATACCCTAAAAATTATTTTGAAGGGAATGATTTATAACAGTAACAGGTTGGGATGGGTGGGGGGTACTTTAGAGCTCCAGTTTTCTTTCCCAGGTCAGAATAATATAATGCCAAACAGCTTAATTGGGTGTCCCTGTGTAGCAACAAGCACCCCAGCCTCCCCAGGGTGGCTGCCAACACAGGTTCTTAGATCTGCTTTGCTAAAGGAAAACAACTCAAAATTGGTTAACAAGCTTACTTTAATCAGTCAAATCAAAATCAATATATATCATTTACCTAGTTCTGGGGGAAAAGGTCAGTATACAGACAAAATTATCAAGATAAAGAAACATCAAGTAGACAGGTTTCCAAACTGTCCAACCATTACATCCACACCAAATCAACATCTGGGTTTTTCTAAGCCAGGGGGCTCTCAACAAGGCTTCCCAGAGTCTCATCTGATCAAATCACAGAACACTTCTCAAAGTCAGACCCAAAGCAAAGCCTCACATCAGGGATTATATAGTCTTCTCCTGGGTAAGAGAATGTAACCACCCTCTTGACCCACTGCCCAATCACACAGCATCCAGGTGTGGGCATTCCTGAAAACCAAGCCTCCTGCCACAGGCTCCATGTGACCACATTCAGCCTATTAGGAGGCAGAGTATATTTTCAAATCAAGGAAGGTTCTCAGAGTCTCTTAAGCCTATCAAAGGGCCTAGGGGCAGGGAAGATCTTTAAATTTGCATTTCCATTACACCCTGGTCTCTGAACAATAACCCCAGCTCTACCTCTTGCTCCAGTCTCTCCCCCACCACCCCCTTCTTCCCTTGAGAGATCTGGGGTGATTTATCTGAAGCTGCACATCATTATAGGACTTTCATTTTTGGATCAGCCCTAACCCCACACTGATTCCTCATCCACAGTTATCCCCAACCCTGTACTAATTTCCCCTCCTACTTACCACAGTACTATCCCCAGACCAATTTATTCAGATCGGTTATCTGCATATGGATTAATCACTTTGCGGATTAAGCGAAGTGAATTTTAAATTCCAGCCCAGGTGCCCTCAGCTACCCAGGACATTTCCAGACTGCTTCCTCCTACAGTCAGCAGGTGTGAGGTTAGGGAATATAAATTCATTTCTTAGTATTAGCCTATGCAAAAGAGAATTAAGAAAATCAGTCAGTACAGTATGGTCTTTGGGCAGAAAAAATCTGTATAGCAGTTATGGCTTCAGACTCATCTTCAGAATATTAGTTTTTGCTAGCATTACCTTTTTGAAAAACAAATAATAAAATTGATTGAACTATGTCCCTTTGGTGATAAATTCTGCTTCTGAATTTGTTCAGTTGATCAAGGGTTCTTTAAAATGGTTTGCTAAGCTTTTGGCTTCTGTTCTTTAACTATGAAAGAACTGAGAGCCTCCTGGGGCACTGATAAAACCGGACTCCCAGTTTTTAAATAGCAAGGGAGGTTTCTTGAACAAATGAGTCCTGTAACCATCAATTTAGCAGGCTATGCAGGGTTGAATTTTTCCATAGGGCCTAGCATGTCAGCCATTCTAGTGCCTATCAACTCCCATTTCATAAACAGTGACCAAAACACAATGTTTGAGGATTTGCTAAAGTGATTGTGGAGGGGGTCTCACTTTTCAGTCAGCATCAGTTCCACCTTGTTAAGGACGTGATGGTACAAAGTACAAAAGCCTCTGACTGCCCAGGTTGCTATGTCTGATAGAGGATGAACTCCGAGCCACTGGTGCCTTCTTCCCCTGCTGGCACGTCTAGCACTAGATTCCTCCGCTCTCCCAAGGTGCCCTTCGCACTGGCTGCTGCCTTTTCTTCACAGACCCTGTCTTCAGTTTATACTAGTCATGTGACCCTGGGGACAGTCACTTACAGTCTCTGAGCTCTAGTTTCCTCATCTGTAAAGGAGGAATAATAATAAATGGAGAGCCTGGGTTGTTGTGATGCTTAAATGAGATAATGTATGTAGGGTGATCAAAAAAATGGAGCACTAAACATTTTCTCTAATCTCCCTCCCACCTCTCAGATCTCTCTAAAACTGCCAAAGATAAAGCAACTTCATTGGTCACCATGATTTAGAACACTCATAATCCAAGAAAAGGCAAAGTAAAAACAAACCACAACTACTGAGCTCATTCAGTACCCTTCCCCCATCTCCCAAAGACCAGATCTAAAGTCCCAAAGTGCAAGAACAAAGCAAAACCCAACCCCACACACACACACATCCCTATCCTCTCCTCACACTTTGGTCCCTGATTTCTCCTTCCAGTGCCAAGGAAATCCTGGCTTTAAGACATAAAGCTTGCTCTGGCTACAACAGATAGTCAATGCTGTGGCAGTGCTCTGGGGCAGAAGCTTGCTTGAGGGTCAGTGGTTTATGCTACAAAAGATCTCCTAGGAGAGCTAGGAACAAAAGGAAAGGGGCTGGAGGTGTCTAGGCTTGAAAAAGAGCTCAAGACTCCACTCCATCTCACCCTACTACTCCTTGGGCCCTGATGACCCCAAACTATGGAAATGACTCCTCCCCTCCCCTAGCTTAGTAGCTTTCTAAACTGAGTGCTAGGCCAGAGAAGAGGGGAACAGAGGCAGTAGGACAGGACTCCAGAAAAGTTCATCATTGGGGTGGGGTGAGGGGAGACCTTCAAATTCAAAGGAAAGGAAATTTGAATAATACAAGACTACTCTGCACCCACTAGAAAATGCAGGAGGGAATGGAATAATATGTACTAGGGCAAAGAAATATTGCAAACAAATGTAAAAAAAGTAGAAATAGTTTTAAAATAGTTAATGCATCCTTTATAGACAGTAACACAATAAAAATAGCCATTGGTTCAGGGACCACAAAGAACCCAAATGGAGATCTAACAATGAAATTCTAATAATGAATGGGCCAAAGAACACATCATTCAAACAATTATACAAAAGAAAACGATAATGATAAAATGGCAGGTCAAAATTTCTGGAAGGCAGTTAAAGTAGGAGGAAAATCATATCTCCACAAACATATATTAACAAGATAGAGGATGAGAGGATTAATGGACTGAATACACATTTTAAAAAATTAGTAAGGTCACAGATAAACCTAAAATAAGCACAGAAGAGGAGATATTAAAAATTGGAAAAACAGATAAATTGTAAACAAAAAAAACATATAAATGATAAATAAAACTAAAAACTAGTTCTTTGAAAAGACTACTAAAATTGATAAACCTTTGGTTAATCTGGTTAAAAACAAGGGAACTAAAAAATGTCAAAATTAATATTACCTCATTTCTACTGTATTGATCCTACAATTACAGGATGTATGTAGGATTATGTATATAAAATCAGAAAACTGATTTTATGCTGTATTAATTTTGTAATTGAGTCTGCATCTGCCTACATGACACATTTCTAAGTCCTTGAATTGAGCTCAGGAATTTAGTGCTCCCTCTGTGTTATTTTAAAGTTAGTTTACAAAAAATTGATAAATGGTCAAAGGAGCAGCTTGGTAGTGCAGTGAATAGAGCATTATGCCTGAAGTCAGGAAGACTCATCAGATACTTACTAGCTGTGTGACCTTGGGCAAGACATTTCATCCTGTTGGTCTAAGTTTCCTTATCTGTAAAATGAGTTGGAGAAGGAAATGGTAAATCATTTCAGTATTTTTGTCAAGAAAACTCCAAATGGGGTCATGAAGTATAGGGCCTGCCTGAACTGAACAACAAGGACATGAATGGGCAGTTTTCAGATATAGATAACAAAGCTGTCTGTAGTCATATGAAAAAAGTTCTAAATCACTATTGATTGGAGAAATGCAAATTAAAGCAATTCTGAGGTACTACCTCACACCTATCTGATTAGCAAATATGACAGAAAAAGGAAGTGACACTTATTGGAGGGGATGTGGGAAAACTAATGCACTGTTGGTGGAGTTGTGAACTGATCCAACTATTCTGGAGAGCAATTTGAAACTAGCCCTAAAAGGTTATAAAACTGTGCATACCCTTTAACCCAGCAATACTACCACTAGGTCTGTTATTAAAAAGAGATCACAAAAAAGAAAGAAGAATCTACATTTCTAAAAATATTTATAGCAGCCCTTTTTATGGTGGCAAAATATTAGAAATTGAGGGAATGCCCGTCAATTGGGGAATGGCTAAACAAACTGTGGTATATGAATGTAATGGAATACTATTGTGTAATAATAAATGAATAGGCAGATTTCAGAAAAACCTGGAAAGACTTGTATGAACTGATGCAAAGTAAAATGAGCAAAATCAAGAAAACACTGTATACAGTATCAGCAACATTGTATGATGATGAACTATGAATAACTCAGCTCTTCTCAGCAACAATGATCCAAGACAAGTACAAAGGAGTCATGGAGGAAAATGTTACCCATATACACAGAAAGAACTGATTGACTCTGAGTGCAGATCAAAGCATATTTTTTCACTTTATTTTTTCTTGTGGTCTTTTTCTTTCCTTTTGATGTTTCTTCTTTCACAATCGTGACTAATGTGAAAATATTTTTGCATGATAGCACATGTACAGACAATATCAAATTGCCTATCAATTTCAGAAGAGGAGAGGGGAGAGATTGAGAAAAATTTGGAACTCAAAATCTTGTAAAAATGAATGCTAAAAATTTTCTTGACATGTAACTGGGGGAAAATAAAATACTATTTATTTGCAAAAAAAAAAGAAAAGAAAAGAAAAATACTTTCCATCTCCAGAGAAAGAACTGATAGAGTCTGAATGCAGATAGATGCATATTTTTTAAAACTATATTATTTTTAGGGGTATTTTTTTGGGGGGAGGGGTTTCTTATGCAACATAGCTAATATGGAAATATGTTTTACATGACTGCACATGTATAATTTATATAAAATTGCTTGCCTTCTCAATGAGGATAGAGATTAGGGAGGGAGGAAGAGAATTTGGAACTCAAAATTTAAAAAAAACAAATGTTTAAAAAAATTACATGTAATTGGAAAAATACATATTTTTAAAGTAAAGGAAAAATAAAAGTTATCTCTCATACTGGAAACCCCTGGGATACTTCCTGGATATCTGTTGGTTAAGCCCAACATATTAACTTGTTACCATCTCCAAAAGATATACTGTCCATCCTTGCATGTCTTTGTGTAATAAGGGGAGTTTTTATCTCTTCCAAGGAGATAGCAAGTCTGGTAGTTTTGATCCATTAGCAAAAATTTTAAGATGCAGGTGGATCCCATAAAACAATTAACATTATTTAATTGTCAGAGAAGGGTGGTTTCTAACCACATGTGGGTGCTGGCCCTCTTTCTTTGATATAACCAATCATGTTGTCCCCACCCCTACGATGCCAACCACCCAATAATCAATCACATTGTCTTCCCCACCTACCCAACTCTGTACTTCCCAAAACTATATGAAGGCTAGTAAACCCTACCTTGGAGCTTTGGGTTATTGAGAATCCATAGCTCCAATTTACTGGCTACTGCTAGCCTAAATTGATCATGCTCAGACCATTCTCTCTCAGTGTACCCTAATTTTTACATGTTAACAGAGCAAAAACTCTAATTAATAAAATAGCAAATGAGCAGGGTGAAGTTACAACAAAACTAGAAGAAATAATGTGAATAATCAGAACATTTTATACATAGTCATATGCTAACCAAACTGAGAACACACCAAAAAGAGGAAACTTTCAAAAATATAAAATATCAGAAGACCAGATAGAGATTTTAAATAACCCAGTCTCAGAATAAATCTAACTATAATGGAACAAAGAAAAAAGAAATAAATTTTAAAAACCTCTTCTTCCCTTCTTACACAGAATTCTATTTAGCTTTTAAAAAACAATTAGTACCTGCACTTCACAAATTAGTCTCAAAAATTGAGAAAGCAAGCATACTACCAGAATCCTTTTATGAGACAAATATAATCCTAATATGTAAACCAGGGAAAGATATAACACAAAAGGAAAATTATAGGCCAATATCATTAAAGGATATTGACTCGAAAATTTTAAATAAAATGCTGTCAAATGGACTACTGTGATTTATCCAAAAAAATCATTCCTTATGACTAAGGGGGATTTATACCAGAGATGTAAGGATGGTTCAACAGTAGGAAAATAATAAATATAATTAATCACATTAAAAACCAAAACATCCAAAACCACATGATTTTCTCAATAGATGTAGAAAAAGCCTTTGACAAAGTACAGCATTCTTTTATATTAAAACCCTACCAAGTATAAGCATAGAGGGACCTTGTTTACTACATAAAAAGCATGTCTAAAACCTAAAGCAAACATCATATGTAATGGGGATACATTAGAAACTTTTCCAATATATATGGGAACAAATCAAGAATGCCCACTCTCCCTACTATTATTTGATATAATTCTGGAAATGTTAGCAACAGCAACAATAAGAGAACGAAATTAAAAGCATAAAGTTAGACAAAGAGGAAACAAAACTATCCCTATTTGCTGATAATTGATGGTATACTTGGAAAATCCTAGAGAACCCGCAGAGATGGCTTTAGCAAAGTTACAGGCTACAAAATAAACCCTCAAAACCCGACAGTGTTTTATATAACAAAACCCCCAAAGCAACAGTAGAAAAGATCTTGTATCAAATAACAAAAAATGCATAAAATTATGTACTGAAAGCAAAAAACTTGCATAGATTAAATTACAAAATTCTTCTTAAAGAAATAAATAACAACTTAAGTAGCTGGAGGAATGTTCAGTGCTCATTGCTAACATGATAATAAAAATTAAAATACTTCCAAAATAAACTTGCAGTATTAGTGCTATTGCAATCAAATTACCAAGGGACACTTTTTAGAATTTGATAAAGATAACAACAAAATTGAATTGGACAACCAAAAGATGTAGAATATTAAGGGAAATGATGAAAAGAAGTAGGGTTCAGGGGGAATAACACTTTCAGATCTCAAAACTATATTATGAAGCAGCATTCATCAAAACATCTGGTACTGGTTAAAAAATAGAGAAATATATATCAATGTAACAGAATCAGAAAAAAATGGAACTCAATAATCCATTGTTTGATCAAGTGGAAAACATATATTACTCAGGAAAAAGTTCCCAATTTGATAAAAACTGCTGGAAAAGTTGGAAAACAGCCTGGCAAAATCTAAGCTTAGACCAATATTCCATTATACCATATTCCATAATACATTCTAAATGGATATGTATCCTTAACATTAATGATCAGCCTATTTAAAAAATTAGAAAAGAAGGTCATATACCTCTGACAGCTACAAAAAGGACTTGTATTCTTAGCCAAATAAGAGTTAGAGGCAATTACAAAATAAAATACATAAAAGCACAAACAAAATTAATGCACCTAAGATAAGATGGGAAGTGGTCAAATGGGAAAAAAAATCTTTATGTGAAATTTTTCTAAGTTGTTATCCATGATATATAATTTTTTTATTAAATTTTTTTATTTTTTAATTAATTTGTTTGTTACCTTTTAGTTTACAGGATTCAATTCCACAATTCCTTGAGTCTCACATTTTGTCCCCCTCCCTCCTCTCCCCCCCATGGCGGCATATAGTCAAGTATAGGATCTGTAAATACTTTCACATTATACATTAGTCAGGTTATAAAGATGGATTGTATCAGATGGAATGAAAAATGGTAAAGAAGACATAAAACCAAACAAGAGAAGGAAAAAGATCAGGTATTTTGCTTCCACCTGGATATAAGCTCAGTTCTTTCTAGTTCTTTCTCTGGATGTACATATTTCTCTCCATCATGAGTCTTTTGGGATTGACTTATATCACTGCATTGCTGAGAAGAGTCCAGTCTATCAAAGTTGGTCATCTGTAGCAGCAAGCACCCCAAGCGTCCTCAGGGTTTGCAGCTACCACA
>NW_027185809.1:31074722-31084396 GCF_028583685.1 Petaurus breviceps papuanus
TGTAGCAGCAAGCACCCCAAGCGTCCTCAGGGTTTGCAGCTACCACAGGTTCTTGGATCTGCTTTGCTAAAGGAAAGCAACTCAAAATGGGTTAACAAGCTTACTTTAATCAGTCAGACATATATCATTTACCTTATTCAGGAGAAAAGGTCAGCATCCTGAATCTCAAAGTATACAGGCATAATTATCAAGACAGAAACATCAAGTAGACAGATTTCCAAACTGTCCAACCATTACATCCATACCCAGTCAACATCTGGGTTTCCACATTCTGGGTTTTTCAAAGCCGGGGGACTCTCAAGAACGGCTTCCCAGAATTCAGATCAAATCACAGAACACTTCTCAAAGTGAGTCCCCAAATAAAGCTACACATCAGGGCTTATATAGCCTTCTCCTGGCTCAGAGAATGTAACAACCTTATTGACTCACTGGCCAATCAAGAAGTATCTACTGAAAAACAAGCCTCCCACCCCAGGCTTCAGGTGCACATTAGCCTAGGGGCAGGGAAGATCTTCAAAATTTACATTCTTATTACATCATCACACATACGTTGTGTCTGTAATTGTGTACAAATTTCTCCTGGTTCTACTCTTCTCACTCAGCATCAGTTTGTATAAGCCTCTCCAGGTAAATATGAAGACCATCTGCTCCTCATTTCTTATAGCACAATAGTATTCCATAACACGCATATACCACAACTTGTTCAGCCATTCCCCAATTGATGGGCACCCCCTTAATTTCCAATTCTTTGCCACCACAAGAGCTACTATAAACATTTTTGTACATATGGGTCTTCCTCCCACTTCTATGATAACCCTAGGAGTGGTATTGCTGGGTCAAAGGATATGAAAGTATTTATAGCCCTTTGGGCATAATTCCAGATTGCTCTCCAGAAAGGCTGGATCAGTTCACAACTCCACCAGCAATGCATTAGTGTTCCAATTTGCCCACATCCTCTCCGGCATTTGTCATTTTCCTGTTTTGTCATCTTAGCCGACATGATATATAATTAATACATATATAAGACATTTTATATATAATGTGTATACATAATAGATAAATGGTCCTTTGTACTCAAAAGAGCTGCAAAGTATTTACAACCACTTTCCAAATCACTAATAAGAGAAAAGCAAATCAATATAACCCTGAAGTTTTACCTCACACCCTGCAAAATAGCAAAAATGACAAAAAATGGTAATACTCAATGTTGGAAGAGTTGTGGAAAGATAAGCACACTAATACATTGTTGGTGCAGCTATGAAATGGTACAATCATTTTGAAAACCAATTTGGAATTATGTAAATAAAGTAACTAAAGTGTTCATAGCTTTTGAACCCAAGTTTCCACTTACTGGGCTTGTACCCCAAGAAAGCCACTGATAAGAAGAAAGTCCCCATATACACCAAAATATTTATTAACAGCACTTCTTGTGATAGCTAAGAATTGGAAACAAAGTAGATGCCCAACAATGAGGAATAGCTAAACAAATTATAGCACACAAATGTAATGGATTATGAGGGTGATGAATATAGAGAAACATGGAAACATCAACATAAACTGATAAAAAAAAGTGAAGTAAGCAGAACCAAGAAAACAATATATATAATGACAACAATGTAAATGGAAGAGCAACTACACATCAAAAATTAAAAGTGAATATAACAAAAATTATAAAAATCAAGTATGACTTGAATGAAAAGGTAGGAGAAAACACCCCCAACCCTCCCCTTCATGAAGGTGTGAGGTCCATAGGTATTACACATTTCATACGTTTTCTGACTTTTTCATTGTATCAATTTTTCTGAGTTTTTTTTTTCCCTTTAAGAAATACTATTGGACAGCTATGTGTAGTGAATAGAGCACCGGCCCTGGAGTCAGGAGGACCTGAGTTCAAATTCAGCCTCAGACACTTAACACAAAAAACTAGCCTGTGACCTTGGGCAAGTCACTTAACCCCAATTTCCCTACCTTCCCCCCTCCAAAAAGAAAAAAAAAAGAAATACAATTACTAGATTTTGATCACTAAGCCTAGAGCAAAAAGTGGAAGTGGGGGCTACCAAAATGACTGAGGAGGACTGCTGGATGGGATAGAAACATAATCTAATTTAGTGATCTGGGGCCAGCTAGAGTTAGTGAGTTAACTGATTTTGGAGTGAAGAAGACCTAGGTTCAAACTTGGATTCTGATGCTGACTAGCTATAAGAACACACTAAGTCACTGTAATGGTACTGGGAATTTGAAGATTTTCCCTGTCCCTTAATAGGCTGAATGTAAACACATGGAGCCTGTGGTGGGAGGAGTTTGCTGAAGGGGTGGACAGAGTCCAAAGTCAAAGCAGCTAGAAAGTAGGGAGGAGAGGTCCCAGGCAAGGAGACAGTTAGGTATGGTGTTGCTCCCTGCTGTGTTATGGTGTATTAACTTCTTTATTGCTATGATGGATTCGGTTTTCTGGTGCTGGGATTTGGATTTCTGGTGTCTGAATAAATGTTTTGCTTCTGTTTTCTATACGGAGTGTTATATTTTGTGATTCAGAACTACGCTGGCACATTCATAATCACCATCAGTGCTATAAATACTGTGTTGGCACTAGTCACTTAATGTTTGAATCTGTTTCCTGTAAAATAAGGTTAATCATGTCTGTTATACCTACCTCACAGGGCTGTTACAAGACTCAAATTCATTGCTATATGTAAAGTACTCTGCAAACTCTGAAGCAAAATATAAACATCAGTTACTATTTTGAAGTGCATTGAAGATACAGTGCTGGACTTGGAATCAAGAAGGAAGGGGTTTGAATTCCATTTCATACAACTACTAGTTGGATGACCATGGGCAAATCATTTAACCAGGAAGTCTGTAAAATGTGGCTAATGATAATAAATGTAGTACTTTTCAGAGTTGTTGTGAGCCTCTAATAATATCACATATGTAAATTGCTTTGCAAACTTCAAATTGATGTCAATTATCATTACAATTACTACTACTACTACTACTATTTACAATGACCCTGTAAAAATAAAACAATTACCTGAATCATGATCATCAACTCAGCCTCAGGCCAGAATCTCCTGTTTCTTGCATCTGGTGTCCATCTTTCAAATTGCAGATAGAAAACATGCTCCATCATATTCTCTGCCTATATACATCTCAGACACTTCAGGGAAGAGGGGGAGGGGATGGTTCAGTTTATTTTCTTTGGAAACAGGGGAGGTCTTGCTTTCTTTTGGGATGAGATTTGTGTGGCAGGGAGAAAAATAACTGTGTCTAAGAAGCCTGCCCTCTGTGGCTTGGTACAGAAGCAGAGAATGAGCAACTCTGACTCAGAAAGAGCTTGACCTTTTTTTTAAATCCAAACAGAGCAAGAGTCTGGGTTTCTTACTGCTTCAATGACTCAGAGGGGTTTCAATAAACTTTCTGTTCAGAGTGAGACCTTTCTGACAAATCTTACCCTTGGATCCTCCCCTAGCTCATTGCAGCTTGCCTCACAGTAAATAGCCTAGGAAAGTTAGGAAACAGTCAAGAGCACAGAATCATGAGGAAGGAAATTCAGAGGCCATCTAGCCCAACGCTTTCATTTTAGAAATAGGGAAATGGAAGCCCAAGGTAGTTTGGATTACTTACCCAAAAGACACACTACACCCAGCTACTTAGTACCAAAGGCAGGATTTGAACCCACATCTTCTGACTCTAAAACCAATAGTCTTTGTATTGTATTACACAAGCACTCTTCTTCTTGAATGCACTTGACCTACTTTCCAGAATCATTAATTGAATCTTTCTTCACTGGTAGCCTCTGGCTCTGGGATCCCTCCCTCTGAATGAAGAGGGTGGATACAGAGAGCTCCTTCCAGAACCTCTGAAAGGTGGGCATCCCTTCATTTCCAACCTGCCTGTATTTCTCTGGACTCCTTTATCATGAGCTCAAGCCCCACACACATTTCCTCCCTACTTTTCAACTTCCTTTTATGTTGCTTCCCCCAAATAAGATTGTAATCTGAGAAAGGGAATCTTCAGGGCTGCTAGGTGGTGCAGTGAATAGAGCACTGGCCCTGGGGTCAGGAGGACCAGAGTTCACATCCACCTCAGGCACTTAACATTACTAGCCTGTGACCTTGGGCAAGTCATTTAACCCCAATTGCCCTGCCCTCCCCCCTCCAAAAAGAAAAAAGGGCATCTTCTGCACCTCAATATTCCAAGTGCTTAGCACAGTGCCTAGCACATAGTAGACTCTCAATAAGTGATTACTAACTTCCTTCTATTCCCTTTCTATTGAGAGTAGAAGTGGAGAAAAAGACCAACAAAGGAGTAAGGAGTACAAAGTGACAGCCTTGACCTCAAAGGGGGAAAAAAATGACACAAAGATCCCCTTGTGTACAGGAAGAAGGCAAAAAACAGAATAATCTGGCAGATTCATGGGGTTTAACCAAAGATCCAGAATTTCATAGAAGGAAACATATCAAAAATGCTGGGGGTTTCTCCTAAGATGGTGTCACTGTGACTATCCTTCCTTTAGAGTAGTCTGATGGCTCGGTCTTCCAAAGACTTAACATTCTGCTCTGAGCCTTTATCCTCTGAACTTGGATACTGAATGGAATTTGGAACTGGTTTTCTGGCTTCATTTTCAGATGGAATATAATGTTGGCATCTATCATGTGACAGTACAGCCATAGTAGGAAGAGAGAATAGAACCAATATCATCAAAAGTTCTCCTTTGGGGCGGCTAGGTAGTGTAGTGAATAGAGCACCAGCCCTGGGAGTCAGGAGGACCTGAGTTCAAATCCACCTCAGGCACTTAACACTTACGTGTTTAAGTTTGGGCAAGTCACTTACCCCCAACTGCCTGCTCGGCCCCCTCCAAAAAAAAAAATTTCCTTTAATCAGGTAAGTGGTTGAAGGAATTCCTGGTAAAGACCCTCTTCTGTTTCTAAACCTCAGGACTGTTGGAACTCTACTCTTGATATGCTGCTGTCCCCTTGTGGTCTTAACTGGAATCTCATATAGGGCATCTAAAACCAAAGGCAGGGAATCACTGATAATAAAGGAAGAGGGCCAATGAAATTTCCTTTACAAGCACTGATATAACCAGTTAGGATTATTCTGGTTAAATTCCAAATGACAGGCTAGGCCTCTTCCATCTTACTATTCTGCATTCCCCTCCCCCGACATTCTTTTGACCTAATAACAGTCTTTCTTTAACAAGGCACACCACGGCCTAACTGCATATTTTCTCTGGCTGTCCCCCTGTATCTGGGATATTTTCTCATTTCTGCTTTTTGGCTTTCCTGGCTTCTTTCAAGCCCCAACTAAAATGCCACTTTCTGCAGGAAGCCTTTTTCTATGTCTCAATTCCCTTCCCTCTGTTAGTTATTGCCTACTTATCCTGCATATAGCTTGTTGGTGCATCAGTTTGCTAGGTGTCTCCCCCATCATGCTGTGAGCTCCTTGAGAGCAGATGAATTTGCTTTTCTCTGCTTCCCCCGCATTTATCAGAGCCTGAGAGATAGTAAGTAGGCTCAATTTCCTCATTTGGAAAGAAAGGATAATGACTCCTAGAGTATTTCTTGAGTACTTTTGAGGAAGCTAGTGGCACAGGATAAAACTCTGGCCCTGGAGTCAGGAAGACCAGAATTCAAATCCAGCCTCAGATACTTACTTGCGTGTTATCTATCTTTTCAACTTAAACCCACTGCCATTGGTTTTTCCCTCTAAGGCTGAACAGGTAAAATCTAATCCAGGGGTGGAAAACCTGTGGCCTTGAGGCCACATGTGGCCCTCTAGGTCCTCAAATGCAGCCCTTTGGCTGAATCCAAACTTCACAGAACAAATCCCCTTAATAAAAGGATTTGTTCTGTAAAACTTGCACTCAGTCAAAAGGTCACATACAAGGACCTAGAAGGCCACATGTGGCCTCAAGGGCACAGGTTCTCCAATCCTGGTCTAATCTCTTACACAAAATAGTACTTCAAAAATTTAAAGCCGGTTATCATGTCCCCCCAGTTTTCTAGCAAAAAATCCCATTGTTCCCATTCAGTCTTTATATGGCACATTCTCAAAAGTCATTGACCATCCTAGTTATCTTTCCCTGGAGGTTTTAAGCTTTCCTCTATGACCCCTGTGCAACCAGAGCCTCCAGATGGCATTTTATCTGAAAAGCAGCAGCTGGTAAGATCCTAAACAGAAGAGGCAAGATTCATAAAGACTTTATTCAAAGGAATTTCCAGGTACATTAAGAATTTGCAAGTTAATGAGGTTTAAAAAAGACAGATTCAGCTGATATGTGCTACTGTGTATTCACCACAAACTAGTGCAAAAAAAAAATCATGTTTGTTCAGTAAAAGCCACACAAGGCAGAATTAAAGCAGAAACATCTGACACAAACTAAGACCAATAGCCACCCATCCATCCAGAACTCCTGGCAACTGAGCATTTTGGTAGGAGGCTGATGACACTCAAGTACTGACAGATGTAGGAACTGGGGTCAGGGAATGGTCACACAAGATGTTAGACAGGAATGTTAGACTCACAATGAGGCACTTAGGTTGAAAAGCTTAGATTTAATAGCCCACCCTGCATCACCACAGTCTGGAGCTGAGTCCCATGACCCAAAGCCAACTTCCTAGATATCCTAAAACACCCATCCCTGAGGTTAACCTCCTCTTGGGCCCTTCCCCATGTCAACTGCAGGGAATGCTGACAACAGTCCACACTTGCACTCTCTGGGCTCACATGGTGTAACTGCACAGTTCTTGATCTTGCAGGGGTCTGGATGTAAGAGCAGCACACTGGAAATCCCCTTCTTATGGCACTGAGCTTGTTTCAGGTTTCAACCTTTCCCAATAACCCAACTCCCCACCCTCAGCCCCCCTCATCCTGAGACAAACATTGGTGAAGTGTAGCTCGTCAGCTTACACAATTTCTACTGGGATCTTCCAGCAAAACAGAAGATTTAACTTGTCATCCAAAAGCTTCCACTCCACCACCAACTTCATCTAGAGAAAAGAATAGGATAAGGGAAGATGAAATGGTGACCAACTCAACCCCTTCCAGTGGTCCCCATGTCCCTTTGTTCCTCTCCCACTTTGGACACGAGGATGAGGATGAGCATGATGATGATGGCAAACACTTTATACAGCACTATGTGCCAGGTACTGGGCTAAGGACTTTTAAAGTATCTCATCTGATCCTCACAACAACCCTGGAAGGTGCTATTATCATCCCTCTCATTTTACAGATCAAGAAACCGAGGTAATCGATTGGTCATGTGGCTTGCCCAGGGTCACAAGCTATTAAGTGTCTAGGGCAGGATTTGAACATAGCTCTTCTCGACTCTAGGCCCAGTGCTCTATACACTGCACCACCCATCTGCCCCAAATAAACAGGAAGTCGATTCCATAGGAACAACACAGCCTATCTGCCCTGACCCTTACATTTTTGAATCAAGCATCTGTGTACAAAGGCGCAAAACTCACTATCAGGAGAGGATGTGCTTTTTCAAAAAGGGCAATGGTGTTGGACTGGTTGGTATATGACCAATGGCATATACTGGGGTTGGATTGGGGTGCAATTTGTGCCCATAACACAGAATAAAGTTTGCGGATTTATATAGAAATTAAAAGCACAATCTTGGCTTATGGAGTGACGTTTGTACCCCAAGGGCCATGTGGAGGGAGGGTATCTGAGGACCAAGCCAGGTAAGCTCAGAGAAGTTCATCACTATGTTGGGGCAGGGTGATGAATGTTTTGATCACAGCAATTATTAAAAACCAACTACCAAGTTGTAGAGGGCTTATGAGTTTCAGCAGCAGAGAGAATTCTCCATAAAGACAAAAACACGGAAGTATCATTCGGCTCAGCCTACTCCCTAGGATATTGTGTAAATGGACAAATGAGAACTTGCTTATACCCATCACCACTTTTACTAAGTATCAGAAAAGTTCTTCCTTCTTCAGGGTCTTGCTACAGCATTACTATATATACACATAAGAAACCTACCCACTATCCTAAAAGGATAGATCTCTAAGGACAGGAATGTCACTTACACTGGGGTATTCCTTCTTCACTGGCAGTTTGTTCAAGTAGTTATAGGTCTTGCCTTTTTCAATGGGACAGTTAATGCCGCACTTACACCCATCAGGCTGAGGGATAGGGAAAGGTACTTCAACCTCAAATATAATGCCATGCACTGAAGCTGTAGTATTCTGAGACCAAACATCTGTTGAGGAAACAAAACCAGAGTGAAAGTGACAGCCATGTGACCAACCCAGTGGTTATCGCCTTTAGGGAATCAATGCAATATTTTGCTGAGGATATACTTCTCATCTACCTCAGCTCCTCTAAGGAAAAATTTCCATGTTCTTTGTTCATAGAACTAAACAGCACTCCTGAAATGTGGAGGCAAGATGCATTTATTTGGAGCTGCAGATGGCCACAGCTACACAGCATAAGCTACTCCATCATCCTGTGCTTTTGACTATAGCTTGCTATTTGTTACATGGATGCATTTTTCCAGAAAAAATGAGAGGCAAAATTAATTAACCTTTAACCTAATGCCTAATTTACAATTCTAGGTACATCCTCAAAGCTCAGAGGATTTAACTGAATTGGGGATATATACATATGGCTTTTAAAGGAGTCCAAGGGGTCTCTGGTAAAGCTAGGTAAATAACTCTAGTCAAATTCTGCTGAGTTTTTACCAATTCAAGCCTTCTGGACTCTTTGGATTCTTAAGTCTTGTTGAGACCGCTAAAGCAAAAACTCTCAGCTCTCAGGTAGGTCACTACTCCAAGTACAATAATTCAATTCAACATTTATAAAGCACATACTATGGGCAAGGCACTCTGCTGGGGAATATTCCCCTCTGCCACCCCCCTACCTGTATGACCTTTAGCAACTCACTTACTTTCTGGGCATTAGTTTCTCATCTTTAAAATGAAGGAACTGGCCTAGATGGGATTCTTGTGATTCCTTCTAACCCTAGTTCTATGAACCTAAATTTATAAAAATAAACAGTCTGCCCTTAAGGAATTTAGGTTCAGAGAAGCCAGATTTCTGGAAGATCTCTACAGAATTGGAATCATTATAGTCTATATAGCTATCACAAATTTAGAAGTAGAATCAATCTTAGGTCATTTAATCTAACCCACTTCTTTCATGTATTAGGAAACTGAGGCCCTGAGGAGGATTGACTTATCTACCTGAAGTAACAGGGTATACTGAGAGAGATGAAATCAAACCACTACTCCGACTTGGACCACCACTTTCCTTCAGATCTGGAGGGAGAAAACCCAGGCCCCTGAATTCCAGAGCCCTGGGAATAAACACTACTTTTAGGCCAGGTCCTGTAGCCATAGCTCTGAAACACTCAAAAGAGAAAATGCTTACCACCACAGAGTCCTTGGCTCTATCCAGTGGTTTAACACCAGAAAGTGACATGATTTTCAGTGGGATAACACTAAGGTCAATGTGTCACAATCTGCTTTACCATTGAACCCTGAGGACTATAGAATCTTTCCATTTGATTTGCAAAGGAAACCTCCTATATAAATATGAGCTCTGTGGCAGCAGACCGTTTTACTCTTCTATTTGTATCCTCAGTGCTTTGCACTTAATAAATGCTTTTTCATCCATCCATCCATCCATCCATCCATCCATCCATCCATCCATCCATCCATCCA
>NW_027185809.1:31084406-31160859 GCF_028583685.1 Petaurus breviceps papuanus
CCATCCATCCATCCATCCATCCATCCATCCATCCATCCATCCATCCAAAACAACACATGAAATACCTGTCTCCAATTTTTTGAAGGACTGTCACGGAGAAGAGGGATTAGACTTATTCTATCAGGTTCCAGAGGCCAAAACTAGAGGGAACTGGCAGAGGTTAGAAAGCAACAGATTTTAGCCCACTCTGATTAGTACCATTATAAAATGAAATGCCTTAGCCACTAACACATCACTGGAAGTGTTCAAGAAGATTAGTGATACAATAAAGAGGACCATGTACGGAACTCAGAAACTTGTGAGGTCTGCATAATTAGGTCAATTACATTCTTCCTCCCCATTTTCTCAGCCTGTTCCTATAAAGGAGAGGCAGAATACTGTCATGGAAAGAACAGTTAGATTTAAAAGCAAAAAAAAAAAAAAAAACTGGAAATAAGCTATGTGCCCAATGTTTGGGTAAAATGGTTGAATTATAGTACACAAAAGCAATGGAAAATTGTGGGGACTATGGAAATGACAGATATGAAAAATTCAAATAGATAAGAAATTATACAGTATCAAGAAAGAAGAACCAAGGGGTGGCTGGGTGGCCGCAGCGAATCAGGCCACCCTAGAGTCAGGAGGGCCTGAGTTCAAATCAGGCCTCAGACACTTAACACAAAAATTAGCCGTGTGACCTTGGGCAAGTCACTTAACTGCAATTGCCCTGCCTTACCCTCTCCAAAAAGAAAAAAAACCAAAACCCAAAATAACATACAATGACCACAACCACGTAATTAGACATTGACCAACAGCAAAATCCATCAGACTTAGCTATGACCTTGTCAGCATTAATAGATATGGCTCATTTTCCCTGTCAGTAAATAACAAACACACTAGCTTGTAAAGACTGTTTCTGTATCTGAATGATCTCAATGCGTATAGTGAGAGACAAAGTTAAAACAGATTAAATTAAAAAATAAGATAGGATTTCCCTTAAGGTACTTTCTAGGAAATGGATAAATGAAGGGAAACAAAGGGTGGAGGGCACCCACTTGGTAGCAGATTCAAGTTCCTTTCAAAGTGACCTAGAACCCTCAACATGTTTTGCACTTCAGTTTCTTCATCTACAAAATGGAAGATGATAATACTTGTATGACCTAACTTATGGGGTTGTTTTGTCATGGTAAGGAAATAGATAAAGGAGAGGAAGTACTATGGTTACCAAGTTTCAAATATGAGTTAGAACAAGAACTCTTTGGACTTACCACTGATGAAGGTGACATTGACACTGTAGGATTCTCCTTTATGCAATTTGCAGGGCTGAACAGGGCAGGGGATCACTTCCACAACCTGAACTTTTCCAACTACAGATCCTGGAGAGGAGGTAAAGGGTAACGAATCAGGAATGAAAACACAAAAACAAAATACCTAGCAAAATGGAAAGCTCCTGCTGCAGAAGCATCCTCTCCCCACCTCCAGTCTCAGCTAAATGATAAGAGACTAGTTTGTGTGAATTACCACTCCTCCAATATTTGAACCCTTTTTTTTAATTTTGGTCTCAAATGTCCTTTTAGCTGAATTTTCAAAAATTGCAAAGTGTTATTTCTAGTTCAGAATTCTCCCCCTTATCATTATATGTATGAATGGGCTGCAAGGTGACAGAATGGATATAGTGCCAGGTCAGGAAGTGTCAGGAAGACTCATCTTCCTGAGTTCAAATCTAACCTCAGATACTTATTAGCTGTGTAACCCTGGGCAAGTCACTTAACCCTGTTTGTCTCAATTTCCTCATCTGTAAAATGATCTGGAGAAGAAAATGGTAAAACCATTTCAGTGGCCAAGAAAACCCCAAAAAGGGGTCCCAAAGACTTGAACATAACTGGGGGAAAAAATGACATACATATGAAGTAACGAAAAACATGTTTCTAACTCAGTCATTTTGTGATTGGGAAAAATAGCAATAAAAATTTTGAAAAGTAAATGAAAAATGCTTCACTCTCTCTCTGGAGATGGTTAGCATTTATGATCATGGGTCTGCTGATTTGTTGTGGATCACTGTATTAATCAAAGTAGCTAAGTCTTTCATAAGTGACTGTTACAATATTGCTGTTGTTGTGTACATTGTTCTCCTGGTTCTGCCCACTTCAGTATGTATCAGTTCATGTAAGTCTTCCCAGGTTTTCTTGAAACATTCTGCTCATCATTTCTTCTATCACAATAGTGTTCCATCACAATAACATACCATTAACTTGTTCTTTGCCACCACAAAAGAACTGCTATAAATATTTTTGTACATATGGGTCCTTTAAAAAAAAATCTCTTTGGGGTATAGATGTAATTGAGGTATTTTTGTGTCAGAGTATGCAGCTTTACAGCTTTTTGGACACGATTCCAAACTGAACATTAAAAATTGTTAAGTTGGGGCAGCTAGGTGGCAGAGTGAATAGAGCACCGGCTCTGGAGTCAGGAGGACCTGAGTTCAAGTCTGGCCTCAGACACAAAAACTAGCCGTGCGACCTTGGGCAAGTCACTTAACCCCAACTGTCCTCCAAAAAGCAAAAAAAAAAAATTGTTAAGTTATCACCTGGTGGATGTAGTAAGCCAATATATTGATTAGATGTCCTTGATGATGTGGCTTTGGCTTTTGACTCTGGAGAGCATCCTTTGTTATGTGAATGCATCAGGATAGGAGTTCAGTGACCTTTCCTAAGACTTTCTGGCACATAGATAACATGGCCTTATTCAATTCTGAGCTACTCCCAGGATATGACAGATTAAGATAATGATAAAATATCCCAGGATATGACAGACTAAGCTATTGATAAGAGTACTTGAATCTTTGTCTGCTTGACCTTGTTCAAAGAATCATTAAATGGAGTTCATGGTTCTTCCTTGAACTACCCACAGGGTCTGGTCATTTCTTATTCACATCTCCAATCATGCTTAGGGCTGGACACTGAGCAGCCCATGACAGGTGGAAAAACTTCAAGTCATCCAAGATGACAAAACAGAGCATTCAAAGAAGTCAGGGCAGAAAAAAGGAATCAACTTCCTAAATCAAAAATGTGTGTTAGGAATGCCTACGTAACATTTATCAGCAATTTTACCAGATCCCTGAGCAGAGAGTAACCCTGGACAAGTCACTTAATTCTCTTGGCCTCTGTTTCCTCCAGGGCTATTGGCTTTTAGGAATCATGCATTTTAGAATTGATATATTTTATGGCTTTTGCAAGTCAGGATAAGAGGAAACTCCTGAAAATAATAGTAATAATAATAATGATGATGATGATGACAGGGGCAGCTAGATGGATGGTGCAGTGGCCCTGGAGTCAGGAGGACCTGAGTTCCAATCTGGCCTCAGACACAACACTAGCCATGTGACCTTGGGCAAGTCACTTAGCCCCAATTGTCCTGCCTTTCCTCCAAAAAAAAGCAAAAAAAAATGATGATGATGATGAAAATATCTAACACTTATACAGCATTTTGAGGTTTGCAAATCATTTTATAAATATCTCATTTTATTCTCACAACCACCCTAGGAAGTCAATGCTATTATTATTATTCTCATTTTACCAATGAGAAAATTGAGGCAGACAAGAGCTTAAATATAAGGCTGTGTTTGAGGTTATGTTTGAATTTAAGATCTTCCTGATGCCAGGTCCAGTGCTCTATCCATAGCTGCTCAGGGAACCAAAAGGTATAGGTCCGATGATATACTTGAGAATGCCCCTGAGAAGAACTGCACGGAGAACCTAAATGAGATTTTAAATAAAGTGAAAGAAAGAAAATGTTCAGCTAGGTTTCCTTTGTGTTAGGTATACTGGGAAAGAGATCCAAGCTATTGCATTTAGAACTCTGGGCAAAATCCATGCCCAATATCAGCCTATTAGTAAGCCTCAACATTTCCTATGGTATCCAGCAGCAGTACTAATACAGAAAGAAAACAGTCAAGACTGCCTGTGATCATTGCCCTGGCTTTTCAAGGTCCTAAGGCTGACTCCAGAGTGAGGCTAGGATCAGTGGATGAGGACTATCCACAAAATTCTATTTGCTTTGGACCTCTGCCACGGGGCTCACACTTTTCAAATGGGTTTACTTCAGTCAGCTAAAATAGGTGTTCCATGGGGAAAATATATAGCAGAGACTTACTTATGAGACCCTATTATGTTCAAGATGGAAAAAAACCTGCTGCCAGTATCTCCAAAATCAAATCAGACAGTAGGACATTAATCTTTCCAAGTAGAGTTGATAACCTCATGACTTCCCAGGACTGATAGGGGAGGGCTCCCTACTCAAATGCCATTTTCACTTTGCTCAAGTCAATACAAGCTAAGGTAGTTGGTTTTTTTTTTTGGTCATTTCAGGCATGTCCAACTCTTCACAACCCCATCTGGAGTTTTCTTGGCAAAGATACTCAAGTGGCTTGCCATTTCCTTCTCCAGTTCATTTTACAGATGAGAAAACAGAAGCCAAGAGAATTAAGTGACTTGTCCAGGGTTACTTACACATCTAGGAAGCATCTGAGGCCAGATTTGAACTCAGGAAGATGAGTCTTCCTGACTCCAGGCTAAGGTACTCTATCCACTGTACCACCACCTAGCAGCCCTTTTGCTAACCATTAGTACATATGGCACCCACATGGGGGAAAAAAATGCACTACCTAAGAATCCAAAGTAAAGTTTTAGGTATTATGGAGAGGAGGGATCATAGAGAAATGGTCAAAAGTATGAGCCCATTGTTCTACTGGCATTACTCCTAGCAAAGGGCAGGAAACTAATATCAATATTAGCTTAGCTAGTTACCCCTTAAGGGAACAGAAGGGAATGACATACTATTCTTTGCAAAATCATTCATACACAAATAGCCCCTGTAGAGGTTCTGAATTTCAGTAGTATAAGGAAAATATACTAGGAGTCATCCAGTTCCCCATAATAACAGATGATTAACAGCCAGGTAAATTTTTCCTAAGGAAACCAATCCAAATCTACCGTGTGGCTAAAAATAATCACGTATCTCTAAAACAGAACCAGCCTGTTAACAAAGGCAAATGTCTCTCACTATTTCCAGGGGTCATCTGCAGTCATCCTGATCTGTATTTTGCCACTGAACCCAGATGACTCCAGAGGAGAAAGTGAGGCTGGTGACTTTGCATAGCTCTCAATAGCTAGCATTTCTAAGGCTATTTAAGGTTTGCCAAGCAAAATTCTCTCATTTGGTCCTCAGGTAACTGGCAAAGTAGGCACTACTATTAATCTCTATTTTACAGATGAGGAAACTGAGGCAGATAGTGGTTAAATCTGTCCTGGCTCACACAGCTACTAAATGTGTCTATTTAGAGATTGTATTCAAATTCAGGTCTTGAATATAGATCCAATCCTCTATTCACTAACCAACCTCTAAAACAGAAAAGTTATGACATCAAAAACAAGATGAGAGTTATGAAGAATGTTAGCAAAATGAAGTTTGGAAGAGATGTCCCATTTACAGAGCTGCTTAGCCCAGTGGGGTATGTGTGTGCCTAATAGGAGTATTTTTACCTTTTCAATATAATGTTGGAGGGTGGAGGGGTGGGGAGAAAGAGTTTCATTTCAAGAACTAGCTCTACTACTCAACAGACTAATACTGTTACTGATGAAATAAAGATATGAACTGGACCTTTGATTTTAATTGGTATAGGGAATTCCTGGGGAGGAAACTAAGAAATTACATAAACTACATAAGAGTCTGTTTCTTTTATAAACCCTTTCTTGTTCTTTACATGGTGAAATGTCTTAACAATTAAATTCACAATGAAAATAAAATGCAATTTAAAAAAAGGTTTATTCATTTAACAAGTATTTATAGAGCACCTACTATACTTATTGAATGGATTGGTGAACTTATTCATAAAACATAATGTGCATGGTACTATGCTACCTGAAGGGAGATAAAGCCTAAGATGAGTTCCTATTCTTACAGAACTACTAATAGTTTAGGACATAAGATGGAAGCATACTACAGGAAAAAACCCTCCTTTTAGTTATCTCTAGAAAATCCTAACCAAATAACATTTCTCTTTAAAATCCTTTCCTAACAGACTTCTGGAAAAAGCCTATGGGAAAGATGGGTGATAATTTTTCAGGAAATGAACTAAAGATTATAACTTAAGTAACTTATCTCATTCAAATCACTCATCTGGAGTGATTGGTGCTGGGACCCATCTCCTTAGAAAAAGTATTAAGATGGGGAGGGGCCAGGGATTAAGGAATATTTTATCTTTAACAGTGATGGGAGTGGTTCTGAAGGAAATGGAATTTGATTATTCAAAAATTCTGGAATGTTAACTCAAATTGTATTTTTACATATGATCTTTTCCTTGGGAATTCCTTTATTTTCTTAACTTGAAACTGTCTTAGGCAGTCAAGTCAGAGGTCATAGAGATGGGGGGAGGGGGTTCACGTAGTGCCAAAGTAATCCCTGGCAGGTTGTACAAGGCTGGGGAGGCCTTAACATACATGCTCCATAAAGAACTATTTTTACTAGGACCACATATGCAGAAGTTTGTCACCAGAAGGGATGCCCACCTGGTGAGAAATTTATTGAAGGTGCAGCAAGCCTTCAAATTGTCTAAGGCATGGAGAAGCTGTTCTTTGCTAGATACTGGTGATAGTAGTGTCAATACCAAGGAAATCAGATGTCTGAAATATTTTAATTCTTATAAAAGCAATAGTTTAAAGCAATGTGTTAATAATGCTTTCTACTGTGTCTACTTGGTTTTTTTCAAGACTGAAAAAAAAAACTTGTAGAATTGGTAAATATTGCAAAACTGAAGTAGTTTGCTTAACTTTTCCCTTTAAAGGAAAAAATACTTCAGAGGATTGGAAGAGTCCTCAAAAATCCTTTTGAAGTATGGGGAGGGAAAGATAGGCAACAGAAAAGAGGCACACACAAAAATGGAGAAATAGTAAAGGAAAGACAGGAAATCCCTAATTGAATAAATGCAAATAAGTCGAGTGGGGAAAGAATTCTATTTCCCAATTCAAAAGTAAATCCCATTAAATATTTACCCAAGCCAGAAACAATCCTACACCTTAGTTATCTACTTGTAAGAAAAACCCCTCCTCCTATTTACAGGTTTCCTCCAGCCAAATCAGAATAGTCAGGAACTTTTCTTTAAATTTTTCTTTAAATTCTTTTACATTACCAATGAAACAAAGTTATGGTAGTTTTAAAGCCAGATCAGACACCTTCCTTCCCTCTCTCTGTCAGGTATCTAAAAGCTACTTTCTCTTTAGTTTAAAAAATTAGGAAAATTAAATGAAAGCTTAGAAAAGAGAGCCTTGTCTCCTAATCTTTATTCTTTAGTCTCCTTATCCTATTTCAACCCCTCTCATCATTCAGCTCTTCACCTTGGAAATGTGAAATCAATGTGGCTAGAGAACTGACTGAATAAAATTGACCTATATATTTAAGTCAGCTAGCACTTCTAAGGCTATTTAAGGTTTGCCAAGCAAAATTCTCTCATTTGGTTCTTAGGTAACTGGCAAAGTAGGCACTACTATTAATCTCTATTTTACAGATGAGGAAACAGGCAGATAGAGGTTAAATCTGTCCTGGCTCACACAGCTACTAAGTGTGTCTATTTAGAGATTGTATTCAAATTCACGTCTTGAATCCAGATCCAATCCTCTACTCACTAAGCCACTGATCAAACAACATTTATTAAGCAGCTACTGTGTACCAGGCATGGTGCTTCAGAGCTGGGGATACTTGTTTGTCCTCCCTTCTTAAAAAGGAACATCATCGGGAAGGTGATGCCATGACTTGCAGGTGAACTGGATTTAAGTGAGGGAGAGCTGTGCAAAGTCACTAGCCTCACTTTCTCCTCTGGAGTCATCTGGGTTCAGTGGCAAGATACAGATCAGGATGACTGCAGATGACCCCTGGAAACAGTGGGAGACATTTGCCTTTTTAAGCTTAGGTCTCAGTTTTCCTGAGGCAACACACATTCAGTGACTAAGACTAGATAAGAAATAAGGCAAATGAGGCAGCTAGGTGGCACAGTGAATAGAGCATGGACCGGAGTAAGAAGGACCTGAGTTCAAATCCACCTCTGGCACTAAATACTTACTAGCTGTGTTACCCGGGGCAAGTCATTTAACCCCAATTGCCCTGCCCTCCCCCCTCCAAAAAGAAAAAAAAAAATGAGGCAAAGAATGGCCTCTTTACTACTTTGAAAGAGTATCCAGTCTATGACATAATTATGACTTTAATCTGAATATGAGACAGAAGTTACACTCTTTGGAAAGGGACCTAGTTTTAAGAAACTTAAAATCTAATTTGAAACTTTATTTATACAGAAGTATTAAAATGCATTACTTTCAATGAGAGCAGAAAAGAGTAATTTTAACAAAATCTTTTGTACTACCGTATGTATGCCTGTATGAGGTTAACTGCTTAGGACCCCAAGAAAGAAAAGGAAGCCATAGGTACTACTATTGAAGAGAATCTTGTGTGCTAGATGTGCAAGATGGACTAAATGTGTCTGGACAAGGAACTGTTAGATCTAACTGGAATGATTTAGAATCAATGCTAGGTGTGTGTATATACATAAATGTAAATACACACACATAACAGTTCTTTCTATATCTGTGTGTGTGTGTGTGTGTGTGTGTGTATGTTTCTTGTGTTGGGTTAAGAAGGGGAATTTACACCATAGATTTCCAGAATTCTTCCCTTTGGTCAAAACCTATGATTTCCTCCATAATGGAATGAAATATACTGCTCCTGTGATTAGATTCACGTAAAGCCACATTAACAGGGAATGGATTTTAAAATTGTACATACACACAAAAAAGTTAAAACTATTAAAGGAGAAGTGAAAGGCAAAATTAAAAAAAAAAAACTATGATCCACCTTTTGCTTTTTTAAGAAGGATTCTTTGGCACTGTTGGGAGTTTTGAACTAATCCAATCATTCTGGAGAGCAATTTGGAACTATGCCCAAAAGCAATCAAACTGCACTCTTTGATTCAGCAATACCACTACCAGGTCTGTATCCCAAAGAGATCATTAAAAAAGGGAAAAGGATCCACACTCACAAAAACATTTATAGCCCCGGGGGTACAAAAAGAGGCAAAAGAGAGTCCCTGACCTCAAGGTGCGCAACAATCAGGGACAGAGCCAGGCAGTGAAGATACAAGTGCCAAGAAAGAAATAACAAAATAAGGAGGAAAGGGAAATGCATAACCAGCACGGATCAAGTAAATTAAAAAGAATTCTGCACAATACTAGCAAAATTTAAAAAGTCAAATGAGAGTCTTGGCGAACAACCGCGCAGGAATGGAGAAGTAAAATTAGTCACAGGATCATATGATCATATTTAAAGCTGAAAAAGATTTCAAGAGTCCTCCTGATCCAACACTGGCATTTTATAAAAGACTCTAAGGAAAAATCAAGTAAGCAGCCCCCAGGATCTTCGGATTTCAAATTCCAAGAGTTCTTTCATTCCATAGTCTCAGGGTGAGGGGATTGACACACTAAAGATCAGCCAGAACTACCCACCTCGGTTGGGGTAGGGAAGGAGCGGAGGGGGGGAGTGGGTTAGGGAAAAGGGCACTGGGGGGGGGATGTATCTCTGAATTTGTCGGGGGGCTCCTGGTAGTGGTCCAGAAGCAGGCCAGGCCAAGCACGGAAGGGGGGTGGGGGTGGCTCCAAACCCCAGAGGGGAGGGGAGCATGGGAGCAAGCAAGCCTCGGCGGGAGCTGCCCCACCAGACAGTGAGTGATGAGAGGCAGACAGAGAGAGAGAGATACAATGTTTAACTTGGGTTAGAGTCCTCACCTCCAGAGGAAACAATTGCAAAAACCTTCAAGTCCTACAGACACATACATTAGCATCCTCCTCATTCCTACCTGCAAAATAGTTTTCTCATAGTAACGCCGAGCAAGTATTGTAGCCATCTTTTTTGCTTTGTTTTTTTTTGGAGGGCAATAGGGGTTAAGTGACTTGCCCAAGGTTACACGGTTTTTGTGTTAAGTGTCGGTGGCCGAATTTGAACTCGGGTCCTCCTGACAGGGCCGGTGCTCTCTATTCACTGCATCACCTAGCCGCCCCTATTATATCCATTTTACAGATGAGGAGACAGAGGTGGCGGCAGACTCCAGTTCAAACTTTACCAAGGACGTTCAATAGCCGTGTAACCCAGAGGCAAGGCATTTAACCTCGTCTGCCTCAGTTTCCTCCTTTGCAAAATGAGCCGGAGAAGGAAATGGCAAACCACTCCAATAACTTTGCCAAGAAAGCCCCTACTGGGGTCGTGAAGAGTCAGACGTGACTGAAAACGACTCCACCACAAAAATGGGGGGGGGGGGGGCGGCACAGAAGGGCTGGAACCGAAGCCAATAAATCGAGGCACCTACTGTGCTCAGACTGTGAAAGTTTAGGGAGGGGGCGCGTCTCGGGGCCCAGCCCAACCCAGTGCTCACCACAGTCCAGAAAGTGAACCGGCTCGGCCAGGCCGACGACCCCGAGGGTCAGGAGCAGCAGCACCGAGGCGGATGGGGAGAAGGCCATCGCGGATCGGAGGAAGCGCGAGTGAGCGGAGGAAGCGGCCCCCGCCCCAGATGAAGCCACTGGGGCGGGGCCTGAGGGCCGAGGCCGCGACCCCCCCCCCTCCGGGGTCAGGTGCCTGGCCCCGCCCCGGAGGCAGCCCTTTATTTTCCCAACTGCACCTCTTGACTAATAAAGTTTCTCAGGTTTTGAAGACTCCCCCAGCCGGCCTCGCTTCCGGCACGCTGGCCAATGGCATTCCCGGCTGCCCCTTCCTGCTCGGAGAGGACTTGGGGGGGAGGAGTCGGCTCTCTCCGGGGCTCCCGCGTCCAGTGTGGGGCTGGTGGAAGAGGGACGATGGTGGCGTTGGCGATAGCGCCCCGGGGCTGGGCTCTGACGGCCCTGGGCCTGAGGATGGCGAACTCGTGGCTGAGGGGCAGGTACCGGGTGGGGCGGCGGAGGGAGGGACGCGGGCCGTGAGGACCCAGCCCAGCTCACTTCCCGTCTCTGTGCCTGCGCTCACCCTCCTCTCTGCCCTTCCCCCCCCCCCCCCCAGCAGGTTCCTCCACACCTGCCGGCGCCCGCCGCTGATGCCACCCGGGGCGCCCCTGCCGGTGGGCATCTACTCGCGCTGGGAATCGTCTTCCTCCTCCTCCTCCGCTCGCTCCCACACTGCGGGGTCCGAGGCAAATGAAGGTCAGATTCGCCTCACCGAGAGCTGCGTTAAGGTAGGTCTTGGGGCGGTGGGCGCCCCTTTCGGACCCCCCTCCCCGCGTCGGCTCCTCCCCCACCGCATCTTCCCTTCCTGGCTCCCTTCAGGTTATAGCTAAAGTCTCAACTTCCCAAGTCCTCCTTGTTCTCACGGTCTCCCCTCCGAGATAATCTCCAGTTTTCCCTGACTATATGTAGTTTGCATTTAGTTGTTTACATGTTGTCTCCGCATTAGACTGGGAGCTCTTTAAAAGCAGGGACTGTTTTGTGTGTCCCTATCAGTACAGAGCCTGGAACATAGTAGGTGCTTAATATCAAGTGTCTACTATGTGCCAGGCTCTGTACTAAGTGATGGGACTCTTTACAAAGAAAGTGGAAAAAAAAAAAAACTCCAATCTTTGTTCTCAAGGAGTTTATACTGGATGGTCATTGATTCCCCTTTTTGCCTTTCCCCCCCCCCAGAGGCTTCTGGAGATCACGGAAGGGGCAGAGTTCCTCAGGCTACAAGTGGAGGGAGGTGGATGCTCCGGATTCCAATACAAATTCTCTCTGGACACAGTTATCAATCCTGATGACAGGCAAGAAAAAAGGGGGAGCTAGGTGGCATAGTGTAGGGGGCAGTGGACTTGGAGTCAGGAAGACCCAAGTTAGAAATCTGCCTCAGACATTGACTAGCTGGGACAAGTTACTTAATCCCTCTCCGTGCCTCCTAATCTCTCTATGCCTCTTTTTTCTCATTTATGAAAATGAGGAGGTTGGACACCTTAGCCTTTAAGGTCCCATACGGCTCTAAAATTTTGATTCCATCAGGCACTTTCAAAAATAATATCTTTTCAGAGATGGAGATATGGAGTGATATTTTTCATTTGAATAACATCATTCTTCAGTAGAGTACTCAGTAATTCACATTTCTGCACTGTGTAAAGGTTTATAAAGTACTTCATTATACTGTTATTTCATTCAACTGGGATGGTATACTAGGGAAAGTTAGAGACTATAGTATTTAAAATAGCTTTTATATGTTTATGTATCTCTGGGAACTAGGAATGAATATATATCTGTATGAGTGAACTCAGAGTTTCTGATGTTTTTGGTGACTGCTTTTTAATTAATCACTTCTTCATGTTTCCCCAGGGTGTTTGAACAGGGCGGGGCTCGAGTGGTGGTTGACACTGATAGCTTGGCCTTCGTGAAAGGGGCACTGGTGGACTTCAGCCAAGAATTGATCCGAAGTTCATTTCAGGTGTTGAACAACCCTCAGGCAGAGCAGGGATGTTCCTGTGGGACTTCATTCTCTGTCAAACTATAATGTGTGAGATGATGAATGACCCAGAGACTGCCTTCTTACTCTACCTTCCAATTCTTGATTCCAGTTCTTGAGAACCATAGACTCCAGGGTTTTCTCCATTTCTGTATTGCTCAGTTTCTTATTTCCCAGCCCTGGAGTTCCATATGCTGTCACTCTATATCACAATGTTTAGTTTTCTTAGTCACCATCGACATGCTTCCAAAAACAACTGGAAATTAAGCTCCCCAAACTATTTGTCTCAGAACTAGTTGCCTGGAGGCTAAGATATTGACTATAGCCCCAAAGTTCCAAAATGCAGAGATAACAGCCCTGGCCTTCAGAGCTGATTATGTGTATATATGTATGTATTATTAGTGTATAAAGTATATAAAATATTTATTTTTAAAGAAAGTGTTACTTATCATTCAGTCTTTTGAGTCAGAGGTAAGTGTTGCCTTGTATAATGATTATGAGAACTGGGAAGTGGGGGAAGGGGGTAGGTTGGAGAGAGACCTGTGACTTTTCTCCTTCCCCATTCCTGACAGCTGATTTTTTTTCTTCACCAAGAAAAACTTAGGATCAATTCTGTATGACTCTCCTTCTTGACATAAGTTTATTGTTTTCTCTGGAGCTCAGTACCCCTCCTCCCTCTTAGGATAAAGGTAAAGAAAACACAAGATGTATTAGTTTGTTCAGATTAGTCATGGTATTGTGTTAGATTCTATAATCAAATGAAAAATATATCACAAAAATATCTATGGGGGCAACTAGGTGGCACGATGAATATAGCACCGGCCCTGGAGTCAGGAGGACCTGAGTTCAAATCCAGCCTCAGACATGTTACACTTATTAGCCATGTGACCCTTGGGCAATTCACTTAACCCCAATTGCCCTGCCCTCTCCCCTCCAAAAAGCAAAAAAAAAAAAAAAGTTTTTTAAGCATCTATGAAGATAAAGTAAGACAGAGTTAGATACTGAACCTTTGAATTTTGTGTTCATTAATGGTTAAGGTTTGCCAGTGTGTAGAAATAATGCAGTTTCAACTTAGAAGAAAATTTTATGATGTCATAAGCAATGGGATGTATTTCTAGGCACTTTCTGAACCAGTGAAAGAAAAGACATTTAAGTATCAACTTATGTATTATGTCACAGTCACTAAGTACCTAAGTTTATGACATTTTTGGATACTCTGCAGAGCAATAAAATATATTCAGCCAGTAGTGGATGAAGGGGAAGAGAACAAACGATTTCAAAAGTGGGAAAAGGACAGAATCCTTAAAATATGGGGAGGATTAATTCCCTGAGAAGGTCCTAGATCAGTAGTCAAATGAGGAGTTTGAATGTAAAATGACCACTCTGTGATTGCCCTTCTGAAAATCAGATTCCCAATAAATATCAAACACCTCACTGACAAATACAAAGTATTTTCGGGAAATGTCACATTAGATATCCTGTTCTTTCTACTTACTCCCTTAACCTTCTGATGGAGAGGCTTATGAATGTGAAGCAGCTGGTGGCTTAGTGGATAGTACTATGGACCTTGGTTCAGAAAGATGACTTCAGATCCAGCCTCATACTCAGCTGTGTGGCCCTGGGCAAGTTACTTAACCTGTTTCCTCAACTGTAAAGTGGGAAAATAATAGCCCTTACCTCTCAGTTGTGACAATCTAATGAGATAGTAAATGAAATAATTTTGTTGAAAGTACAGTTGGTTTATTAGTTTTCTTATGTTCTTGAAGAGCATCAAAGTGACATCATTATGTTGGACTCAAAGTTACAGTACATCTGACTGGCTGATCAGAAGAGCCATGTCACTATGTTCCAGATTTATTTGCACATTCCAAAGGTTCCTGGTAATGTTGCTGTGCTTATCCAATATTTACCAGGCAGATGTTGGGAAATTAATCAGAACAGGAAGGGTGGCACACCCAACCCTGTGGGGCTCCTTTGTTAACTTTCAAGTTGAGCATTCAAATGACTAAATATTATCATTATTAATAATGTTCTTGTCAGACTTACATATTTGAGATGGGTTGATCTGCTGATAAAGCTGACTCCCAGTCTTAGAGAAATATGGTCAAGACAACTTACTCCATGATTTAAATTGTCATTGTGACTAACAGTGATCCAGAGACTCATTTCACAAACCAGCTAATAAAGGGAGTCTAGAACTTTTCAAATGCAATAGTCCCTTCAGTACCCCGGCCACCCTTATTCAGCAAGAGCAGCAGAAAAGTTGTATTGGTCCTCTGAAAAATTAACTGACCAGAATAGATAACAAAATCAGTCTGAAATGAGCAGGTGCTTTTAGCTCCTATTTGGAACCTAAACAGAAAAATTGGCCTTAACTCACATGCACATGAGGTTCTCATGGGAAGACCCATGAGAAGCCCCACGTCCCCATACTATGTATACAAGTGTCCATTTTGACTGATGACAGTCTGAATTATTGCCAGCCTTAGATAAGGTGGTTCAAAGCTTCCTTTTACAGGTCTTGGAGGTACCTGCAAGAGCTCCCTTTGGACCACATGACTACAACCTGAAGATTGGGTCCACCCTAAAACCCATTAAGGAAAGATAGCTTTTGGTTGTTGGAAGGGAACCTGTTCAGTGTTAATAACCACTAATCATTCCGTTAAATGATACAGTCTTCAATCTTGGATCGGAGCATCACACTGTAAAAGAACTTTAGCCTTTTTTGAAGGCTAATATTTAACAGGATGTAATGACAGTGCTTTGATTTGGCAACTGCTTATAACCAACACCATAATGGACAGTATTTGCTATACCCCAAAGTCTATAACCTCGGGATAAAAAAAGACTACTAATTAAGCCCTTAGGGCTAGCCCTAACTAATATATGTCTGGTTTTGCTCGGACTACTGGAAGTCCACCTGGGTTTTGTAGAAACCAAATTAGTATCAAAGAACCCCATCCACTGATATCAGGCTTCGTGTTTATACTGATGAACTAGAGTAATATTATTACTAGTTATATACAACCTAAGGAACAGGAAGAGCATATGCAAAGTAAGATCGAAGAATTAATGAATATATATAGCATTTCTGAGGACAAATTGGGGGAGGGATGTGGAAGCCAAAGATTCATAGCTCTAGAAGAGACCTGAGACTATCCAAGGCAACTCACAATTTTCAGATGAGGAAATTTGGGTCCAGGGAGGTTAATGACTTGTCTATGATCATATATGCAGTTAAACATGGCGATTCTGAAATTAGGTCAGTTAAACGCATCTTGTGTATGCCTAGTTATTTGCATGCTGTTCTGTCTGAGAATTTTTGCTGACTGACCTAATGTCTTCTGAGATTACCTCATTTACAATATTATACAAAATTATATATTTATATATATTATACTGTATTATGTACTGCATATTGTATATTATATATTTAAGATATATATTAGGTCATATACTGTATATTGTAAATGAGAGGTAATCTCAGAAGACAGGCAGTGTAGGTGGAAGACCAAGGCTTCTTTGCAGAAGGTGAGATTTGAGCTGAACCTTCAGGGAAACCAGGAAATGGAGATGAGAGAAGCTAATTTCACACATTGGGGATTGTCAGTGAAAAGGCAGTTGGGAAACAGAGTGTGATGTATAAAGAACAGCAAGAAGGCCCGTGTTGCTAGATCATAGAGTACATAAAAAGAAAATATAAGAACTAGAAAGGTCAGAAGGGTAGTGAAGGGATTTAGAAGCCAAGCAAAGGATTTTATATTTGAACCTGGGAGTAATAAGGAACAACTGGAATTTGAGTACAGGGTGATATGGTCAGGCCCAAACTTTAGGAAGATCAGTTTGTCAGCTGAGTGGAGGATGAGCCTAGGGTAGGCAGATGAATCAGGGTAATCACCAGAAGGCTATTCCAACAGTTCATGTGTGAGGTGATGAGGGCCTGCCTGCACCAAGAGAGTGTCTGCAGAGAAAGACATGAAAATCAATGTGGTAATATGGCAGTGGGTTGGATAAGGAGTGAATCTGAGTGAGAAATTAAGGGTGGCCTTAAGATCATTGAGAGTGGGTGATTGGGAGGATGGTGTTGTCCTTCACACAGAAGTTGGAAAGAAGGGAGAGTTTGGGGGAGGAACAAGAGAAAATGAGGTTAGTTTTGGACATGTGAGTTTGAGATGTCTCCAAAACATTCATTTTGTCATGTTCATAAGGAAATTGGAGGTTAGAGACTGGAGGTCAGGAAAGAGGCGAGGGCTAGATAAATAGACCTAAGAGGCATCTACATAGAACTAATCTTTGAATCCATGAAAACTGGTGAGATCACTAGCCATAATAATAGAAATGTGGGGAGCCAAAGAAGCCTGGTTCAGAACTCAGATATTAAATCCTAATAGTGGACTTTAAAACAAGAATCTCTTTGAGATGCGACTTTTTGTTAAGTTAGCTCCTGAGTTCTTTGTTATGGGTTACACTTATAAGGATGTTACTTGAGTTCTGAGATCAATAGGCTATACCCCAAGATTTTCATTATTGAGAGCCAAAATATTTGATTCAGCACTCAGGTATCTTTGGGTGGTCAGTTCTAAACGTGATGTCTTTTGAGGATTGCAGCTTTGGCTTTGAAGTTTGCTCTCAATTGTATCCGTTTATGACTGTGGCTACATTAGCAGATACCTGAGGCCTAGATCAAAGGTCTTACCCTAAGACTTTGGTCTCCTAGATAACAAATCCTTATCAAATTATCTAATCTGTACTACTTCCAGGATACAACAGACTAGGTAACGATTAGAAAACTTGAGTCCTCTTCCTTTGTCTCATTGCTCTATAAAAACCTTGTCCTAAGAATCAATATATGGATTTCATCATTCTTCCTTGAACTACCCACATGGTCTGGTCATTTCTTATTCACATCTCTGAATCATGCTAAGTGCTGGGCTCTGAGCAGCCCACGGCATAGAAAGGTAAGAAGAAGAAGGCCTGGGCATATTCCTGGGGACAAGCAAATCTAGAGGAAGATCCAACCAAGGAGACTGAGAAGCAAAGTTAGGTTTGGGGAGAACCAGGAGAGAACAGTGTCATGAAAACCTAGAGGGGCCAGAATAACCTTGTCAGAGACTGCAGAGAGGTCAAGAAGGAGGATGATTGAGAAGAGGCCATTAGCTTCGGTGATTAGGAGAGCAATTATACTTGGTAGTGAGTAGTCCCAGTTGAATGATGAGGTCAGAAGGTTATGAGGGAGAGGAAGTGGAGGCACTGATGGTTTTCTAGAAGCCTTTAGCTACAAAAGGAGAAACACAGGACAATAAGTAGCAGGAACAAGTGGTTTTGCTGTTGCTGCTGCTTGTTTATTTAAGGATTCTGGTTGCTGTGTTTGTGGGCTGTAAGGATAGGAAAAGACTGGAGAATAGTGACTGAGAGGGGATGATCAAAGAGGACAATCTTGGAGAAGACAGAATGGAATAGGATCGAAGGTGCTTGTGGAGGAGTGGTTTGCCTTACCAAGAAGGGCCCATTCTTTGTGTGAGGCAGAAGTTACGAAGGAAATAACAGCAATGGGAGATGAGAGGAGAGGAAGTGAAGAGTGAATTACCTTAAGTTTTTCAGTGAAGTGAGCGGTATGGTCCTCCAATGAGAGAATAGTAGAAGGGGGTGCTACAGGAGGCTGGCTGGCTGGAAAGGTTTAGAATGGTTCCTGTGGTAAGTGTGATAATGACTCCATGAGGGAGCTGTAAAAGGCTTACCCTGTGTAGCAGCAAGCACCCTAGCATACCCAGAATGGCTGCTAGCACAGGTTCCTAGATCTGCTTTTCTAAAGGAAAGCAACTCAAAATGGATTAACAATCTTGCTTTAATCAAACACGTCATTTACCTAGTTCAGGGGAAAAAGGTAAGCACCCCAAACTTCAGAAGCAGACAACATATACAGACAGAGAAACATCAGCAGACAGGCTTCCGGCTGTCTGACCATTACTTCCATACCTAGTCAGTTACCAGAGAGGGAAGCACCAACATCTGGGTTTTCAAAGCTAGGGAGCTCGACGGCTGCCCACAGTCTCATCTGGCCACATCACACAACTCTTCTCAAAGTGAGCCCCAAAACAAAACTTCACATCAGGGTATATATAGCCTTTTCCTGGATCAGAGAATGTCACAAACCTCTTGACCCACTGCCCAATCACAAAGTAACAAGGTGTGGGCATTCCTGAAAAACAAGCCTCCTGCCACAGGCTCCGTGTGACCACATTCAGCCTATTAGGGGGCAGAGTATATTTTTGAATCAGGGAAGGTTCTCCGAGTCACTTAAGCCTATCAAAGGGCCAAGGGGCAGGGAAGATCTTCAGATTCCCATTCCCATAACACCCTGCTACAAGAAGGGCCCAGTTATTTATTACTCTATAACAAATTTGCAGTGAACTTGGCCTCCAGAGACATTGTTCTTTCCGCTATGCTGTACTGCCTCTTTTGGAGCTTGTAGCACAAAATTTTCACCATATTATACAAGTTAAGAATTAATGGTGGGACAGTGTCATTGGTCAAGAACTTGGTCTTGCTTGAATGGAAAGCATAGTGGGTCATACCACCCCCTAAGTTAGGGGCTAGAATGATCTAAGTGAGGATGGTGGTGGTAGTAGTGGTAGTAGCAGCCTGGGGTGCAATTGTGGGGCATTGAATAAAAATAAGGGGGCAGTGGGAACAAGGAAAGAAGAAAAGAACATTTTTGAAAAACCATGCATATTTCATCTGTTACATAACAGTCAAAGTCATAGTGATTACATTATTTTCCAAATAAACATGCAAAATGCAAGTTATTACTGATCAGTGGTCAAGTCCGCTGATGGGTCTTAACAATAAAGTGTTGACAGGTGAGTTGTCAGAAACTTCAGCATGCATCAGCAGGAATATGTTCATGTAATGACTTATTTACAATACCATACTATACAATTATGTGACAAAATGTTGCATCATCAAAATTTCAATGCAGGAAAAAACCCACAAATTTACAATAAATTATTAAATGTAAGGTGTGTCATTAAAAAAAATTAATGTTGCAAATTAAAAAACAACAACTGTTAAAGGGTTAAAGAAAGTAGATTTCCAAAGGGGTATGGGTACTGATTAATTTTTTTTTTTAAAGGACATAGTAGGCCAAATAAGTTTGGGAACCTCTGATCTAAGCAATCCCCCTTAAGAACATGACTTTCATTTTGGGATGTAATATTAATTTCAGGAGAAGACAGAACCTAGAACCCTATGACTGGAACAGTAGACAGAATTTATTGATGACTAATAAAATGGAAAAAGTATTTAGTTGATTATTGACCAAACTATGAATTGGAGAGACATCTATTGTTATGAATGGGAGTGTCCTCTCCCTTTGATCAAACCAAGGAGGATTGAGTACTTTGTTTTCTAGCCTTATTTCTCCAGGGGTTATTTGTTCTGTCAAGTTTGGATTCAGTCAAAGGGTTACACTTGAGGACCTAGAGGGCCACATGTAGCCTCGAGGTCACAGGTTCCCCACCCCTGTTAGGCTGACCTTCACCTGAAGGTACTTCAACATTATTATTGTTCCCCTTAAGACATAATTCAAATTCTATTTATTGAAAATTATTGTCTCATACTTGCTATCTAATTGCATCATCTTTCACCATGATTATTATGAAATATGAGTTGGAAATTGCTTAGACAGGATTTTCTGATTAGCAAGTGGAATTCTTGCTCTCTCCAAGCAGAATACTTGTACATTAATTAAAATGTGTATTTAACAGATTTGACTAAAATTCAGTTCTTTTTGTTCAATTGTGTCCAACTCTTTGTGACCCCATTTAGGGTTTTCTTGATAAAGATCCTGGAGTACTGTGCCATTTCTCCAGCTCATTTTACAGATGAGGAAACTGAGGCAAACAGGGTTAAGTGATTTACCCAGGGTCACCCAGCTAGTAAGTGTCTGAGGCTAATTTTGAACTCAGGCCCTTCTGATTCCAGGCCCAGTGATCTATCCACTGGGCCACCTAGTTGCCACACTTCAGGTTCTTCCACATCAGATACAGTTTTGGTACACAGAAATCCCTGGATTTAAAATTTCTAAGTACTGAAAACAGCTACTACCAGTACAATTCATTTGTAAAATTGCTTTTAAAAAATTTGACTTATTTTTATTTATAACTGGTTTTACATCACATTCATTTCCAAATACACTGTGCTTTATATTTTTATTTTTAATTCTGCACTTAGTCAACCACAAATAAAATGGAAATTTCCATATTAAAAATAGGAGAAAAGAGAATTGTCTGGAAAGCTGCAACTCCACATGCTGTACAGGTTGCTTTTCTTTTAAAGTGCATGTTAAATTCAACATGCTCTTTTCAAAGCTGCCCTGCTTGTCTGTTTCCTGCTGACCTTTTCTATTCTCTTCTGGGTGTTTAAGAAAAAATGTCAATGACACTTTTTGAGTGGCAAATACCAGTTTATAGAGGAGGTGGTCATATTGGTCATGGAGGATTTAACATGTGTTATGGAAACTTTAGAGGAAGTGCTCTTGGAAATCATGGTGGTATTAATGGAAGGGTGAGCTGTGCCACAGTGTGGTGAAGGAGGAAGTGGAGGCATTGGTTTATCTAGGCTCTGGTGGCCCTGCCTTTCCCAGCAGAAGTGGTTTAATTCAGAGGCAACTACAGCAGACAAGGAATGCCCAGAAGGGGGCACTACCACCAGAACTTCAGAAGCCAAGGAAACAACTACAAAAATCAATCTTAAGGCCATGACCTGTGGCAGCAGGGTCAGTCCTGGGATCAGAAGCCCTGAAGTCAGCAGTATCAGCGAAGGATATTTTTGAATCCCCAAATAAAAACGAACTGATAAACATTTCTCCAAAACCTTCACAATAAGTCAATTTTTTTCTTTAGTAGGCTAACTTTCAAAGCATTCCACAAGAGGAAGTGCCTGTGGGTTCTTTTTTTAGAAGCTTTGTGGGTTGATTTTTTCCTTTTCCTTTTTTTTTTTTATATTTTTAATTGTAGTTTTAAAGTGAATGAAAAGAAAATCTCAGCATTGTGCACAATAAGAGATTGTCAGTATTTCAGGATTCTACATTTTAATCTGTAAAATGACTTTTTTTAATCACAACAAAAGTAAAATATTTTATTAAAAAAAAACATAATTTTGACCCTCTTTTTAAACTTCTTTTTAGTTTGGTAACCCTATGCCTTGCATCCTTTTCTACTCCAGCTGAAAGAAAGAAAAACAAAACTCTAGTATCAAAAATGCATAGTCAAGCAAAACAGAATCCCACAATCGCCATGTCATGCAATATGTCTTATTTTGTATTTAGAGTTATATATTAGGAGGTTGGTAGTATATCTTATCACTAGGCTTCTGGAATCAGGATGGTCATTGCATTGATCAGAATTTTTAAGTCTTTTTAGTTGTTTATATTGCAATATTGTTACATTTCTCATGGTACAATAATATTTTATTATGTACCCATATCATAATTTGTTTGACTCTTTTTCAAATGTCAACTAACTAACTAAGGGAGTCAAACTAACTCCCTTAGTTTCTAGTTCTTTGTCAGTACAAAAAGAACTGCTATAACTGTTTTGTATATGTGGGTCCTTTTTCTCTTTCTTTACTTTTTCTAGGGTTTGGCCTAGCAGTGGTATTGCTAAATCAAAGGGAATGCACATTTAGTGACATTTTTGTTTATTGCTCCAAATTCCTTTCCAGAATGACTGGATCAATTCACAATTCCACCAACAGTGTATTAGTATATCTGTTTTCTCTTGGTCCCTCCAATAATTGTCATTTTCATTTTTCTCGTTTTTCCCAATCTGATGGCTATAAAGTGGAACCTCAGAGTTGTTTTGATTTGCAGTTGCCTATCAGTGATTTGGAGCACTTTTTGTATGACTGTTGATAATTTTACTTTATTGCTTTGAGAACTACTTAGTCATATCTTTTCACCTTATGTATTTTAATAATTTCTATGTATATCTTGGATATCATACCTTTACCAGAGAAACTTACTGCAAAAGATTTTTTCCCTTGTTATTTCCCTTCTAATTTTAGCTATATTAATTTTGTCTGAAAAAATATAATTTCAATTTTATCTCTGATCATCCTTTATAGCCCTTATCTGGTTATGAATTCTTCCTCTATCTATAATTTGACAGATATTTACTTCTTTGCTCCTCTAATTTGTTTATGTGCTTTAAAAAAAATTGTTGTTAATCTTTTGTATTTCCCAATATATCTCTTCTGCCTTACCAACTCATCAGGTCATTCCTTATGACAACGAATAAAAAAAAGAAGAAAGGGAGTGCAGTAAAACTAACACATGAAACGAGTGTAACAGTATATGCACAGTTTCACATGCATATTCTCCTACTTCTGAAAAGGAGAGAAAGGTGCATTCTCACAGCTTTTCCTTAGGGTCAAGTTTGATCATTATAGTTATATAGCATTCAGTTTTTGTTGTTGCCATTCTTTCTACTTACATTGTTGTCATTGTGTCTATTTTACTGTTCTGCTTATTTTGTTTTGTATCAGTTCACAGAAGCCTTCCCATGCCTTCTTATAATCTTTGTAGATATTATTTCTTATGGAATAGTAATATTTTATTACATTAATCTACCACAATTTGTTTAGCATTTGCCTAATTGATGGGTACCTATTTTATTTCAAGTTCTTTGGTACTACAAAAAGTGCTTTTATCAATATTTTTGGTGTATATTATGCTTTTCTGTTTTATTTTATTTTATTTTTTACCTCCTTAGTGTATATGACTAACAGTGGGATCTCCAGATCAAAAGCTATTACCTTTTTATAATTTTTTTATCATAATTCCAAACTGCATTCTAGAATGAACGGACCAATTTATAGTAAATTAGTGTGCCTGTCTTTGCACAACCCCTCCAGCATTGATTATTCATTCCTATTGTTATCTCTGCCAGTTTTCAGGGTATGAGGTGAAACCTCAAAGTTTTGATTTGCATTTCTCTTGTCAGTGATTTGGGATAATTTTTCATATGGCTGTTAATAATACAGTTTTTCTTTTTGGAACTGTTAATTCATATTCCATGACTACTTATCCATTGGGAAATGGATCTTGGTGCCACATATTTGTGTTTGTTCCCTATATGCCTCATATATCAGACCCTTTTCAGGAGAGACTTGATGCAAAATTTCCCCCCATTCAACTGCTTTCCTTCTTAACCTAGTTGCATTGATTTTGTTAGTATAAAAGTTTTTCAATTTCATGTAATCAAAATTATCTGTTTTAAATTTGGTGATCTCCTCTAGCCCTTGCTTGGATAGGAATTCTCTCTGTAACAGTGAAAAGTGCCTTTTCTAAATTTTTCTGGCATGACTTTTACTATGCAGGTCTTGTACAGTTAGTCCCTCATTAGTGCAGATAATAAATCTCCCAAAGTGGTTGCCCATGTTAAAATTTGCACTATTCAGAGTTTCAACTATTTAAAATATGTTAATTGATTCTAGTCTAATGGAAATATGAAGGTCAAATGTGAATAACTCAAACACTAACGGGGATTCTTTATTTGCATTAATTGGGAATTAACTATCCATTTTGAACTTATGGTGGCTTATTTAATATGTAAGATAGTGATCTAAACCTGATTTCTGCTAAACTGCCAAACTTTCCTGTTTTCTTACCAGTTCTTGTTAAATAGGGAGTTGTTTCCAAATTAATTTAAATTCTCAGATATATGAATACTAGGTTTTTTTAATTCACCTTTTTTTTGTTTCATCTTTATCTATTTTTCTGTTTTTTAATTCCTAAGAAAGTTCCTTTCTCCTCACACTCTTCTAAACCTTCTGGACTCTGGCTTCTGACCTCAACATTATTCAACACCAACTTCTCTCTCCAACGTTACCAGGGATCTCCTAATTGCCAGATCCAATGACCTTTTCTCAGTCCTCAGTCTTTTAGATCTCACTGCAGCCTTTGATGCTGTTAACCACTTTTTTCTCCTTGACACTGTTGTTTGAAAAAACAGGCCCCAAAATCTGAAATAGTTTTAGAAAAAAATTTATTAGGGTTTTTTTTTTTTTTTTGGTAAAGGAGAATGAGCCAGAAAGGAAGTGTGGCTCCCTCTCATCCAGTCTCTAGAAAGTTTATATTGTATAGGATTTAGGCAAGGGTGCTTGCCCATGGACTTCACACACACATATAAACCACATGTACAAGTAATTTTGAAAGAGCAACTTGAAAACCAAATAGATTGAGATGGGTATTGATAAACATAAACATTCAAAACATAAGGGAACCCAAAACACAAACTTGAGTAGAACCAAAATAAGAGCTGGGTGTAGTAACCCAAAACAAGAATGCTTTGGGTGGATCCAGGATCCGGGAAAACCCAAAATTTCCTGTAGGAATACTGAGACATTCCTAGAGAACTACTGCAGTCAGGCTATATTCTGAGTGTAGGCAACCTTTAATTACATAAGTTTGGATTAAAACAGTGTAACGATTTTTCTGAACAATATAATAAATCTTTTTTTCTACAATATTCTCTTCTCTCTAGATTTTTGGGACACCACTCTCTCCTGGTTCTTCTGATTGTCTTGCTACTTCTTCTCAGTCTCCTTTTATTGTGGTCTAGGGGTCTTGGGAGCCCGAAAATGCAAAGGCAAGGGGTGCAGGTCTGCCTTGAAAAAATTCAACCACTCAAACCTTCTTTCAGTTCAAGGAGTGAGTATGGGGTAGGCAAGATTCCTAGTGAGTCTGCATTGTTTGTGATGCCATTAAAAGTGGGCCAGAATTCAAGGATCTCAGTATTTAATGAGGATAAAATTGGTACTTTTATCCTTTTTTTTAACTTTTATTTAAAAAAAAATTTTTTTTTAAGTATTTTTATTTTTATTTCAAGACTGTGGAAAGATCTGGAAAGATCTAGGAGTGGCAAGTAGCCTGGGGTGGGCCAGGTGCAGACAATGAAGGCCACAATGAAAGGGCAGTTGAAAGGATTGTTTACTGGAATGGACAATGATTCAGGCAAAGACCAGGGATCTGGGCCATATGGTAAAGTCCAGGGCTTTTTGCCCCATCAGATATCCCAAGACCACCCTGAGTCACTGCACCCCTGACCAGACGAATTTCCATATGTAGACTGGCGTGGGGGGAGGGATCACTTAGTACCAAGCTACATGCAATTGGATCCTTGTTGAATATCTTTTCTATGTTAGGGCTAAGCAAACTTCCTTTGTTAACTGCTCGCTCACCTAGGAGTGCCTCATTTCATCCCAATATCAAACCTGAACTAACGAGTGCTGGCCTCTCAGACCTACCTCTAACATTGTTCTTGTGCAAATTTTCCTCTTGGTTCTGCTCACTTCAATCTCCATAAGTTCATGCTACCCAGGATTCTCTGAAATAAACTCTTGTCATTTTCCACAGTGCAATAATATCCTATTGATGGGGTGCTTGTGGTGTCTATGTTTGTAACATCAGTCTGTAATATCAGTTTGTAACATTAGTTTGTAAAATCAATTTGTAGAACCAGTCTATAAAATCACAAACAAGGTGAAATGACTTGCCTAGGTTCACAACTAGTAAATAATCTGAGGCCAGATTTGAACTCTGGTCCCTCCTGAATCCAGGACCAGTGCCATAGTCCTGCACCATCTAGCTGCCTGATTGTGTCTTATACTTTTATCCAGTGACACTAATCTCTAGCTAAAATCTTTTCTTATTGGAGGAACAGTTAGGAGACTGGTGTTGGATTGAAACATATATGGAGGGGTATGAGGTGTAAGAAGACTGGAAAAGTAGGAGGGGTGTAGACTGTGAAGGGCCTTGGTGGTACATGATCAGGGGGTTAGAGACTCAAGAGAACAGGGCAATGTAGGGCTGACTGGTTCACCAGGGGGTCAAGAAGGGTAAAAGAGGAGAGACTGGCAAGTACAGAAGAGATGGCATAAGGGAGAACGGAATGTTTGAGGGTTTGAGGAGTTGGAGGTCATGGTATGGAATAAGAGCAGGGAGTGGTGAGGGAGGGCAGAGGGAGAAGTGGAAAGATTTTGGTCAGGAAAAGGGATTTCAGAATTTTTTTTAACAGGAAGCTGGTGCATTTGCGAGTGACAGCAAGATTGAGGATAGCACATCTTTGTGTGTGTCTAAGGTGGGTTGGAGGAATAGGTCATGGAAAATAAATAGGTTGAAGAACTGAGAGGTTAGGATGTTTTGAAGTGTCCACCAGAAATTAATACACCAAAGCCCCCTCCCAGTTGCAACCTGCTAGAAGGGGACCCCTATCAGGGTCCCTGGAAACCACCTGATAGGCCCCAATTGTAAGGGAAGTTTTCACCTGTGTTGCCAGAAACATACCCCAGATACAAGTCTGTTCTTGTTTTTGCTAGGTAGTCAAGGCTTCCCTAGAAATGGCATTACACCCCCTTGGAACCATATTTTGTTGTTAGTAACATTTAGTTCTATAAAAATGTACCTTGCAGAAGACTTGATGCTGTCTTCCTTATTAGGGAGGCAGTTGTGGGCTAAATAAACACTCCTATCAAATTATAATTGGCTTTGCTGTCATGTCCAGTTTCTGCTCAGTTGTCCATTTCATTTGTCCACTTCAGTTTGAGGGACAGATACAATATTTGTCAAAGTTCCTAAGTATGAGAGTAGGAGTTGAGGAGGGGAGGAAAAATGTGAGCCATGTTGGTGAACTCTGAGGAAAGAAGAGATGAGACCTGGAGGTCTGTAGAGGATAGCTACCAGGATTTGACTGGGTGGTAGAGATGAACAGCATGGACCGCAAAGGAGGAGAATTTACAAAGTGATGGAGGTATGGGGAAGAACCTTGAGCAATCCAATTTCCCCACCGTGGCCAGTGGGCCAAGACAGTACTGGAAAAGGTGCCAGGGAGGCTGTGCCATTGGGTATGTTTGTATTCTGCTGGGGGCACCTGAGACCTTTGTAGGGATAAAGTCAAAACAATTTTCACAATACTAAAATGTTACTTGCCTATTAAAATACTTTCCCCCTTTTCAACTACATACTTGTGTGAAGCCAGATTTTCTTCAAATACTTCAACCTAAACAACATATCACAACATATTGTTTTCAGAAGCAGATATGAGAATCTAGCTATCTCTTCTTAAGCCAGTTATTAAAGAGTTTTGCAAAAATATGTAAAGCAATGTCACTTTTCTTACTGAATGTTTTTTATTTTGGAAAACAGTTATTTTTCATCAACACATGTTCCTTATGTTAATGTGTTATTAATGTGGCTTATTGTTATTTTAAAATGAATAAACTATCCACTGCACCATCTAGCTGCCTGATTATGTCCTACACCCTTCCATTTATAATGGAAGGAAAAAAAATTTTAAATAAATAAAATAAATTTTTAAATTTTATTAGTTTTACATTCTAATACAGTAAATATTGATCACTGTAACCCAAATAAACAAAAGCTCTTTGGGATCTTCAATAATTTTTAAAAGTGTAAAGGAGTCCAGGGATCAAAAAGTCTGAGGACACAAACCTCACTCCTTTGTTTATATGGACTATTTGTTCCCATCCTGTGGTAGAGCCTTTGGGGCCCCTATTGGTATGATCAGTCTCAGTCAGACCCACTGTACCTTGACCCCAACATAGTAATGTCATTTTGGTTCTCTTTGAGAATGAAGGACAACAACCAGTCACCACTTTACAAACTGATTAGATGAGGCTGTAGATATAGATTTTTGCCAAGGCTCTGATAAAATATCTCATACTATTTTTTGTGGAGAAGATGGCAGGGCTTTGTTTAGACATAGTATGATTATATGGATTCAGGAATGATTAGATGACTGGACTCAAAGTACAACTGTTCATGATTAAATGTAAATATGATAGGAGCCCTCCAGTGGAGTAACCCTGACTATCTATCTGTACCTTGCTCTGTGCTATTTAACATTTTTATCAATAATTTGGATAAAGGCATTTTGCTGGGCTGAATCTAACAGGATATGGATGACTGTAAGTAAGGATTTAAGGATAATTGTAGTCTTATATTTGGGTACAAAAAAATAACTTCATAACATAAGGTAGGCATTATTAGATAGCAGTTATTCCGAAAAAGATTTGTAAGTTTTGGTATTCTGCAAGTTCATCATAATTGGCACAATAGTATGATATAGTTGCCAAAAAAAAAAAGTTAATGCCATTACAGGCTGCATTAAAAGAGGCAGGAACAGGGAGGTGATTAGTCTGTCAACACAGAATTAGCAAGGTTTAGAATACCAACCAAGGTTCAATATAAGGAAGCTTGGTGCTCATAAAAGAATAAAGCAAATCAGTTTTATTGAGGGAAGGTTCTCATACAGTGGAAGGTTGGTCAGTAAAGATGCACACAGGGCAGTATACTGGGGTCCTCAGTGGAGTTATGTGCATAATAAGTTATTACAGGGATCTTGTCTGGGTCAGACATTGGGAGCAGGGAGTGGGGAGCCTTGGGGTATAGGGCAAGATTGAGTACTGGCATATTAGGGGAAACTGACAGCTAATTAATATTCACATTCCTGGCCCTCAGAAAGGGGCGGCTTTGGCTATTACTGCAAATCTTACTCTATAGGATGTCAGGTTGTTGGGTTTTTTTTAAATTTCTCTAATGCTTCTTTGTTTAATGGGGTAGGAGGGGAAGCTAATATATTGTTTACAATGTCCCACTGTGTTCAACCTTTCTCAGATCTCATCTAGTAGTATTGGGTGCAGTTCTAGGAAAAGTAGTTTAAGAAGGGTATAAATAAACTGGAAAGTATCCATCAGAGAGTAATGAGGATAGTCAAGGGCCTTGTGTCTGTGTCATCGGAGGATTCGCTGAAGGAGCAAGGAATGTTTAGCCTGGAGAAGATTTGGGGTGTGTGTTTGGGAAGCAAAATGAATGACGTTATGGTCATCATATATTTTTTTGAAGGAGTGTTATAAGAAGGGATTAGACTTCTGTTAGATTCAAGGAGGGAGAACAAAGGAAAAATTCCTTAAAAATGGGAACTTCCCAAAGCAGAACGGGCTGCTTCAGGAAGTGACTAGTTTCCATCCACAGGGGGTTTATTTGTTGTTGTTCAGTCATTTTTTGGCAATATCTGACTCTTCATGATCCCATTTGGGGTTTTCTTGACAGAGATATTGGAGTAGTTTGCCATTTCCTTCTCCAGGTCATTTTATAGATGAACAAACTGGGGCAAATGGGGTTAAATAATTTGCCCAGGGTCACATAGCTATAGCAGTTAGTTTCTGAGACCATATTTCAATTCAAGTCTTCCTGAACTCCAGGCCAGGCACTCTAAGCACTGAGATACTTAGAAGGGGTTTTTAATCAATATATAAGAGGGATTCCTTTTATGTATACGTGGACTGTATGACTTGGACTTTAATCAGCGCTTCTTAAACTGTGAGTTGCAAAAAATTTGGCAATAATAAAAGGTTTCTGAATGCCCAACCAAAAGTTAATTAAAAATCCAATGTGCATTGAATCCAAAGTGTTTCTGGCAGTGCTTCCCCGAGGAGTATAACTTCAGTGCAGTCTCGGTGCTGAACACAGAGCATGAGCACTTTGCATGCCCTCTGAGGGCCGTGGCATGCAATGCCAACAAACTCAAAAAGGCATCTCCAGTGGGAAAAGTTTAAGAAGCCCTGGACTAGATGGTTGCTGAGGTCCTTTCCAATTCTCAGATTCTGTGATACTAATAAGTATCTAGATTATCTCAGATTCCTTAAGATCTCTTAGGTAGAAGCTCTTTTCCTCCATTTACCTAAGACAAAGTTTAGAATGTCCCAAAAAAAGCACTTTGTAAATAATAAAAGACGGATAGAGCAATTTTTTTTTAACCTGCAGAGGGCAAGATTAACACATTTATGGAATATGAAAATATCATGAAATCTCCATATTCTCTCTATGGATAAGTGGCTGATAGAGCCTCTAGCACCTCCCTATATCTAACCCAATTTTCAAAATTGTCTTGTATACTTTCATTAGCCTTTTAAATTAAAAAAAAATTGTATTTCTATATAACATTTTATATTTTGGTTTTCATTTTCCTTCCCTCTCCCTTCTCCTACTCAGAAAGCCATCCCTTGTAATAAAGAATAAAAAAGGAAAAGGAAAAAAAAAACTTTTCAGCAAAAGTAACCTGGGACTGGAACTGATAAATTATGTGACACTCTACACATTGGTCTCCACCTTTGCAAAGGAGAGGCAGATACATTTTCTTTTCTATTATAGTTCAGTCATTATAATTATAGTGTAAAGCTTTTGCTTTGTCATTTCTTCCATTTACGTTGTTTTAATCACTGTATGCATTGTTTTCCTGGTTGTTTATTCTGTATCAGTTTAGAAGTTTTCTCATATTTCTTTGATGTCTCCATAGCCATAATTTCTTCCAATAGAGTAATTCTATTACATTTATTCACCATAATTTGTTCATCTGCCACACAGTTGATGGGCTTTGCTGACTGTTTCTAATTATTTGCTCCCACAAAAAGTTCAGTAGTTTATTATTAAGCTAGTATTGCACTTAGGAAAAATGCTACTTTGTCAGACTCTATACTAACTAGCATATAATAAAAATGGCTATTAATAGTTCAGTATAGCTCTCATTATATACTAGGCACTGTACTAAGTGTTTTATAAATATTATCTCATTTGATTCTCACAACAATCCTGGGAGGGAGATTCTCTTATTATTCCCATTTTATAGATGAGGAAATTGAGGCAAATGGAAGTTAGGTGATATGCCCAGGGTCACACAGCTGGAAAGTGTCTGAGGCCATATTTAAACTCAGGTCTCCATGACTCTAGGCCTGGCACTGTCCTCTGTACCATCTAACTACCATATAGGTCTTGCTTTGGCTTAACCAGCTGCCATGATCCTGATTATCACAGCCTTCCCTCCCCCACCACCTCAAGACTCCTTTTCTTTTTCAGCTTTAAAGTTTCTTTGCTCTCCTCAAAGGCAGCTAGATGGTACAGTGGATAGACCTGATCCAGCCTGTGCAACCCTGGGCAAATCACTTCACCTGTCTGCCTCAGTTTCTTCAACTGTCAAAAGCTGACAATAACAGCAGCTACCTCCCAGGGTTATTGTGAGGATCAAAAGAGATATTTGTAAAATACTTAGCACAGTGCTTACTGCATGTTTATTTTCTTCTGTTCCTTCTGCCTCTGCTCTTCTGCCTCCCACCAAGTTGCCCTGTTTCAGGGCTATTTCAAAGTTCCCTTCTGGTCAAGGATTCCAGCCATAGGATTTACCTCTGGGCCTATTAGAAGAGTCTATTTACCATTTCACATTTATTCTACCCTATCTGTAAGCTCTACTTACTTTTCAAGGCAATAGTCACAATCAGTTGGATTTTGCAATTTAGGAAACCAGCTATCCAAAGCCCACCCAACATTTTTTTAAAAACGTTACAAATTCTTTATGCCCACAATAACAACATTCATCTACAGCAGTGGTATTTAGAGCTACAAAGGACCTTAGTGATCTTAGGATTAGGGAATTGAGCTCCAGGAGGGAAGTTTATACCCAAGGTTACACAAGTGTTAAGTAACAAGGCCGGGACTGGAAATCAAGTCTCTCAAGTTAACAAGAACCCAACCAAACACGGCCTATGCTGGATCCTCTGGGGTGAAGAGATAGTAGCAGAAGTATACTTATTTTGGGAACCGAGGAAAGAAAGGGGATTTAGGAGATACAATTCCCTCCCAGAGAAAACGGTTCAAATGAGTCCAAAGGTCATGCTGGCTTGGTGTTAAGATTTCTTCAGACTCCACAAATCCAATATGGAAAAAGAAAGCCAGTTACAGAAATTGAGATTGACTACTATTGAATTAGGTGGCAAGATAAGAGGGCATTTTGGGGACCTGACTCTCTAACAACCCATTTCCCCAAAGATTTACCTTTTTATGTTTCCTTCCCTCACTGGCACTACAGTGGTCACGGGACATCTCTACAGGACATCTCTACAAGAACAAAGTTTTAGGTGTAGGAAATCTATACAAAGTTTTCTTTATGTCTCTATCAGTCTGAATGTGACAAACTCTTCTCTAATTATTACTGAATTAAATTAAAGCAGGTCCTTTATTTAGATGTTTAAACAAAAAATAGCTGTCGAATCCAAAAATTGCATTTTTCTAGGGACTCTAGGGTTTCAGAGAAGAGACTGATTACATCTGAGGTCACACTACTACTTCCCTTTCTGTACACTGCATTCTAGGAAAGCTTGGTGATATGAGATTTTCCAAATGTGTCATATGTTTTCATTAATCCTGGCTTTCATCAACCCTGTTCCACTCTGCTTCAGTTAGTTTTGGATCTTTCTCCACTCCAAACAGTGTTTGTCAAACAGATAGGCATCCACTACCTCTTTGAATTCAATTGAAACTGAATTGTTAAGCAGAGGTTAAAAATACACAACACATACATCATAATCCATGGGCCAGAAAATAGACCTTTTTATTTTTAACACATAAAATTGGTTTTCAAAAAAAGGAGAGCACAAGAAAGATTTGGTTCCTATAAAAAGCTACGTGTATTTTACAAATGTCTGTTGGAGATGGGGGCATCTTGCAACAGCCTTGCTACTGGTGCACACAGTGCTATGACCTGCTGGGAGATGCAAGTTTACTAAGTTGAAGCCACTAAAATGTTTCCTTTAGAGTCGTGTAAAATTCTGGCTCTTTCTTTCTCCTTTGCTTCTCCATTCTCCTTCTCTTCTCCCCTCCCCTTATTCCTTTTTATCGCATTTCCTCTGGATCTGTCTTTGCTTCCCTTCTCTTGCATCTCCTGCGCCCAAGAAGGCCAGCACTAGTCTTGCTTCTCTGCGGTGAGGGTCTCTGCTGCCCACCTGGGGTTACAGAAATGGCTATAGAATGGAGATACATCAAAAGAAGGGCCCAGCCCAGCCTAGTAGAGACAAAAGTCCTCCGAAGAGGGGCTTTGGAGTTATCAGCAAAACTCGAATCCCCTTCCAGCACAATGGGCTCTGAAGGACCGGCTGAAGGGTGAGGCAGCTATTTTATTTGCCTGTTTTACAGCTGTGGGTTCACTGGCACAGAGAGTCACAACTGGAATGTGATGGATGCCTAGAGTGGGAGGCTAAAGGGACTCTGTGGATATGCACAGTTTGGAGAGAAGAGAACAGGCTCTTCCCTCAGCAAGTATCACAGGGCAAAGTCAGGAAAAGGCAATGAAACGGGCCCCATGAAGCATCGAAGCAATTGGTGGTGTTTGAGCCAAGCTGGGATACTCATGGATGAAGCAGGCCCTCTCAGGACCTCAGCAATGAGAGATGTTAGGAGATGAATAGGCTTGTTGGGGACGGAGCCTCCAGCCCCCTTACTGCTGCCATCATGGCATCTGCCTTGTTGGGACAGACTCCTCAGGGCCCTTGCAGGTGGTTATGGGCCATTTCCAGGTGGCTGCCAGTGCCATTCTTCACTATTCCTTGGGGATACAGTGGGGAGGACCCGCCATGGCCACATAACCCAGAGAGCATTGGCAGTAGTAGGAACCCTGGGTGTTCTCACAGTGACCATGTGCACAGAGAGCTGTGGATCCATGCATGTCCTCACATTCATTTACATCTATAAGAGAGTGGATGAGGCAGTGAGCTAGAAGTGGTCAAAACTTCCCTTGCCTGGTTCACTGGACTTTGTATGTCTTTCTCCTTTAAATACAAGGAAATAATATTTTCCCCTCAAGAGTACAAGGCAGCAGTCCTGTACCAACCCCCAGAGTAATGGCTATGGAAATGTCCCTTTTTCAGTCCTGTCCCAAGAATTTCCACAGAAAAGACCTCCCTTGGCACTTGGAGTTGACTGATTCCAAGTAGACTCATCAAGGAACACAGCAGGGTTCAAGATTGTCTTGAATAACTTCAAGGAGACTCTAACTGGGTACTTAGGTCCTTGGTCTTTCTTGTCAATACCACATGACATGGTCACAGTACCCCTCTTCCTGGGAATGTCACTCCCTATCCCTGTTTCCCATTCTAAACTTACCCACACAAGCCATCTGGGCTGTGTTCAGCTGGAAGCCTTCGAAGCAATCACAGGTATAGCCCTCATCTACTCGGACACAGCGGCCATTCTCACAGCCATTGAGGATACCACACTCCTCTGCTCGGAGACCTTCAAAACTGTCATAGTTCCCTGGGGAGTCAGAGGATGGAGGGAGAGAAGGAAGAAACACATAACTCAACTCTATTCTTCCAATGATTTCTTCTGTTTTTACAATGTTTCAGAACATTTATTAACAGTGATCTTCAGGGGTATCATGAAATTTTCCCAAAAATGCCAAGTGAAGATGTATTTTGATTCTGTTTAAAATACATGTGTACACACACACACACAGATATATGTAAACATAAATGTATGTTATATAAATTTATAAAGTACACATGTACACACATACACGTATACATCCTTTGTGGAAATATTAAGCAGATCTTGAGTTCCAGCCCCAAGGTAGCCAGATTGGAAACATGAGTGTTCAGATTTAAAGGATTCAAGGCTTTTTACCACCAGGTACCTCCCCTACTTTTAAGCCTTATCTTACATTACACTCTAGCTTTAACAGACAACTCATGGTACCTTGGGCAGCTAGGTACCAGGCCTGGAGTCAGCAAGACCTGAGTTCAAATCCAGCCTCAAACACTTCCTAGCTGTGTAACTCTGGGCAAGTCACTTAACCCTGTTTGCCTCAGTTTCCTCATCTGTAAAATGAGCTGAAGAAGGAAATGGCAAACTCCAGTATCTCTGCCAAGTAAAGGGGTCATGAAGAGTCGGACATGACTGAACAACAAATGTGGTCTCTTGTACACATGCTATGCTTTCCTACCTCTATGCCTTGGTTCATAGTACTCCTTTTGAAGGAATTTTCTATTTCTTTCATATTCACCCTTTGAAATCCTATCCATTTTTTAAAAAAAAGTGTTTATTGAAATTGCTTTTATATAGCTTTTCGTTTATTTTTTGGTGAGGCAATTGGGGTTAAATGACTTGCCCAGGGTCACACAGCTAGTAAGTGTTGTGTCTAAGACCAGATTTGAACTTGGGTCCTCCTGACTCTAGGGCCAGTGCTCTATCCACTGCACCATTTAGCTACACCTATTATCCATTCTTCAAAGGCCAGCTAGAGTGGCATTTTCTTTCTCCAGCTCCATGTCAATTTGCGTATCTCTCTGATAATGTTCAATTTTTCATGTATAGTTAGTATCTTTTTTTATGGTATTACACATGTGAAGGATGTATGGAGGGTGCTATATGTAGCACCCCCCCCAATTGTAAATATCATGAGGGTATTTTAAAATTGTAATTGAATTCAGTTTTTCAATTGAATTGTAATTCCTCCAATGCCTAGCCTCAGTGCTTTGCATATAGTAGGTGGTTAAAAAGTGATTCTTGAATGAATTATTAATTCATTAGTCTTTAGGATGAGTGAGAAAAATGGACCCACAGGGAAGTATGTATACACACATAAGGCAGTTACATGTAAGCTGGTTGAGATCAGGAACCATGACATACATTGTAGGTGCTTGAGACTCTAACACCCCAGTGTGTAACATTGTAGTTAGTCTAATGTTGCTGTTCAGTAAATGTTTGATGACTGAAACACGGAGGTTCCTATCCCTTAAACTAGTTTCTTCATGAGAGGCAGTGCAGGGTCACCAATGAGCACTGGACTGGGAGACGTGACCATGTGTTCTATTCCTTTATTCTCTCATTTTACTGATGGGAAAACTGAGGTCCTTTCCAACTGTCTATCCTTTGATTCTATGATTTTCACTGGTGAGGCTAGATTTCCCTTTTCTAACATCAGGGATGAGGAATTACCAAGTTAGGTTTGAAGAGAAAAATGGGAAAAGGTACTTGATCGCTCCTCCTCCCGAACACTGTCACAGACAGGTAGCACAAACCTGGCTGATTGCCCACAAAGTGGGGTTGGACTTCCGAAGGCTGTAGTGGTGGTTCAGGGGCAGGAAGATTGGGCACTGGGTGGCTGGCAGGATTCAGGAATGGAGGCTCAGAAGCACCCTCCTCAGGAGTTAGGTAGTTATAAAAGGGGGCCCCCTCAGGGCCATAGAGGCCATAGTGCAGATCATCGGGTCCTGGGCCATACTCATAGCCTGGCCGGGGATGAAGGCCAGCTTCCCGCTCAGCTTCTATCCTGGCCACGTTGCACAACTGAGTAAAGACCTCTGTCAGAGAGGAGAGAAAAGCTTTGAGTATGAATTTAGAGCAACTAGTGTCTTCTCCACCCTCAGCCTGGTCTCTATTCCCCCAGAACATAGAGAGCATATTAATGTGACTTAAACTCCTTGGGGGTACTCTCCAGAGGACTGCCACAGGGACCCTTTTCATTAAAGAGCATGGATCAGTAGAGAGTGATGGCACGCCAACCCTTACTATCTCTCTTCACAGATTCTCATTTTGTTCTACCATCTCTTCAGCTAATGGGGAATCCTTAGGAATCTGTCTGTGCTGTTGCCTCTGGCCCAGGTCTATGGATGCCCAGCCCAGCCCAGTCAGCTGTCCCTCTCACCAGAATTCCTGGGGGGGCACAGGGCACACTGCTGACTCCAGGCCTCGCCATCCTGGCAGCAGCACTCAGTGTAGGTGGTACGGCGACCTCGAAAGGGCTGGCTGCAGACATAATTAGTGACTTTTTTCCAGCAGATGTCCGTGTGGATGTCATGGTCTGGGAGGTCTGCCAAAGGACAAAAAAATATCAAGTGAGCCCTGCAGTCCTGGCTCCCCACCTTGGAGCTCCCATGGTGTGTGTGCTGCCCTGATCTTACCCATGCTACTTGTGCTGTTCACACAATGCCTCTGGCTGTGGTCCAGGACCAGAGGGGGACTGCAGAAGCAGTGGAAAGAACCATCTGTGTTCACACACTCTCCATTCTCACAGGCTGTGTCCTGGCATTCATTATGATCTGTGGGAAAGACAGGGAAGAGGCTGGGTGGCAGGAGCAGAGGAGGAGACAGGGAACCAAGGACCAACAAGGCCGACTGCATTTGGCCTGGAATAAGGGAGTTAATGTAAATAAATAACAAAGATGCTCCAGTTTCCCTATCCTTCACATCCCAACTGAAAGCTAAGACACCATGGCTCTTTCCATGATGATGATGATGATGATAGTATTCATTTAGAACTTGAAGGTTTGCAAAGCAATTGTCATGTCATCTCATTTGATCTTCAGAACAACTCTGAGACATCGGCACTGTTATCCCCATTCACAGATGAGGAAACTGAGGTTGGCCAAGTAAGGGACTTGCCAAGGGTCACACAGCTAGTGCTTATATGACAGCATTTGAATTCAGGTCTTCTGGATTCAAATCTTTTACTCTATCCACTGTTGCATCTAGGTGCCTTAGAGGATACTCTGGTTGGGATCCCTCCTAAGGGGATTACTGTACACGGCTAAGCCTGCCATTTGTCTTCGTAAAATAGGACCTCGGGGGCTGTGTCACTCCTGTGGCATGATGATGGAACCCCGATAGCTCTATGAATCCCCTCACCTTAGAGGTACTAGCCACTAACCCAGCCAGGGTCCCCAGCCAGATATTCCCCCCAGGTAGGGAAGCTCCTTTCCTTGAGAAGATATCACTCTTCATAGGGGCAGGACAGATTTTTCTGATAATTCAGAGCAAGAGGAATGGTGAGCTATTACCTATGGGTCATAGAGGGTATGGGTAGCTTGGGGAAGAGGACAGATCTTACCTTCACACACCATGAGGGAGGCATCATAGCGATACCCAGGGTTGCAAAGGCAAATATATCCAGGGACTGTGTTGATGCACTGGCCATTGTGACAAAGCTCTGAGCCAAACATCGTACACTCATCCGCATCTGAATGGGGACAGAGTTGCCATCAGGGACAGGGTCCCTCCTACCTGAACTACCAGAATGCTGGGACTCCACTCCCTACAATCTGTAGGTTCATTGGGGGTAGGGGGTTGAGGGGGGAAGCAGATAGAACAACGCTTTATTCTCAGCTGTCTTTTCTTTCTTCCTTTTCCCTTGTGTTCATGTGTGTCTGAGTGGGAGGGAGAGTAATGACTTCTAGACTGGTTTCTTATGTAGGGAACAAATACAGGGAAGAAGGAAACGGGTGGTTTGTGGGGGAAACAGAAGAAAGCTGTAGTTGAGCTGGGGGCTTCTAGACTTCCTTGGGGCTACTCAGCTCAAAATGCCTTTAGCTAAAGTACTTGGGGAGTGAAAAAAAAGTTAAGGAGTATGTTCTCCCCCATCCTACTTCCCACTTTCCAGGTTCCTTCTGTGCATTGTCTTCTCCCTTAGACTTTAAATTCCTTGAAGACAGGGACTGCCTTGTTTTTATTTGTATAGTGCCGGGCACATAGTAGGTCCTTAATAAATGTTTATTGACTATTATTGATTGGTCATAACTCTAGTTGGCATCTCAGGTGAAAACATCCTATGAGGATCTTCCCATCTGCTCAGGAGGTAGGAATGGGCAAGGACGAAGTAGAGGAGGAAAGTTCTGGGGAAGGACCTTACCAGTATATGTGGTTTGTCCAAACATCCAGGTGCCTTCCACCGGGATATATCCCTTCCCACTGGGGCAGATCTTGCTGAATTCCACTGGGCAGAAGTGGTAAAGAGAGAAGCGAGAGCTCAGATGAAGTGAAAGCCTTTCCCTCCTACCTCACTTTTCTTCCTTCCTGCTCATGTTGTTTCATCCCCCAGCAAATTCACAGGCTTTCCCTGAGCTCCATGCTCTCATGCTGGCTCTTGGGGCCCCCTACCTGTGCCAGGGAAAGGGCAGGGATCACAGCTTTCTCCCCATTTGGCTCCCTGGGTACAGCAACACTCCTCTCGGGTAGTGTTCCGGCCCAGGATCCTGGTGCACGTTGACGGGTTGCTTGCTCCTGAGTAGCAGAATTTGCGCTCTGGTGCAGCAAAGTGTTCCCCAGTTGGCCCCTCGATGCTTTCTTGACCTGTATTTAATGGAAATCAGTCTGATTGTGTCCCTTCATGACCCAGATTCAACTAGAGAGATCACTGCACCTAGGGCAGGCCTACGGGGTCTAATTTAATTTGGTATTTTCCATCCTCCTATAAGTTTGGCCCAAAGTAAAATATGGTTCAAAAATTATCTATCTTCCAGACAGTCCCTAGACTGGAGCAGACCTTCGAGCCAGGTGAATGTCTGCCTGATCTCCAGAGATTATGGAAACCCTTTTCTTCCCCTTGGTCTACTTCTTGCCATTAATTAGCATCCTCTTTCCAGGTTCTGCCTCATCCCACTCCCTGCCCCCTGGCTTGCCCTATACTCATCTACTACCATACAGCAGACCTCTCACCTCCAACCGTCCGTTGGCGGCAACGGCCATCCTGTGCATCATATTCCTCATGGTCATTGGCACAGAGACACAAGAAGGAGCCTTCCACGTTCTCACAAAGTGCAGCCCCACACACTGCCACCATCAGCTCACACTCATTAACATCTGTACAGGTCAAGGACAGTTAGTGACCAATAGAAGAAAAAAGATAGCTTCTGGAGGGGACAGTGGCCTTATGTCTTGGTACTGACTTCTGTCTCCAGCCAATCTGGCACCCCCATCAGCTCATCTTCTCCAAAGAAAAATAAGCAAGCAGGATGGTCTTGGGGGAAGTGATAGAGGAATAAGAGTGTAGATATGTGGGGGTGAGGAGTAGGAGGGGGGCCCAGTAATGGAGGGTAGACAGAAAGGGAGACAATCAGGAGAAGGGAGAAGAAAGAGCTAAGGCATGCTTTCTTTCCTAGGGGGCTCTGGGTGTTAGCTTTAAGCAAATTGCCCTAAGATGGCAGATCCTGCCTGCCCTTACTCCTTTGAAACCCTTGGGCAATAGAAGAGAGCCAGGTTAAAGACCTGGCTGAAACCTCATCTTCCTCCACAAAGGCTTCTGAAACAACATTAGGCCTTACTGATTAACATTTTTTTTTGCTTTTTGGAGGGCAGAAGGCAGGATAATCTGGGTTAAGGGACTTGCCCAAAGTAACATGGCTAGTAAGTGTTTAGTGTCTGAGGCCAGATTTGAACTCAGGTCCTCCTGATTCCAGGGTCAGTGCTCTATGCACTGTGCCACCTAGCTGCCCCATACTGATTAACTTTTCCAGTTCCCACACAATTTATTATGTACAATCACGGATTGTCAGTGATAGAAGGAAACCAGAGACCAACAGTGTCCAGTGATTTGCCCAAATTCCTATAGTCATATAGTGACAGAGGAACCTAGGGGTCACCTGATTCCCAATTCCAGAGTCCTTTTCCTTACACCACATAGCCTCTCTTATATGCTGAGGTTTTCCCTTTTTTGTTTGTTGCTGGTCTCTATCACCAATCATATGATCATCTCTCCAGGACAAGAGAATGTGCCTCCTGTGTCTCCCACTGTACTGAACACAGAGTAGGTCAGTACTCAGTACTTTTTGCTCCATGGTACTTATTCATCACCTGAGCGGTTTAGAAGGCCACAGGAGCTTCCATGGCAGAATTTTCAAGACCTTTGGAAAGGGATGGAAGGACAGATCATTCCCCCAGGGATGGCCAGTGGGATTCTCACCAACACAGTCCCAGCCGGCGGGTGAAACCTCATAGCCACGGTCACACAGGCAGCGGAAGGAGCCATCGGTATTATCACAGAAGCCATGATTCCCACACAAAGTCTCATTGGCACACTCATCTATGTCTGAGAGATGGAAGAGAACGAGACAGATAGATCCTTTTCCTCCTCCATGTTTCTTTCTTCTTCATTCCTATTGCTAGACCCTTAAACCTTGTAACTGCTTTCCCTTAGCTTTTCTCACCCTTCCTTACCAATGCAGTCTCCTGTTGGGGTCATGTGGAAGCCAGGCTGACAGCCCAGGATGCAGCGGTATGATCCAGGACTGTTCTCACACCTCCAGGTCCCACACACCGTGTCCCCATAGTCCTTACATTCGTCTATATCTGTCATCAGCACAAACACATAGGAGTCAAGGGAAGAGGAAGGGAAGTATAAGTCAGTCCCAGTAAGCTGGTTTGGCCCCAAAATCCCAAGATCACTTCTGGAAGGACCCTAGCCTATTCTTTGTAAGTACGGTCACTTCATCCACGTCTCCTTCCTGTTGTGGAACAACTTCTTCAGCCATAGGGCTTCTATAAGTTCTCAGAAAGATAAATGTGTGAAAGGACTTAAAAGTTCTTAAAAGAAAATTATATCTAGACTATAAGCTCAATGAGGAGAGGAAACTTTTACTTCTCTTAGATTCTCCCTTAATCTCTAGCTCAGTTCTGTGTATAGAGTAGATACTCAATAAATCCTTTCTGCTCTAATGGAATTACTTTTAATGCCCATGGGAACTTAGGGACCACCCAATGCTAGAAATCTATACTCCCTGGCCCTTTTGAGTTTATGATATGTATCAGAATCAGGAAAGAGCTGGAATAATTCACATTTAGTCAGAACTTTCCCTATGAGAAGCCAATGAGTTAAGTGGTACAATTATTATCCCCATTTTATAGAGGAAGAAACTGAGACTCTGTAATGTTATGGTGACACAGATAGCAAATACCATAGCTGGGATTTAAATTCGGGTATCTTGAGGCCAAGTCCAGGACTCTTCATTATATCATACTGTCTCTCAAATATTCTTTGTTTTGAACAGAAGCACGAGTCTATTGTGGCCCAGGCCAGGTCAGTACTTACCCACACATTCCCCATTCTCTGGAGAAGGCTGGAATCCACTCTCACACACACAGACAAAGGAACCCTCTGTGTTGAGACATTGCCCTCCCAGGCACCTGGCTATATCTGCACATTCGTCCACATCTAAAAGAGAAAGCCAATGAGCATGCCCTTGTCTAAGGCCGAGTCTCTTCTCGGCTGCCTCCTCCCAGGGAGGCTCCTTCCCAATGCAGTGGGCAAGGGACAGTTATGGTAGAGATGGAGAGGCCAGGGGAGAGGATAGGAAATCCCAGAGCTGAAATTCTCCAAACAGGAGAGGCCTGAACAAATGAGTAGCAGAAATAGAAGGAGAACTTTGGTAGACTGGGCTTCTCTCAGCAATGCAAGGCTGTAAGACAATTCCAAAAGACTCAGGATGGAAAGGGCTATTCACATCCAGAGAAAGAACTACAGAGTCTGAATGCAGATTGGAGCAAACGACTTGCTCTCCCTCTTTTGTGTTTTGTTTCGTTCCTTCTTTCTCATTGTTCATTCCACTGGTTATAATCCTTCTTTATAACTTGACTAATGTTTAATGTGAAGGTATTTGTAGAACCTATATTGGATTGTATGCCACCATGGTGGGGTAGGGGGCAGGAGAGGCTATGGTATTTGCAACTCAAAAGCTTGTGGGACTGAATGGTGTAAACTAAAAGTAAATAGATTAATAAATTAAATTAAATTTAAAAAAAGGAATGGAAGGAGAGAACAGTAGCCATATAAAGGTAAGGAGGGCAGAGAACCCATCTCAACTGAGGCCTAAGAAAGGGCTTCTGAGCCTCTTTGCACCTGGCCTCCTAGCAATCTGTCCATGGTAATGATATATGCCAAAAGCACCTGGCATGGCTCTTAATGCCCAACGCCTGGCATCTAGAACTGGTTACATCCTGGACAGGGCCACAGTCTGAGTTGAAAGACTGAGCTGGTGCCTCCAGGCTTACTAGAGAAGCCAGGGGCATAGAGGCAGAAGAAGGACCCGTGGGTGTTGGGACACTCGCCATGGGGTGCACATTCTTCCTCCCCAGCACATTCATCTAGATCTGTAGGGGAAGACAGGGAATGGGTAGGTCGCCTGGGCCTTACACAGCCATAAGGTAGGCACCAATGGATCTCCTTCTTTGCGGCCTCTGGCGGGGATCTTAGTCACCAAAGTCCATTCCCCTTAATGTTTCCACATCCTTTCCCACTTGACCAATGTTTATTAAGTGCATAGCACACAGTATTGTATTAGGTGCTGGGGATACACAATTAAAAATACCCAAGGAGTTGAACTTGGCCCTACGGTGGAGGATGGAGGTAGCATCAATCACTGAATGGTAAAGACAAACTGAGACCTGCCTGGGAAAAACCTGAATTTAGAGAGGCCAAGGTCACCCACTGCATCCTGGGCCATTACCTGTCATCTTGACCTTTGTCTTGCCACTGAATTTCAATAAGTCTGGAGGCATGAATGAGTCGCACAACTTTGTGCAACTCTGCCTCACTTAAATCCAATTCACTCACAAGTCAAGACATGATACTTATGATGTCATTGGTCTTTGAGAACAAAGGATGAACAACAACAAAGTCAGAAAGGACCCCAACTATAGCTGAGCAAGAGCCACATCCTGTTCTACAACATCGCCAGCAAAGGGTCATATAGAATTCAGCTTCAGCATCTTGCCCAGCCTTGAGGTAGCTGGTGGTGAAGTGGATAGAGAGCTTTGTCTGGAATCAGGAAGAGCTGAATTCAAATCTGAACTCAGACACTCATCAGCTATGAGACCCTGGCTGAGTCACTTAACCTTTGTTTAATTCAGTTTCCTCAACTGTCAATGGGGATCAAGAGAGTACCTTCCTCCAGGTTTGTTATGAAGGTCAAAAGAGAAAATATTGATAAAAAGTGTTTGGCATAATGCCTGGTGCATAATAGATGCCATATAAATGCCCATTCCTTCCCTTTTCACTTGAAGACCTCCAGTTTTGGGGAACTTACTACCTCCCAAGGGAGCCAATTGTAGACTCACAGAATCTCAAAGTTGGGAGAAGCTTCAGAGGTCATCTAGTCCAATCCATACATGAACAAGCTCTAATTGGTCAGGAAATTCTTTAGTACATTAAGATAAAATCACTCTTCCTATCATTTCCATCTATTGTTCCCAGTTGATAACTAAATGTTGGCCCTAAATTTATGCTATTCCCCCATGTCTGGAATGTTTTCCTCATTTTCCACTCTCTGGATTCCTTCAAGTCTTAGTTAACATCTCATCTACAGAAAACATCTCTGAATCCCCCTTAATTTCTAGTCTTGTCCCTTTATTGATTACCTCCAATTTAACCAATTTATCTCTCTTATTTGTATAAAAGTTGTTTCATGTTGTCTCCCCTGTTAGACTATGAGGTCCTTGAAGGCAGGAACTGTCTTTTTTTTAAATGAAGAAAACTTTATTAGGTACATAAAATTGTTAGGATCATAAAGTCATTAACTCAGAATACAGTCAATTTAGTGAGACCTTTATTCTATTTCTTGTCAATCAAATTTTATTATCTTTCTTGCTTTTGAAAGAGATATTAATTTATTTTTTGCTTCAGATTTAACAGAGCAAGATTGAGAATCCTGATGGACAGATAAGTTATTATAAAGGGAATTAAAGACTGTGAACATGTTTACAAAGAATGGGATCTGCTTCTCCAAAGGTATCTCCAAAATTTTGTTATTTCACTGATTGAAAATCAATTCAGATTTTCTGGCTACTGGAGAAATCAATTACCTCATCTTTTTTTTTTTTTTTGAGGGGGAAGGCAAGGCAATTGGGCTTAAGTGACTTACCCAAGGTCACACAGCTACTAAGTGTTAAGTATCTGAGGCCATATTTGAACTCAGGTCCTCCTGACTCCAGGGTTCACTGCTCCACCCAGCCGCCCCAATTACCTCATCTTTTACTGGGTCCTTGATGCCTTCCCCCCCTATATATAGGGGAAATATGTGAGGAGTTTCATACCCAAATTTCATTCATTTGGTTTTCATCAGGAGGAATTTTTCCTTCCACTGGAAGGCACGATCTTTTTGCCTTCCTTTATCTCCTTAGCACTTAGCCCAGTGTCTGGAACATAGTAGGTGCTTAATAATGCTTTTCACTGACTGTCTTTTGGCGCTGTTTTAAACAAGTTGCCGCCAGCCTCATGTGATGTCATATTTCTCTCTTAGCTCCCTTGATGTTCCAGTCAAACTGACCCGCTGACTGTTCTCCATGCTGAACAGTCCATCTCCTGGTTCTGAGCTTCTCTACAAATGGCCAAGTGTTCCCCCTAGGTCCAGAACACACTCCCTTCTCCTCTCTGCCTCCCAGCTTCCTCCCTATCACAGCTCTGGTGCCACCTTCTTGTAAGAAGTCTTTCCAGATCCCTCCAGTGTCAGTACAATCTGCCTTTTGGTATTCCTCCCCAATCCCACCCCTACTCCCCTGCCATGGCAATAACTAGCTAATACTCACTAGCACTTATAGGACCTGAGTGCAGATTTGGCCTCAGTCACTTACTAGCTGTGTGACCTTGGGTAAGTCACTTAGCCCCAATTGCCTCCCCCCCCCCAAAAAAAAAAAGATTTGCAGAGTATTTCACATTTGGAAGCTCATTTGATCTGCACAACAACTCTATGAGGTAGGTATTGCCATTATCCCCATTTCACAAATGAGGAAACAGTCACAGAGAAATTAAGAGACGTGCCCAGAGTTACATAGCTAATAAATAAGCATCTAACGTAGGATTCAATGTTTTGTCTTTTTGACTCCAAATCCAATGCTCTGGCTGCCTCTATAATTATAGCCAGGGAAATGGAACCTCCTTGAGGGCAAAAACTGTTTTGTTGTTGTATGCCCAGCTCCTAGCATAGCACCCTGTACATAGTAGGTGCTTAATAAATGTTTGTTGAATTGGACCTAATTGAATGTGAAAGGGGCACTATTCACTCTCTCCCCCACACTGTTGTTCAGTCCTTTCAGTTGTGTCCAACTCTTTATGTCCCCATTTTGGGTTTTCTTGGCAAAGATACTGCTCATTTTACAGATGAGGAAACTGAGGCAAACAAGATTAAGTGACTTACCCAGGGTCACACAGCTAGGAAATGTCTGAGACCAGATTTGAAGTCAGGTCTTCCTGCCTTCAGGTCCAGATCTCTATCCACTTTACTATCTAGCTGGCCCTCTTCAAAGGCATTAGCATGTTCCTTTTAAGCTTTCTCTTCTCAAGGCTAAGCATCTTCATTGCCTCCATGGATCCTCCTATATCCTGGTCCCCAATCCCTTCATCATCCTGCCCATCCTTCTGTGAACATACTCCAATTTATCAACATTATCCCTAAAATGCCTCATGGTCTCTGACATGTAGGGCAGAATATAGCAAGCCCTCTAGTCCCAGATATTGTATTTCTATAATATAGCTTAATATTACAGTTTTGGGTGGGGGAGAGGGGAGAAGTGTGGGGGAGTTGCCATTTTATACTATTGATTCATTTTCATATTTAGTCCGCCAAACCCCCCAAATTATTTTTCATGAAAACTGCTTTCTAGCCATGCCTTCCCACCTTGTATATGTGCAAGTGATTTTATGAATTCAAATACAGGATGTGATATTTATCCTTATTAAGTTCCATTTAATTAGTTTCTGCTCCTTGTTCTAGCCTGTCAGGGTGCTTTTGGATCCAGACTTTCTATTCTAATAAGTTAGCTATCCCTCCCAGCTTGGTTATCATCCACAATTTTGGTAAACAACTTATCTGTTCCTTCATTAAATGACCCTGTTGTAAATCTAGGAGGGAGAAGGTGTTGAAGCAATCCAAACATAAATTCTTCCCTCTCAAGCAGGAAAGGTAGTACTGGGTTGGGAGACAGAGGTAGTAGAACCAAAATCACAGGAGAGACAACTGGGACTTACCATCACACATCGTGCCATCGATGAGTTGGAAGCCCAGTGGACAATGGCACTGGTAGGAGCCCGGGGTATTCCTACATTCTCCTCCTACACAGTTGGTTTCATGGTCTTCACATTCATTCACATCTGCAAAGGGCACAAGGAAAGATTGTTTAGAGCTAATCCTCAACTGCCCTCTCTTGTTTTTTAAATTTATTTTCAATTAAGGGAACAAAATAAGCATTTCCATAATACAGTACAATTAAAAAAATGATTGCACACACACAAAGCTGCAAATCTACCACATACAACTTGCTATTCCTTCCAAATATACAACAAATTTATCAGGTAAATTTCTTTTTTTTTTCTCCTCCCCTTCCCCAACCCTAGAGATGGGTTGGGGGTGAGTTGTGTATGATGGGGTCATTCTAAAAAAACAAAATGGGTAAGAAAAGGTAAAAGGGAGTAATTATATTATAAAAATGGGGAGTGAAAGGAAGAACTAATACAGAGGAAGCAGGTGAGGGTGGAGGGCTGGTAATGTTGGAACATTACTCTCATCTGGGTTGAAGAAATAATGTGTACATCTGGAAGGGTATAGAAGTCTTCTGAATATGTAGATAGGTGAGAAAACTGAGGGACACAGTGAGGGTGGGACTTTTAGAGGAGTGTGTGGATTGAGATTGGGGGTGGGAGGGTACTCTAGGAGGGGTAGGTGAACTGCCTTTTCTTTACAGCCTTCATTGATGAGTAACACTAAGCCTGGCCATAGGCCCTCTGGAGCTGGTGTAGCTGTTTTGGCTGGTATAGCTCAGCCCAATCCTTGAGGGGATAAAGGATTTCAGAGGTAAATAGTCAGCTTTCACCTTCACATGTATGCCCAAGGGCATCTGGCTGGTATCCCCTGTCACAGGTATTGCAAGAGTAGGAACCAATGGTGTTGGAGCAAATTCCAGAGAGGCAGACACCAGGAGAAACACATTCATCTATATCTGTGACAGACAGACAGGTACACAAGTCAGAGGGTCCCATTCAGTCAGATGAATGGACAGTAGGGGACTCACTGCAGGTCCTTCAGAAATGGGCAATATCTGAATCCGGGCAATTTTACACACCAAAATCTAAGACTAATTTCCCCAACAAGGCAGACCTTGTGCCTCTTCTTTTCCTCCTTTCCCTTTCCTTTCATCCATCCATCCATCCATCCATCCATCCATCCATCCATCCATCCATCCATCCATCCATCCATCCATCCATCCATCCATCCTTTCTTGGATCTTCTAAGGCTCCTCCCTTTCACATTGGCCTCAGCATCTTCCTCCCAAGGACATCTCTCTATTTCTGTCTCAAAGACCTGGGGATTCAGATGGCTCTCAGATGCCTTCTGCCCTTTCCTTCCCATTGCCTCTGATTCCTTCACCCACATTTTTCTAGGGAGGGCCATTCACAGCCACTTTTGGTATTCCCCACCTCCAACCTTTCTGCAAGACTTTCAAAAAAGACCTTCGGTATAGTATTGACTATAGACAGGACGATGAATGACCTGGCTTCTGGAAACCTTCCAGTTCCAGTATGTTATGATATTTCCCCACCTCCCACAGGAAATACTTTCACATACTGTGCCGTCCTTACATACTTGGTACCCACTAACACAGGATTAGCAAGAAAATGAGCCTTCAGTATTGAGGCAGAGACCAGTGGGGCACAAGTCCTAGGTGACACATTCACCCAGGTCTAAAATAGGTCAGAGGGCTCTTCTCAGAGCAAACAGAGAAAGAGACAGGCTGTTGGGGATGGTCAGTTAGATAGGACAAATTTCTGTCACTAAGCCTTACCTGGAGATTTAGTAAGGGAAATATGTAAGGGGTACATGAAGGTTTAGGGTATGGATTGAGACCTGCTCATAGGATTATGGGTAGAGTGGAGCATCTATACCCAGAAGAAGGTGCTCAGAATTATTTTTCTCTCTCCAAAGGAGAAGTCCTAGACTAAATTTTCTTCCCCTACTCTGGTTCTTGATCATGGGAAGGAAGAAGTAGAATAGTTAGCAGGTCCATTACCATTACAACCCTTCCCATCTTCTGTGTCTTGGAAGCCTAGTTCACAGGAACATCTGAAAGAGCCTTCCAGATTGATGCACTTTCCATGCAAACAGATTCCTGGGGCCAGGCACTCATCCTCATCTGGGGAAAAGGAGTCAGAATTTAGGGGAATATTTATTAATCACCTACTACATACCAGGCACTAAACAATCTTTACTCATAAGAGGATTACCTTATAATTGAGAAGCCAAAAAGTATGTATAAAAAATATAGAGAGCATAAATATAAAGTTCATACATACATACCCCGAGTAGTTAAAATACAAGATCACTAAGGAATCAGGAAATTCTTCATGCTTCAACTGGAAGGTCCAAGTCCTAATTTCCAGAGAAACTAGGTTCCCCTGAAAGGTTAATTTCCCTTATACCTTTACCTGCCCTACCCCTCTACTGGGGGAAAGCAACTGCCCCTTCACTTCAGTCCCACCTGGTAAAAGGTAGCATTTCCAGTGAATGAATGAATGGGACCAAGTCCTCCAGGTGTTGGGAGTGGGAAGGAAAAAGGAAGGAGATGATCTAGAGTTGTCCTATCTGTGGTGCTGAGATGAGGGATGAGGGAACCAAGTGGAACACAACGCCAGATTGGATCCTTAGTCAAACCCTTATGTAGGTCTGAGCCACACTGATGTCCTATTCCTTGTCTGAAGCTAGATTCAGGACCCATGTCTACCTCAAGGTTAAACCACTTCAGAAGATGGAAGAGCAAAGCATTGTGTGGTGAGGCATTCCCTTGAGGCATTTTCTTAAGTGACTGATAGGGATGGAGGTTAGAGAAACGTTTGCCCCTCTCTGGACCCTCATCCTATGTATTTAAAGCCCATATCTGCAGCCCCCCGCCATGTCTTTCTCTTTTGCTTTCACTCAGCTGGGTAACCTTGAAGTCCCCAGAGGCCAGCTAGAGGTTCCTTACCAACACATTGTCCACTCTGGCTTCTATAGCCTTCGGCACAGGCCAGACACATGTAGGAGCCAGGGGAGTTGACACAGCTCCCTTCAGGACAGGTGCTGGGATGGCGGCATTCATTAATATCTGTAAAATAACAATGGCACCCACTCCCTCCCTCAGTGATCTCCTGGATCTATAGCCTAAAACAGTGACTGCCTACCTGATACACCCACAACCTTGGCCTAGGATGATAGTTTAGCCAGGAAGAGCCACTGGAAGCTAGCATGAGTTTAGGAGAGAACCTGCTATCTACTGCATATTGAGTAATTTACATGTTCTCTTTCCCATTAGAATATAAGCCTCGTGAGGGCAGAGACAATGTTGCTGCCTTCTTTGTATGGCAAAGACTTAGCACAATACCTGACATATATTAAGTGCTTGATAAATGTTTGTTGGCTGAGTAATTTGGGTCTCACCTCAAGCCCAGGATGTACATCCAAGACATTTGTCCAGGACTGCCTATTTTCATCTTGGCCCATCAGTCCCTGCCACACAGGTCTGTCCTGGGTCCCAATTTTAAGACGGAGCTCCCACAAGTACCTAATATCTCAAGTTAGTCAGGAAAATTTGACAAGGGCAACATTCAACCCCTGCTAGAAGGCTGGCAAGATAGAGGTTAAGGAATATCTTCTTGGTATGGCAGGTTTGCTTCAATCTGTTGGAAGTTTGGTTGTTTGAACAGTAGTGGTCATTGTGAATCCAGTTAGGTGAAAATAGATAGCCTAAATAAGGCTCTAGTCTACACCAAAGAGTGAAGTCAGAGGTCTCAGGGACACCTAGATAGTCACATTCTTCACTGCTGTGATAAGAGGAATAAGGTACTTTCCCACTTTCCCCTCTCCCCCCCCCCCCATTTTAAGCACATTTGTGTAACTTTTATTAACTAATCCTTTAGGGATCAATTCCAGGGCTATCTTTACACATATAAAGTGACTGTGCTACGTTACCTATAAGAAGAAATTACATATGCCTTGAGCAGACACACAGTCTGAAATAACATAAGGGACAGAGTTATTATATTATATTATATTATGAAATAACATTATGGACAGAGTTCTCTAATATAAAGGTATTTTAAAAACTGTAATTGACATAAAAGGGAGCTTTGTAATTATTTTTAAACATAAGATAATGTGAAAACATTAATTTCTATGCCATACCATTTACCTTTTAAAAAAATATATGAATGAATTTAACACATTACTTTCAAATCTATCCTGCTTTTCTGTGTTCCCTTCTGAACATTCTTCTGTTCTGTGTATTTTAAAAATTATTTTTCAATGACCCTCTTTTTTCCCCCCATCATTATTGCTAACTGCCTTCTGTTTTTCCCCACTCCCTCATTAAGAACAAAGAAAGGAAGGGGGGAAAAAGAATGATAACAAAATCATAGTCAAACAAAACAAATCCATGAGGGCTATATCTTTCTGCACTTTGTGTCCATTGCTTCTCTGTCAGAAGGTGACAAACTATTTCATAGTAGGTTAGAGAGGCACTTTCAAGGAAGCATAACAAAATACACATGTAAAGGTCAAGCTGGAGAGAGGCATACAATGTGATGGTTGTGGCCATAGGATCAGAAGTTACGTTTTTTTTTCACAAGGAGGGAAGAAAGAGGCTGGGATGGAAACTCAGGGCTTTGGAAATGTCTGTGGAAGATTTAAAAAAGGGTTTTTTTTTTTTTTTTTTTTGCTTTTTGGAGGGGGGAGGGCAGAGCAATTGGGGTTAAATGACTTGCCCAAGCTCACATGGCTAGTACATGTTAAGTGTATGAGGCTGGATTTGAACTCAGGTCCTCCTGACTCCAGGGACGGTGCTCTATTCAATGTGCCACCTACCCACCCCTAAAATAGGGATTCTTTTTTTTTTCTTTTTGGAGGGCAATTGGGGTTAAGTGACTTGCCCAAGGTCATATGGCTAGTTTTGGTGTTAAGTGTCTGAGGCCAGATCCAAACCCAGGTCATCCCAACTCCAGGGCCGGTGCTCTATTCACTGCGCCACCTAGCCACCCCTAAAATAAGGATTCTTAACCCAGCATCTGTGAAGTATTTTTTAAATGTATTTTGGTAATTGTATTTTAATATAATTTGTTCCCTTGGTAATCCAATGGTATTTTATTTTATGCACTTAGACACATGATTTTGAGAAGGGGTTCGCAGGCATCACCAGACTGACAATGGGGAAATTTTGTTTTTGTGACACCAAAAACATTAAGAACTCTTTCTCTAAAATAAATAAAACTGCACAGTGAATAGAGCACTGGCCCTGGAGTTAGGAGGACCTGAGTTCAAATCTGGCCTCAGATACTCAACACTTACTAGCCATGTGACCTTGGGCAAGTCACTTAACCCCAATTGCCCAGCCTTTCCCCCTCCAAAACGCAAAAATAAAATAAAATAAAATAAATAAAACACCTAAGATGCTCCTGAAACTAGGGCATGAGCAAAATGTGAAGATGACAGCGTGAGAGCTATTCAGTTCTGCTAAGGCTTAGGGAGCCAAGGTAGAAAGATCAGTGAAGTCAGAGGGTCTGGTTTCAAATCCCCCTTCTGATGCTTCCTGCCTGCGCGACCCTGGGCAAATTCCTAGTCTCAGTTTCCTCATCAGAGGGCACCAGATTTTCTCAGAATAAACTGACAATAATGGAACGACTGCAGAAAGCAGTGTCTCTGGATAGCGACTTCCAGTTCAAGATCAGAGGGACCCAGGGCAATGCTGGAGTTGTAGGTATAGGTGGGGAGAGGGCCAGGACATGGCGGACTCCTGGTTCTCTTACCTTCACAGTGTCCCTTTCGGACCATGATGTATCCCTGGCCACACTCACAGTGGTAAGAGCCATCAGTGTTAGTGCACTGTCCCCCGATGCACACCCCAGGTCGCTCACACTCGTCTAGATCTGTGAACACACCAGCAATTCTTGGTTGGGGGAAGAAATGGGGTAGAGATCTTGGGGAGAGTATGAGTTTGAAGATTGACTCCAATCAACCTGATGAAGATCTTTACCCAAGTGTCTGGAAAACAAAGGTCCCCTTCCCTTTGCTCTCTTGGGATACCAGCTATCCTTCATCCATGAGGAGATGCAGTTAGATATGGTGGAAAGACCTGAGTTCTAATCCCAGTTTTAACTCTTTAGCCATGTGACCTTGGGCAAATCATTTTCCCTCCTGGAGGCCTCAAGTTTCTTCATCTATCCAACACCAGGATGGGACGAGATAATGCTTAAGATCTTTCCAGCTCTAAAATTTTTTTATTTGATTTCAGGGATGGTCTTAGGAGAAAATACTGTGCAGTCCTTCCACCCCAAAAATAACCTCCCATAGAGACTACCCAGGAGACCACCTTTCCTGTCATCTCTTCAGCGCTGTACATGGAAAAAAAGTGGATAGACCCAGCTGGCTCTGCCACTCATCAGTTATAGGAGTTTAGACAAGTCAGTTGGACTCTTTGAGACTCAATCTTCTCATCTGAAAAATGGCAATAATCCAACCTCTACCCTATCTTGTACAAAGAGTTGTTGTGAAGATCAGATGAGATAATAAAAAGAAAGGTTTTGAAAATCCAGAGACTGATAAGAAAGTAAATCACTACTATGTGACTTGAGAAGGTTAATATATCAGCCAACAAACACATTGCCCCCAGTTATTAACTGGAAAGACTCATTACCCAGGGAATGGGATACAGGGTGGTTTTTTTTGTTTTTTGCTGTTTGGACTGGGGAAGGTAGGGCAATTGGGGTTAAGTGACTTGTCCAAGGTCACAAAGCGTGTGTGTGTGTGTGTGTGTGTGTGTGTGTGTGAAGTATTTGAGGCCAGATTTGAACTTAGGTCCTCCTGACTCCAGGGCCAGTGCTCTATTCACCGCGCCACCTAGCCGCCCTGGATGGTTGGTTATAATGGGGGTAAAAGGTTGGTAGTTTAGAGCACAGTGGGAAGAGCAATAGATTTTGTAGTCAATGGACTGATGTCAGGAAGACTTGAGTTCAAATCCAGCCTCAGACACTTACTAGCTATGACCCTAGACAAGTCACTTAACCCTGCTTGCCTCGGTTTCCTCATCTGTAAAATGAACTGGAAAAGGAAATGGCAAACAACTCCAGTATCTTTGCCAAGAAAACCCCAAATAAGTTCAGGAAGAGTTGGACATGACTGAAAAATGATTGAACAACATTAGTAAGGCATCTAAAGATACAAAAACAAAAATTAAAGAATCCCTGCCCTCAAGTTTTACTGGGAAAGAGGATACAAAATGTACACAGAGAAGTAAATACAAGGAAATTTGAGCAGCAGTAAAAAACTGGGTGGATTGGAGAACACCTCGAAGTAGGTGGTAGCTTCTGAGCTGAGCCTAGAAAGTCTAAGAGGCAGAGGTGATGGGGGAATGCATTCCAGGCATGGAGTACAACCTATATATTTAAAATCATGGAAGTAGGAGATAGAACATGAAGCTTGATAGACTGGAGAGATCTGTCAGCATTCAAGTCTCAGGTGATATCTTTGAGTTTGAAACACATACACACACACACACACACACACACACACACACACACGGTTCAGGGCCATCCCTCAATGGTATAGAGCCAGGAGAATCAGTCCTCAGTCTGGGCAGATCTATTGCTATCTGTATTCCTTTGATTAATGTATCCCTGTCTGGATCACCCCTTTCAGCCCCAACCCACTACTGGCAAGGGGAGAAGTCCCTATATATAGAAGTTTGTTAGTAAATATTTAATAACAGGCTCTCTAAAAAGGCACAACTTGTTTTAAAATTTTAGTCTGCATTATTAATATTTTCTCCATCAGTTTCTTAAGCCTAGACAACCAACAAAATAATAAATCAAGCCTTTGCCAATGCAGTGAATATGCCTGCACTGAAAATTTAACAATCAACTCTTTCAAGTCAGTTTGAGCATGTACCTTGTTCCAGCACACCCCTGTGTAAAAAGACATGATATGGAATAAAATCTGGAAAGGTAAGTGGGAGCCAGATTGTGGAGGACTCTATATGCCAGGCTGAGACTTTTTTTTTTTGCTTTATATTTGGGGCAATAATAGCCATTGAAGATTTTTGAACAAAGAAATGACAAGGTCTGATCTGTGTTTTAGGAATATTTATTTAGCAGTCATATATAAGACAGATTGGAGAGAGAGAAGTTGAAAGCAAAGAGACTCATTTGGAAGCTTTCTTATTGTTTTGGAAGGAATTCAATAATTACTATTTTGCTTCAGTCTGAAAAAAAATGTTCAAGTTGTTTTGCTATTAGAGTAGCACAGACATCCTGCATTATTAATTGCCCTCAGTTTACTTTCTCTTCCTTTTAACATTTCCTTTCTTTTCTGCCCATCAACAGATAATGGACCTGACTTGGAAAGAGCATGGTTTTAACAAGTAGTTGACCCCAAGTAATGGTCCAAAGATTATCCTACCAGTTTTTGGTACTAGATTCCCTGCTGTCAGGAAGACACTGTTTTAGGTATTGTTCCTGTTTTAGACAGCTTAAATTCCACATTCACATATTTTTAGCTCTATATTTTAGGGAGTTTTAGTTAATTTTTTTTAAAGAACAAAAACTTATGTCCTCTCCTTTCCACCTTCCTACTGGGGGAAAAAAGAGAACAATCAAACCCTTGTAACGAAGAAGCGTGGTCAAACAAAATATATTCTCAGATTGACCACATCCGAAAAAAAAAGTCTCTATCTGTACCTCCTGTGTGTCACCTCTCTATTAGGAGGTAGATTAGTTCTACCTTATAGGATAAAACCATAACATGGTAGAACTGGAAGGCACCTGAGATCATTTGCTCTAAATCTATCATTTTAGGGATAGGGAAACTATAATGAGCCCAAGGAGTTGCAATTTTTATCCACCCTCAGCACACAGTATCTTTCCCTGTCTTCTAGGGCTGACCCTGGGCAAGATTGGGAAGGAGCTAACATTTCTCTCTCATCTCTTTGCATCAGTTCTTTCTTTCTACAATATCCCTTGTTCGACCCTTTTTTGGCAACCCCTTCACCTCTAGAGACAGCAATGCCCTCATGCTGCCTGGGCAGCCCGGTATTCTCCTTTGTGTTCCCCTATCCAGCGTGCGCAAGTACTTAAACCTCTTTTCTAACAAAGCTGAAAATATTTTAAAGGGATAGAGACTGTTACCAACCTTTTTTTTTTTTTTTTTGCTTTTTGGAGGGGGAAGGCAGGGCAATTGGGGTTAAGTGACTTGCCCAAGGTCACATAGCTAGTGTTAAGTGAGGCCAGATTTGAACTCAGGTCCTCCTGATTCCATGGCTGGTGCTCTATTCACTGCACCACCTAGACACCCCATGTTATTAACCTTTTAACAATGAATAACTATTCTCTTGTTTACGTCATTGCTTTCCTCACCCTAGAAATAATAGCAACAGCTAGCATTTATACGGTGCTTTAAAGTTTGCAAAAGTCTTTACAAATATTACATTTTTTCATCTTTACAATAATCCTAGGAGATAAATGCTATCCCCATTTTACAGTTGAGGAAACTGAGGCAGGTATCCAGTGCTTCAGGACTCCAACAGGGGATTTCTTGCCAAAGATACTGGAGTGGTTTGCCATTTCCTTCTCTAGCTCATTTTACATATGAGGAAACTGAGACAAACAGTGTCTGAGGTAGGATTTGAATTCAGGTCTTCCTAACTACTGATCCAATGTGCTATTCACTGAATCACCTAGCTGCATCAATTAGTGATTAGTTTATTAATTAATTTACCCAGCTGGCAAGTAATGATTGGGCTACTGACTCATCTTAAAGCAGTCTCCTCTTTCTTCTTCCCTTGAAGTGATTGGTGCTAGGACCCACCCATTTGAAGTGAATCACCTTCTTTCCATCTTCTTCAGAAAAGATCCTGGCTATGCAGCTCTGGAAGGAGCCCCACAGATCCCCTGGGGGAGGGATCCAGGAAAATATGGGATGGTATCTTGGTTATTTAACAATTCTGTAATGTAACCAAAACTGTATTTTGCCTATTGTATTCTCTTTCTCCTTTAGGATTCCTATAAATGCTACCTCAAATTATTTTGGGGCAGAGGGCAGGAGGGACTATCCCAATTTGGATATCTCTCTCTCCAAGCTAGAAATGCTGGGATATTAATGTTAAATTAGATAAAAATTTCAGGCAGACTTGGGTTTAAAACCATAAGAGTATATTATTAGTACATACACATCCACAAATACTAATCTAGGCATATGTTAATACTAATATCTAATTTAACATTAAGTGAAAATTTAATTAAAATAAATTTAATATATACATATACACATATGTATATATATATATATATATATTTTTTTTTTTTAATATCAAGTTACACTGTTAATTGAGGATTGGAGCTGAGTAGTATAGTGTAGAGAGTGCTGAACTTAAGAGTAAGGAAGATCTAAGTGGTAAACTCTGGGCAAGTCCCATAACCTCAGCTTCAGTCTCTTATCTATGAAATGGAGAACAATAATACCAACTGTACAGAGTTGATGTGAGGTTCAAATGAGATTAATATATGTAAAAGCAAGTTAGAAAACTTAAAATGATCTAGGAATGCTAGTTATTTTTGATATTATCTAAGTAGGAATTTTATAGATGAGGAAACTGAAGCCTAGTGAGGCTAAGTTATTTATTCAAAATTGAGGACCTACATAGGCAGTAAGTGACAAAATCAGGAAGTTAACCCTGTCTCCCTATCTCAAGTAGTGATTATTGATTTACACACAAAAGATTTCACCTGGTAGTTGTTGAGTTTTTCCAGTCCTGTGGGACTCTTACTGTGCCCTTTTGGGGTTTTGGCAAAGGTACTGGAGTGTTTTGTAATTTCTTCCTCCAGCTCATTTTACAGATGAGGAAACTGAGGCAAACAGGGTGAAGTGACTTGCTGAGGGTCACACAGTTAGTAAGTATGACCTTAAGATTACTTTAAATATCCCAGTCTGACACACCATATTCAAAGGCCCCTTCTGGTTTTCTATCTATGATAGAAATATCCTATGATAGATATGATATGATCCTGGGTTCTCTCTACAGAACTGTCATCCTCTCCTACTGGGTCAGGGACTCAACCCATCATAGGACTGAGTGTCATAGGAAATGAATGTCAACTCACAAGTGCAGATATCTTCAACAAAGTTAACTGGGGACTGAAAACACCCAGTTATGCATATAGGGATGGTGCAGCCAAGTGTAGATTCACATGTGGGAATGAGAAAGGTCCATTGTAACGCTGAAGTTGGAGACAAGGATCACTTTTCTTTTGTGTAGCAGGGGACTCCCTGTTTTTTGTTTGTTTGTTTTTGCTTTTTGGAGGGGAGAGGGTAGGGCAATTGGGGTTAAGTGATTTGCTCAAGGTCATACAGCTAGTGTGTCAAGTGTCTGAGGTCAGATTTGAACTCAAGTCCTCCTGACTCCAGGGCCAGTGCTCTATTCACTTCGCAACCTAGCTGCCCCTGGGGACGCCCTGTTTAGACATTTGTGGGCTATAGCTGAATTTATGGGATTAATGAGGTGCTTTATATGGGTATATCTCACTTTAAACAAAGTAACTTCGTATAAATCTGGCTTTTTTAGATAAATAGTAGTAATAGCTAGAATTTATATATAAGTGCATTTAGGCTTTGCAAAGTACTTTACAAATATAGGGTATCCCAAAAATCCTAGTGCCATCTCAAGCTATTAAGATGACCCAACAGATAAATAGACTAACTTAAAACAAGGCCCCTTTTCTAAGAAAAAAAATTAAAGAAAAAACCATACAACTATAACTAGCACATTACTATACCAGTAGATGTGTGATACAGAAATCAAACTCAGTTCTTCCTTTGCCCAAGTCCAACACTCTATCCATCAGACCACTTAAGGAATGATTGCTCATTTATATACAAAAGAAGGCTCCACCCTAATATTTCTTCAATAGAGTCAGGAGGACCTGAGTAAAAATTTGACCTCAGACACTTGACACACTTACTAGCTGTGTGACTTTGGGCAAGTCATTTAACCCCAAATGCCTTGCCTTCCCCCCTCCAAAAAAAATATTTCTTCACATATCCATCTGCTCTAGCTAATATATGATGCTATTCAGTTTACATACAACTTTACACACATTGAGGTGTGACTCTCAATGGCATGTAGGTAAATTTATTTTTATTTTATTTTTTTGCTTTTTGGAGGGCAACTGGGGTTAAGTGACTTGGCCAAGGTCACACAGCTAGTTTTTGTGTTAAGTGTCTGAGGCTACATTTGAACTCAGGTCCTCCTGACTCCAGGGCTGGTGCTCTATGTACTGCGCCACCTAGCTGCCCCAATGTTGGTAAATTTTTAACAACCAGGCTCTCTAGGAAAAATATGTGTGTGTGTGTGTGTGTGTGTGTGTGTGTGTGTGTGTATATATATTTAATTTTAAAGTGTATTTTTAATATATATTTCCCCATGGCCCACTTTTAAGTTTAATCAGCATCATTACCATTTACTCCATCACTTTTACGTCTAGGCAATCAACAAAACAATAAATCAAGCCCTGATTTGTAGTGTCTGCCAATTTCTGAGGTGAAAATGCTCGTGTTGAAAATTTAACAAAAAAGGAGAATTGGCTTTAGCACACCCCTGGGTGTGAGGCACTAGCTTGCATCTTAGCACGGGGGACTGGCACATAGTAAGTATTTAATGAATGCTTATTGATTTAACTAGATGCCAAGACACTGAACAGGCTCAATCCCATGTGTTTGGGGAAATCTGTCAGCACTCCCTCATCAGCATAGAGCCCAGGAGAATCACTCCTCAGCCTGGGCAGGTCTATTGCTGTCTGTATTCCTCTGATTAATGTATCCCCATCTGGATCACCCTTTCAGCCCCAACCCACTCCTGGCAGGGGGAGAAGTCCCTACAGGGGAATGTGTGACTATAAGAGGCAGGCATAAGTCAAGTTGGCTATAGTCGATGAGGCTGAGTCTGGATGTAATTGAAACAAGGCCCAACTATTACATCCTATCAGGTCAGAACAAATTCATTCCCAGCTCCCCCATCATCAGTAATTCGTGACTCTCCCTCACCCCACACAGGCCTGGGACACTTTCCCCGCAGCCCTGGAATCTGGAGATAATTAGAAGGCTGTGGGATAGCAATTTACCATTTGGGAGCAGGGAGCTCAAAAGCATGGAATTGATGTAGGTAAACATAGGCTTAGGGCACAGGACATCGGGGACTCCCCAAACTTCTTCTGGTAGACAGAAGATACACAAGAGTTTCCAATGACATTGGGCATTGAGACTGAGAAGGGCTCTGGCTTGTATGACCTGTTGGCAGCAAAGGGTAAGGGGATGCATAATTATCTGTCTCAAGTTTGTAATGGGATAAGTGGAGTGTGGTAGGAGAAAGAATATAATCCAAAGAGTGAACCCTAGGGGAAAATCAGAGCCTCTATCACCCTTCTCCCATAGGGAATCAGGATCATTATATCTAGGATGGAAGTTCTTAGCCTAGGGCTCATGAATATGTATGTTAAAAAAATACATTTTTATAACAGTTTTATTCATTTACTGTACAATCCTATGTATTTTATTTTATGTATTTTAAAACATTATTCTGAGATTCATAGGCTTTACCAGACTGCCAAAGATGGTCTCAAATGCTTCCTAGATGTGCAATCTCTCTTTGCCTCAGTTTCTCCAACCATAAAATGGAAGTAACAATAGCACCTACCTCACAAGGTTATTGGGAGGATCAAATGAGATAATATTTGTAAAAAACAACAATAGCACTTAGCACAGTGTCTTTAGCACTTCAGAAATGTTTTTTTTTTAGAGCACTGGCCCTGGAGTCTAGAGGACCTGAGTTCAAATATGACCTTAGACACTTGACATTTACTACCTGTGTGACCTTGGGCAAGTCACTTAACCCCCATTGCCTTGCCTTCTCCCCTCAAAAAAACAAAACATATGTTTATTGCCTGCCCTTCCCCAAGAGGGTCCTTGACACACAAAAAAGTTAAGAATCTCTTATCCAGATATTCCCTATTACCTCCAGCATAAAGCATAAAACTTTGTTTGACTTGTAAAACCCCTCACAATCAGGCCCCTTGCATCTTATTTCCCTTTGTTCTACAATTATTTCCACATCCTCTATAATCTAGGCATTTTCACAGGCTGTCCTCTCAATGCCTAGAATGCTCTCCCTTCTCCCCTTCAACTCATGGCTTCCTGATTCAAGACTCAAGTTATCTCTCATCTTCTATAGGCCTTCTCCCACACCTACTCTCTTAACGCCCATTTACACTGTCCATAAGCCACATGTACACAGTTGTTTGTAGTCTGGTACTCCCAGTAACACATGAGCTCCTTGAAGGCAAAAACTTCACTGGACTTTGTTTTTTGTTCTTTTTGGGGGGGAAGGGGAGAAGGAAAGGGCAATCAGGTTTAAGTGACTTGCCGAGGGTCACACAGCTACTAAGCATCTGAGGCTGGATTTGAACTCAGGTCCTTCTGCCTTCTGGATCGTGCTCTATCTGCTTTGCCACCCGGCTATCCTAAGGACTGGACTTTTTGCTTTCTTTGTATCCCCAGCACTTAGCATCATGACTGGCAGATAGTATGCACTTAAATCTTCGTTAACTGACCTCGGGAACCACCTGGTCCAATCTCTTCACTTGAAGAATGAGGAGTCTGAACCCAGAGAAAGTTAAATGACTTGTATAAAGGCAGAAAAAACTGTCAGAGATGGAATTTGGACTCAGGCCCTCTGTCTTCAGAATCAGTCCACTGTACCACATAGCCTAGTTCTTAATGATCACAGTTGGAAAGTGAACGAGAACATTGGCAATCATCAAGCTTTTTATTGACAGTGTTATGGTTTGGTATCCTTACAAGAGGTAGCCATGTTTCAAAAGGGTATTCTTCGAGGCAGAAAAGTCTTCAGAGCCTCCCCCATCCAACAAATGACACCATCTAGGTGGCCTCCTGTTCCACTTACTATTAAAGCCTTTCCAACCACTGCCTCACATCATAGCTGGGCAGAAGCCAGGAGCCTCAGGGAGGATTGGCCAGAACTGGACCTAGTCAATTTAGCCCTATCCTGTCTCAGGCTTGTGCATTCATGCCCACTAGTCTTACTAATGAGTCAAGAAATAGCCAAAAGAGCAGAAAAATTACGGGGAGGGTGTCATTGCTATGTATGGGGATTGAACACTGAGGTCACTGGAGCAGGGAGAGATTAACGGGAATTTCATTGTTTGTCCTTGAGGGCACTCATGTTTCCCTGGACACTAGCTTTGTGATTGTTGGAGAAGGCTCTCCATCTGGGGAAGGAGCCAAGCCCCCACCGGGAAAAGTAATAACTGTGAACTCCTGCCCTGGGGCCATGACTATTGACAGCCAAAGTCACACACTCTAGGATTAACTGAGCAGTGGAATCCATTTTCCTTGCCAACCCTGGGAAGGCCAATCACAGCCACAAGAGCCACCCTCAGTGGCCCCCACCTCAACCTACAGAGCATTCAGGCCCATAGCTAGCACAAATACCAATTTCAGGAATAATGACAATTGACATTTATATATAGCACTTTAGGTTTTACAAAGTGCTCTGCAAACATTATCTCATTTAGAAAATATACTTGTAATGAGGCTTTGCAAAAAGGTATAGCCTTTGTCATCAAGTGCATGGTTTGGAAAATATGGTCACGGTAACAACTGAGCAAAAAGTCAGCATGACACCCCTTCTTTGTCACCTTATTTTGGTCGGTTTGTCCCTGAGTGTTCTGTGGTGAGGTTATTATCCTCCCTCTTCCACCTCTAACCTTCTCTACCTCCCCATCCTCATAACCAATAATCAAGTAAGAGGATCCTAGCTTGTTCTTGTCATGGAAAAAATAGATTAGATTCTTGTAGCCCAAAATTAAAGTCTGGGGAAACCTTGACCACTAGAATTGTTTGTTTGTTGTTTTAATCTTGAATCTCTGACCTTGAGCTTCTTCTGAGTTACCAGAGGTATCCCAAAGAAAATTGGTGGCATTATTTGGCAAGAGAGTTTTTAAATACTTCATTGAGCACTTCAAACTATAGTTATTGGTTACAGGACTGTCATTCATGTGTTCATTCATTAGTTCCCTCATTCAGTAATACATTGATTAGAGATGAGGAAACTGAAGCCAAATGATTTGCCCAAGGTCACACATGGAATAAGTAGCCCAGATAGGATTTGAATCCAGGATCAGCTGTGTGACCCTCGGCAAGTTACTTAACTCTGTGTGCCCCAGTTTCCTCATCTGTAAAATGAGCTGGAGAAGGAAACAGCAAACCACTCCAGTATCTTTGCCAAGAAAACCCAAAACAGGGTCATGAAGAGTTCGGCACCACTGAAATGACTGAAAACAACAACTTCAGATCCCAACAATGGACTTATTCTTCTCTACCTCCACACAAATCAAGGGCTCTGACCTGGGAGGGATGAGGCAAAGATGGGACCCAGGAGGAGTAGAAGACCTTCCCTTACCTTGGCACTCCTGAGTGGCCCCAGAAGTGATCAGCACATAGCCAGGGTAACAAAAGCAGGAGTAAGAGCCCACCCTGTTGATGCATCGTCCTTTTCCTTTGCAGGGGTCGCTGAGACACTCATTCTCATCTGAGCAGACAGGATGGGAGGACAGACACATATGTTATCTACTCCTGACTTTATTCTGACTTCCCACCTCCCATTGCCTATGCCTGGCTCCGGGCATTTTCACTGGCATTTCCTGTCCTTGGAATTCTTCCCTTCCTCATCTCTACATCTTGGCTTCCTTCAAGTTCCAGCTAAAATACCACCTATTATATATAGAAAGCCTTTCTTAATTTCAATACCTTCTCTTTTGATTATTTTCAATTTCTCTTCCACATACCTTGTTTGTTCATAGTTTTTTGCATGTTGTCTCCCCTATTTGAATGTCAGCTCCTAGAGAGCAGGGACTGTCTTTTGCCTTTCTTTGTGCCCCCAATGCTTACCTAGTTCTGTGCCTGGCAGATGGTAAGCCTTTAATAAATGTTTATTGACTGACTTGTTTCAGATACCTATTGAATATCTGGAGCTGAATGTACCATAGACATCTCAAACTCACTATGTCTAAAACCAAATTTGTTATCTTTTCCCCCAAACCCTCTCTTCTTCCTAATTTCCTTATTGCTGACATGAGTACCATGGGCTAGCCTCAGAGCCCTCTTATCACCTTAACACTATATTTAGTCACTACTCAGAGACTAGTTTTTCTGGCTAGAAAATGTCCCATCACTTATCACAGGGCTATTTCCCCCTACCCCCAAATATCCCATGCCTGCAACATTGCCTCTGGGATGCTGGGGGTTTGACACCATCCCCCTCCCTTCTCATTCCCTCTCCTTCCCCAGACTCATCCTCCATTTCTTGGGGACTATTGGAATACCTATACAGTAGGTCTGACTAGGATGTAGTTGGTAACCAGGGTTGCAGACACAGCTGTATCTTCCTAGAAGGTTCACACAAGTTCCTGGGCCACAGATATCGTCAGCCAGGGCAGCACATCTGTCACTTTCTGTATAAAACCAAAGCAGAGTTTACAGAGGGCTTAGGGAAGGAGCCAAGAGAAGCAGAGACCTGTCTCTCCCCCTGGCTATGACGCCTCCAATAGGACTCCATATCCAGGGGACCCAGGAAGGTGAAACAAAGAAATGCCTAGTCCCTACCCCCCTCCCCATTCCAGTGGCCTTATCATTCATTCCCTTTATAGTCATGACAACCCAGGACCACTGTCCAAATCCTAACTCAGATACTTTTGACCTGAGGCAGGTTATCTAACCTCTCTCAACCTGTTTTTCTCATCTGTAAAATGAGACAGTTGGACTTGATGCTTCTAATGTCCTTTCCAGTTCTAAATCTAGGATGCTCTGACCCTCTCTTCTAAGCTCCAGACTTCCATCACTAGGGCTGGCTCTATCATGTAAATTTCCCTTGACCCAGAGCCCACAAAAATCTTTCCTAATGTTCGCCTCCCTAGAAAAGCTTCCTCTATCTGGAGAAACTTCTTTGAAGCACCCTTGGGTAACCTGTGTCCTCTTTATTCCATTCCTCAGCCCCTAAACATCAATGCTGACCTCTTCCATAATTCTCAATGCAGTCACTCCTCAAGGTCCAAATTTCCCCACTCCTGAACATAATAATTTATATTTATTTGTATATATTTTTGTTTTTCATAGTACTTTCTTGTGAGATTCTCACAAAAATCCAGTGAGACTGGTAAATGAGGCCTTATTATTTCCATTTTAACAGATGAGAGGACCAAAGTCTAGTCAAACAGAAAGTGAAAGAAGTGTTTATTTAGTAGTCATTTTCAATCATATCTCATCAATCATATATCAATCATCAATCATATATTTCATGACCCCTTTTGAGGTTTTCTTGGCAAATATACTGGAGTGGTTTGCCATTTCCTTCTCTAGTTCATTTCACAGATAAGGAAACTGAGGCAAAAAAACAGAGTTGAGTGATTTGTCCAGGGTCACATATCTAGGAAGTGTTCAAGGCTGGATTTGAACTCATGAAGACCCCTCTTCCTGACTCCAGGACTGGCATTATATTCACTGTGACATCTAGCTGCCCTAAAAAAGGGTAGAACTATAGCCTAGATCTCCTGACAAACAGTGTAGAATTCATTTTACTATGATCTGCTGTCTGCAGGGCCTGTTTTATAGCAAATACACTCATGGTTTTCCCCAATACTTTCCCCAACCCCCAACCTGACATAAACTCCCTTTATAGGCCTGAAATAGCAGAACACTGAAGTTTTATGTCCAATCCTCTTTCTAGTTCTATTTTGATTTCTGGAAATGCCCATCTTATTTGGTGTTTGCTAAGTTGAAAAAAAAATTTTAAGTCAGTAGAATAGAAACTGGCTTATAGACAATGTGATCACAGGCTATTTTGCATGGTGACCCTACCTACTAAGCTGGCCTCCAGAGGTCAAGTCAGTTTGTCCAATAACATCTAAGCTGCAGCAGCACAGAAGTTTACTAGGATTCCCCAGCAAAATCCTAACACTCAGAGATGCTTGGCATAGAGTCAGGGGTGGGGAGGTCAGGCAGGATACACTGACTCAAAGGAAGTTACCACCAGCTTTGTCTCACATGGTAAAGTTGAGTGGGAGGGGCAGGTTGGCTGATGAGTATGGTCTGGAACTAAATCTCATCCCTGCAAGTGTCCTGAGGACCAGATACAATGATCCTTCTCTATGTCGCTCAGCTTGCTACCCAAACCAGTCAGACTGAGGAGCAGGAAAAAGGGCATGATGTATGGCACTCTAGTGAAGGAATCATCACCAGGAACAGTGTGAAGAATTGGAGCTGTGGGGGAAGCAGACCCCAAAGCATTATCAAGGGGAGGAGGCCCAGCTAGAGACTTAAAGCCTGGGCTCTTCAGGGCCCGAGTGAGAGAGGGCAAAGACATTCCATGCACTGACAGAATGAGCTAGCAATGAGACTCTCTCCTGCTGTGCACGAGGGAACACCTTCTCCCTCCTACCCTAGTGAGAATCTTCAAAGGGCAGGCAGGTTGATGTGGGACTTCCAATCTTAACATGTATAAGCAGGTTATATCTGTATATGGTTATAATCTTAACTCTGGCAGCATGTTATAGTTGACCACTGGACTTGGAGTTAGGAAGACAGGTTCGCATCCCACCTTAGATATTTACTAGCTGGGTAACTCTGGACAAATCACTTAATTTCTCTGTGCCATTGTTTCCTCATCTGTAAAATGAGGGGTTTGTCCCTTCTAGTTCTAAATCTACAATGCAATTCTCTTTTCAATACACCATTCTGTTTCCTTAAGGGAAGAGAAGCAACTCAACAAGGAACATAGAATCAGAACATCTGGCCCCCAAGTAGGTAGAAAGAAGGTAGGGAAGAAGGGAAGAGAAGATGTCAGGAGGGTCAAGGTCGGATCACAGGTGAGGATCTGTGGGGAGGAGGAGAAAGGACCAGCTTCTAGAGGGAAGGAGAGTTAATTCTAAGACAAGGCTAAAGGAAAAGGAAATGTGAAGGAAAGCTAAGGGAGGGACCAGAGAAGGCCAGGCCCATAGAAAAGAGAGAAAATGGGGAGTGGGGGGAGGATGAAAGGGGAACCTGGACATGGCAAGAGTAAGACAGTGCTATGCGCGCGCACGCTCACATGTGCTTGCATGTTATAAGAGCACCATGACAACATTAGACATCTCTGTTCGAACCAAGCTCCAAACAAAAAGCTATTGAGTAAAGCACATTCCAGAGACAGGTAGATTGCCAAGGTTTTCCCCCTTCCCTTTCCCAAACCCTCCTCGGGTCATTACAGACCAGGCCCTAGAAGCCCAGAGGGAGAGAAAAGTGCAGACTCTCAGACAGTTAAGCAACCTTGAGACAACAGAACCACTATTCTCCCCAGTAAACAAGCTCTCTTCAGGGCCACAAAGCTGGAGTGGCTGCCAGTAAGGTCAGATGACTCAACGTTCACTGCAGCAGGAATCGAGCCAGGCTTCCCAAGGGGACTTACTTATCCCCCTTCTCTGGGAATTTCTCCTAATATCCCTGGGGAGATTCTATGATGCCCCTTCCCCACAGGCATCCAAGGGAAGCTATAATCCCCTGCCCTCTCCCCCATCAAAGAGATTTCTGCTTTCCCCTCCCTGTTCATCCCCCAATCCCTCACTCAACACCCTGGAGCTGACTAAAGACACCAGATGTGAATGCTGTATCCCTAAGGGAGATCCCATGTTTTTTTCATTATTGAGCCAGGAATCCTGAAGGCCTGGAGAGAGGAAAGGAAAAGACTCTTCCAAACCCTCAGAGAGGTCAGTGAAGACTGTCAGATTCTTCTACCAGGTTTCAGGATGCAGGTGCTTTTGCTTCTAGAAAAGAGCTCTGGGCTTTGACCTCTGAGTCAGACAGTCCCAAGTTGCTGTTTTCACAGAGGGCCCAGACATGTACCTTTGCTCAGTGTTAAGGCCACATTGAAGATAGATGTGTCTTCCTCCTCTTCCTGAGGCTCTGGAGTCACCTGCCCAAGAAGTGGTGTAGATGGCGTTGCTATGGAGGGTGCTGTGGAGGAAAGAGGGAACCTTGGGATGAGGCTTGGTTTCTAGCCCTTTCAGGTTCCTGAGGGGTTCAGATGCTCACCACAGAATTGACAGTCACCTTCTTCCCCATCCTTTTGTCCACTGTTCTTGAGCCCCCCAAAGCTTCCCGAAAGGGTTCATGTTTCAGGCTAGTTTGGTTTTATTTCTTCCCTCTGTTTCACCAGGAGGTATTTACTTACCCAGGCTCCAGGCTGGCACAGAGTCAGAAGTTGCAGTGATCTGTGGGGTTCAAGTTGAAAGATGAGCAGAGATCAGTCCTGGCATTTCTATGATGGGGCTGGGTGCAGGGGGAGCAGATTTCAGAAGGATTTCTCTGTCACCATCAAGAAACTTTCTTCCTTCTAGCATCCCACTTACCTCCATCCTTTCCCAATCCCTCCCTGGTTAACTCAAAAAAATACACTTGGATAATTCTCACTGAGGCTCCTCTTCAAAACAGCCCAGGCAAAACCTTATTTGTTTCTTCAACTCTTCCCTTCTGCTCTCCTGGGATACCAGTGTATCCATTGTACAGACAAGGAACTGGAGATACAGGGAAGCAAATTAACTTTTTTCTAAGTGCCAGAGAAAGTCAGTGGGGCAAACAGGAGCACAGGCCAACCTCACCTTTCTTTCTGTACCACACATCCCTTAGTGAATGACAACCTCATTAGCCCAAAAGTAATGTGAGTACTCTTTTCTACTGAAGAAAATGCAGTTCTCACTTCTTAACCAACTACCCAGCCCAAGTAAACTCTGGAGAAAAAAGATATTGGTCTAGGGTACCTGGTATCTTCTAGAAAGATCATAAAATCATAACATTATAATTAAGGGGGACCTTGGAAGTTATCTAATCTAATTCTCTAATTTTGCAGGCTCAGAGGTTAAGTGACCTACTCAAGGTCACAGATATTAAGTGGCAAGAGGTAGGATTCAAACCCAAGGCCTCTGGGTACAAATCCAATACTCTCTCCATTATACCAAGATGCACTCCTAGGAAAAGAGAAGAGAGTCCCAGTAAGGAAACCTGAATTTGAAGCTGACCCACTATATGGAGAGAGAAGACAGTGGAAGGACACCTGCAATATAAATAACAATGTAGGAAGAGCGGGCATCAGATGGTGAAGAAAAGCAAGGAGGGAGGCAGAGAAAGCCATAACCACAGCAAAGAGAGGAAATGGTAGAGTGGGAGTGGGCAAAGGATGAAAGGGGGATCTAGGCATAGCAGGGGTGAGATGGTTGAGTTCCGTTTTTGAGAGAACTTGACAGTAGAAATATGGGGGAGGGGAAGGGAGGGTGCCAGAGTAAGGGTGTGGATTCGGAGGAAAGTATTCAGAGGTCACTAAGGAGAGGCCATAAGACCATTAAAGGAACAGTACTTTAGCCAGATTGGAGGTCAGGAAGAAGCAAAAAAGGAGTTTCAAATATAAATAATACAGCTTCGTGTTTCAGAGATAACATCCTTGGAAGATGTACTAAGCTCTTACAAGTAAATTCCTGATGGGAGGAATCTCCCTCCACAGTGAGGGGAATCTGAAGCTCTTTTTTTTTTTTAAAGCAATTGGGGTTAAGTAATTTGCTCAAGGTTACATGGCCAGTTATTTCTGGGTGTGGTGCTGAGTATCTGAGCCTGGAATCGATTCCAGGTCATCCCAACTCTGGGGCCGGTGCTCTTACTCACTGTGCTACCTGGCTGCCCTGAAGGTCTTTTTTTAAAAAGGCAATTAGGGTTAAGTGACTTGCCCAGGGTCACACACCTAGTCTAAAGCTGGATTTGAACTCAGGGTCCTCCTGACTCCAGGGCCTGTGCTCTATTCATTGCACTGCCTAGCTGCCCCTGGAAGCTAAAGTTCTTAAACAAGTTAAAGGCAGGGCCGAGGTATCCCTACTTCACGTTTCTGCTTTCAGTAACAAATAGGGACAGGAATACTAAGTCAGCAGTGAGGATGAGGGAGATGTAGAAAGGATGTCTACAGAATGAATCAAGAATGGGTTCCCTAAGTTGTAGTTAGGTAGCTCAGTAGAGTACCAGTCCTGGAGTTTGAGGGATCTGAGTTCAAAACCAACTTCAGATACTTCTAGCTTTGTGACCCTGGACAAGTCACTTAACCCCAATCGCCTCTCAAAAAAAAAAAAAAGGAATGGGTTCCCTAGGCATGTTCTACCCATGCCAAGATCAAGGAAGGCTCTTGTAGACCTTCAGGTTCAATGCTTGACACCTGGGGTGGGAGCATAAATGGATGTGATGCTAGTTCTTTTTAGGATAGCAATCCTTCCCCCTCCTCCTTCCTTTTAGAGCTAAGCCCATCCCATCCCCAAGAATCAACTCCATCCCATTTCTTAATTTCTCCAAATAAGAATAGGGACTAGAGCTGTGATTTCATTGACATAAGGAATGCCCAGATGAAGGAAATCACTTTACTGATGAAGGTCAGCACTTGCTCTGCAATTTATAGTCTTAGAGTCGCCTAGAGGTTAAGTGACTTGTCCTGGGTTATACAGCCAGTAGGAATCAAAGAGACGGGACTTAAACACAGGTCTCCCTAACTTCAAGGTTAGTTCTCCATCAATTACATACCACTATGATGACATGTAAATGCTACCTAGAAACACGTAGAAACACCTAGCAAGCACAGACCCAACCATGTCATCCTCAACAAACTGCAACGGCTTCCTGTCGCCTCCAGCATCAAATACAAAATCCTGTTTGGCATTCAATGCCCTTCAGAACCTAGACCCCTCCTACCTTTCCAGTCTTCTTTTTTTTTTTTTTTTTAAAGCATTCGGGGTTAATAAATTGCTCAAGGTTACACGGCCAGTTATTTTTGGGTGTGGTGCTGAGTATCTGAGCCCGGATTTGATCCAGGTCATCCCGACACTGGAGCCGCTGCTCTTACTCGCTGAGCCACCTGGCTGCCCCTCCTTTCCAGTCTTCTTATACCTTACCCCTCACCCCACGAATTCTTCAATCCAGTAACACTGGCTTCCTGGCTATTTCATGAACCAGATGTCCCATCTTTCAACTCCAGGTATTTTCTTTGGCTCTCCCCTTTCCTAGAATGCTCTGCCTCCTCGCTTCTCTTGTCTATCTTTCATTTAAATCCCTCCTAAAATCCTATCTCCTACAGGAAGTCCTTCCCAACTCATCCTACTCTAGCACCCACTCTCTCATAATTATTTCCCACTTATCACATATATGTATTTTTGGTAAGGTGTCTCCCCCATCAGATCGTGAGTTCCTAGGGCAGGGACTATCTTTTGCTTCTTTTTGCATCTCCAGAGTTTAGCACAGTGCCTGAATGTGTATGTCCTCCCACCTCCCTAACTCCAAATGACCCAAACTTCCCCGCTGGGAGAATTACCTGGCCATCCTCTGAGTCACCTGTAAAGGGAAAGATGAGTGTCAGTGCAGGGAGAAGTGATCTGGGCTCCTACCTCACTTCCTGACCTGTTCTCCCAACCCTTTCCTCCTATGTCACTAAGTATCTACTAATAATTAGATAAATAATAAATAAATAAATAATAGAAGAGCCTTTATTGGCTCTTCTACCCCATTCATCTTTTATTCCATCTCTCTACTTCCCTTTGCTGCTAAATTTCTTTTAAAACTCTCTATTAACTCTGATGGATATGATGACTGTCCATGATTTTAGGGGACTGAGGAGAAAGCATGTTATCTGCCTCCTGACAGAGAAGTGATAAAATCGTGCAGTACCAGATACATATTTTTTTGGACATAGCCAATTCAAGAATATGTTTTGCTTGACTATGCATATTTTTCTTTTCTTTTCTCTTCAGTTGAGAAGAGAAGTGGGAGAGAAAAAGGAGTTAGGAGTAGGGTTCCCATCTCCAAAATGAGAAGAGAACAGACGAGAAGAAATTGCAGACAAGCAGATCAGCTTTAAAAGTTACATGATGAATTTAATCTATGTTTTAAAAAGAAAAGCAAGTCCTACATAAAAGAGATCCATAGTTTTATGTACAAGCCCTCTCCACCCTGCTTCCTCTTCTACAGAAAGTCTATGGTTCATTTTATTGGGTATTTCGTCTTTTAATTTTTAAATTTAATTTTATTTAAGTTTTTTTCCCAAAGTTTCTAGGGGCAGCTAGGTGGTGCAGTGAATAGAGCACCGGCATGTAGTCAGGAGGACCGGAGTTCAAATGTGACCTCAGACACTAGACACTAAACTAGCTGTGTGACCTTGGGCAAGTCACTTAATCCCCATTGCCTTGCCTTCCCCCCTCAAAAAAGTTTCTAATTATCTGCTTAATCATTTATTTAATTTGAAAGTTTAAAATTAAAAGATGTCTATTTCCAATGCTTCCATTTTCTCTCCTCAACCTTTTGCAACTTAACTTCAGCAATGACCTACTTTCTAAAAGCCAATGATCTTTTTGTTGTGTTTTGTCCTTGACTTTGTGGGAAATTCGGCAGTTTTTGACCCTGTTGACCACTCCTTACTATTAGATATTCTCTCTTCCCTTTGCTTCAAAGCTGCTTTTATCCTTTGCTTTGGTCTCCTTCCCTAGCTCCTCAGCCTTTCCCTAACCTCCAAAAGGAAAGAAGATATGGAAGATTATGTTGACTCTGTGACCCATTGTTCTCAGCCCCACTTGTCAATCAGGCTTGGGGAAAGTGGAAGTCTAGCCAGCTTTTATATATTGCCTGCAATTTGGCATGTATCGGTGAAGTTCTTATCCTTACTAGTTAGACAGAACGTACCTGCTACCATGGAGAGGAGATGAGACGAAATGGCCCATTGCCTTCTGCTGACATGGACCCATTCAAATTGTCTTTGCCTTATTTCGATAAAATTTGGCTCTGCCTTGAATCCCTTGCTGATCTCCAGGGATCAACCCTTCAGCACGTTGCTACTTTGAACTCTTTTAATTCTCTTTTCCTGAGTTTTGCCTCATTAATCAGGTAGAAAGCCCAAACAATGAATTTTTCTTTTAACAGAGATACATACCTATCTACCTCTCCTAGATGTCTAACCTGCCTGCCCTGGTTTCTCTTAACTTCAAGAAGGTCTTAACTCAGGTCCTGTCTAACTGGATTTTAAAGAATTACCTTCTCCCTAGTCCAGACACCTATTTGGTCATTCCAGATCAGTTGCTTGCCTGCATATCTAGCATGACTATACCTCTCCCAATGACACTGGTTTCAGCCTTCTCCAAGACCCACCAGACCAAAATTCCCTGGTGTCAGAAGTAACCTTCCATCAGAAACTCCAGGACCCTATCTACAGAGTCCTAGAGCTCAGACTTTTTTTTTGGGGGGGAGGGGAAAGGCAATGCAATTGGGGTTAAGTGATTTTCCCCAGGTCACACAGCTAGTAAGTGCATCAAGTGTCTGAGGCCCCATTTGAACTCAGGTCTTCCTGACTCCAGGGCTGGTGGTCTGTTCACTTCACCACCTAGCTGCCCCTCAGATTTTGTTTTTAGGGCAATCAATACTATACTCTGGCTCCATGTCCAAGAAAAAAGAACAGAAGCATCATTTAGACTCCCAAGGGCTAGAGACATGATCCAGCTGTTTGGCAAATGTAGCAGCAGCCAGCTCTGGGAAATTCACTACCTGGCATGCTTTACAGGATTGGCAAGATTTGGAGACATGGCAACATTGAAAGTACTCTCCTTGGTGTGGCTGGAACTAGAAAGAAGACAGTGAGGGCCTGCTGCAGAGCTTTTCCATCTTCCCTAGGACATGGCCAGATCCAGCCTTAGGGTGGGAAAGAAGGAAACTAAACAACCTCTTCAAGGAGTCTGGGTGAATTCCCACAAAGGCTAGATTTCCTAGAGAGGGGACACTGATCTTCCCGTCTTATTCTACAGTTAGAATTTGGACCTAAGGAAGTGCCCTGATGCCTGTGAGGACTAAGTAATCCAGGGGATCCTGCCCCCAGACCCCTTTAGCATCTGGTCCCACCATACCTTTGGCAGATGTGGGCATAGCTTCAGACTGGCTGGCTGTCATTTCCCGAAGGGGTTGCCTCCTGGCTGGCCAGGTGAGAGTCTTGTTTCTCTCCCCATGCTTTTCCAAACTTCTGGCCAGCTCTTCTTCCTCTGCTTTCCTCATGGACAGGCGGATATCTGAGCTGGAATAAGTGTAACCGTGGCCTGCAGGACAGATCTCCCGGAAACTCTCTGTAAGATAAGAGGTCTGTGACAGATTTGAGAAGGGCCACCCTTCAATTTCCATCCCATCTACATTCATGGATCACCTACTATATGCAAAGTATTTGTGGAATAAAAGCCCACTCCTTGACTTCAGCAGGTAAGGCTTGCCCACACTTTCATTAAGCAGTTGGCCAAAGGGAGAAACCACTTTATTGACTTCAGCAGATAAGACTTGCCCACATTTTTATTAAGCTGTTAATCAAAGGGGGAAGTGGTTTCTATCTGCACAAAGAAACAAACCATCTTATTTACATCTGTGGAAAGGAAGACAAAACATTGCATATGAGAAGGCTTAGTATATCTACAAGGTCTTGTTAGTTTTAAAACTCTAGCAGTTACTGAAATGCGGGCAAGGACTGACAGGTTGCCTAAGGGTCATTTAGATTGGACTGTCCTTAAAAGCGGGACAACATCTTCTTGGGCATAGAAGTACATATGATTTATGGGAAGAGGGGGAGAAAACAGTGCAGAGATAAGTGCTTGCTTCAAACTACAGGAAAAGGAAATTTTAAAATAGGTTGTAGCTAAGCTGGCTTTTACAAAGGGAAGGGGGAAGGAAGAAGGGGAAAGAAAAGAAAGAGGTAAAAAGGAAAAGAAGAAAAAGAAGGGATTGAAATGCCCATGGCCTCATATACTAAGCCCCTGTATGTAACAAGTTTGGAAAATTACTGAATTCTTCCTGAACTCGTATGTGCTTAACCAGGAGCCCCTCTCTTGTGAGAAACAGACCTGGCCATACTTCCTGATAAGATGTCAGAATGATCCTGGACCTCTGGGTCTCACAATAAATCAGGGTAAGGACTATACAACTGTCCAGACCAAGGCCTGGCTACAACGGATGTGCTTATTTACCATTGTCAGACTAACTTTACTTCCCACAAGACTAATTTTGTTTCCCACACTTATTTTTGGCAGTTTTTTACTTTAAATATTCCCCCTTTCCCAATGGTCAGGGCAGCTCTCCTAAGGTTTCCTTGGGAGACTGTTGCTGGCCAGCTCAATAAACTGATGCTCAGAACAATTGGCATGGCTTAGGTCATTTCACTGGAGGCCTCAGCGAGGTCAGCCTTTGGCTGCTTTCTCTGTGATCAAGCCACCCATCCCACGGTATGGTCTGGGTATCGGGAGTCAGATGGGAGGTGCCCCCAAAATCACTTTTGTTTCAGCCCCTCTGATTCTAGCTACCTAAGGCAGCCAGGTGTTGTGGATTAAACCCATTTTTTTTTCCTCTGCCTGAGCATCCTGTTTTCTTTTTTTCTCCCCTCCGAGCAAGGGCCAATCGCCCTGTTCGACTCTCGGAGGAGGAAAGAAGTCCTCTGGAAGGCAGCCGTGGAGGCCAGGTCTCAAGGGTAGCAACGGGTTTGGGCCATCTATTGAAGGACTTTGAGAGCCTGGGAAGACTCCCAGCCAGTGCCATGAGGTCTCGTGGCAGTGGCTTGTGAGTCCTGCTGGGGAGGGGGATTGGATCTGAGTGTGGCTGGTGAGTACTCTATGGGGTAAGTGTAGCTGTCCGCACACCCTCACCGCCCTCAGTGGGACGCTGCTAAAGGCATTTCTCTTTGCCCTGTCGGGACTGGGGTGGGGACCAGGAGGGCTGCTTCCCAAAATTCCTAGGGGACAGCTGCTGAGAGACGTTCCTCAGCCCCAGGGATCTTGGGTCGTGTGCGGACCAGTCCATCACAAGTGGAGGCAGTGACATTTGTCTGTCTGTGTGGGCCCTTTTATGTAAGTGTGGATGGAAATGAGTGTGAATGAGTAAGGGTTTAAACTGCAGCTGGACTGCTGGATATTTCTTTGGAATGCTGTTATCTGTTTCCCTCCTCCTCCCTTCCCCTGCTGCTAAATGGAGGGAAACAGATAACAGCATTCCAAAGAAATATCCAGCAGTCCAGCTGCAGTTTAAACCCTTACTCATTCACACTCATTTCCATCCACACTTACATAAAAGGGCCCACACAGACAGACAAATGTCACTGCCTCCACTTGTGATGGACTGGTCCGCACACGACCCAAGATCCCTGGGGCTGAGGAACGTCTCTCAG
>NW_027185809.1:31160959-31168333 GCF_028583685.1 Petaurus breviceps papuanus
AGAGAGAGAGAGAGAGAGAGAGAGAGAGAGAGAGAGGCAAATATTGTCTTGTTTAGGTTATATGATGGTAAATGCAAGTCAAAGAGTGTAGGAGAAGTGTCAGATAAGGAGACATTAGGAAAAGCAACAAAGTTTAAGCCTGCAGCAAAGGAAGGAGCAGGGTGGGAAGTTTGACAGGTATAAGTTATTTGCTACTGGAAGGTGTGAACAGAAGTTTTAAGATTTTAAAAGTTTGAAATATCTCTTCCTCTTCATCCCACTCTGGCCAAGTGGAGTGAGGAGAAGGCGATGAGAAAGGGAGGGCATCTTCTCCCTCAGATCAAAGAGGCAGACAGATGAACATTTAACTATTTCCTGCCTCATCTAAAAGAGGAAAGCTTTGTGTATCAGACTGCAACTGAAAGGCAACTGAATACATTCTAGTCATTTTTGAAGAGTGTCACTCCTGACTCAATGCTAAAGATATATAGTATTTGGCACTGGGGCAAATTAGGAAAATACATAGATCTGTAAAAGAGACACCTCAGGGGTGAAGCTTTGAGCTCTCCAGCACAGAAGGGGACACCAGGGTCCCACTCACTCGACTGGTAGATTCAAAGCTCTCACCTTCAAAGAAGTTCTAAAGAGTGGACACATAAGTGAAATTTATGGGAGTACAAGTTAGAATAGCTAAAAACATTTGAGCAGATTTTGTTAAAGCCTCTCTCACCAGATCAGATAAGGAACAAGAGTGCTGAGGAGTAGTAGGGAGTTTGAGTTACCTTCCCCCACTTGAAAAAAAAAAAGAGAAAAAGAAGGGGGGAGGCATAGCAGCTGTATAGAGGGGCCCTGCTGGCAACAGCCCCCACCTCTAAAAATGCAGATGACTCCCCCCCCTTTCAAACTCCTGGATCCACAACCAAGCTCTGCAATTGTGGGGAGAGGAGAAAAGCCTCTGCACTTGGTAAGCCTAATTTTCTATCCATAATTTTGGTATGTGATAAATTGGAAATGAAATTAATGTCATAATGTCATTGTTTTATTATGGTATCTCTAAATTGTACAATCTAAGCTGAAGTTGGGGAAAATGGCTCCCTCATTACAGTTTTGTCCCTATTCTTGGTGGCAAGTTTCAATAATCAAAAGTTTTGAAGATGCAACAACAAATCTATTAAATACTTGATTCTGGAACATCTTAAGTTACTATAAAATAAAGCTATTAGGCTTAGGATTTAGCATAGGTATTCCTGTATAAGTCAGGGTCCTTTAGTTCTTTGTAATAATGTGAGGACAAGTAGGTCAAGGATTTGTGGGAATATTATTCTGTTATTTAGTTAATATCACACTTGTCTCAGCTTTCTCATAATTGGCTAATGTTAAAAGGAGAATAGTTTCTGGACTACTTAGTAAATATTTTAATTGTTGTAACTGTTAGTATAACGGGAATCCCTTAGTGAAATCCCATCCTCCTGGTGGAGGAATTAAGAATGGATTAATGCAAAAAATATAAGAAACTAGTTTTAATGTGTGATCATGACAATTGACCAAGACTCCAATTTTAATTTTGTAAGAATGATAAGGGTTCAGGACGGGTAATTTAAATTGGTTCTAAGGTTTCTTTTGTAGGGAAGTGAATGAAAGAAGGCAGAAAAGAAAGAGCCTGGAATGTGATGCTGATGGATGGAAAACAACCAGAGGACTTCAATCAGATGGTGTAACCCCTGCCAGACAACAGTGTGAAAAGAGACTTGGACTTTGGAAGGGACAATTGTTTGTTATTGTTTTCTTTTGAATCCCTTTATCTGCACTCATGAAGGGGACTGCCCCCTTGTATGCTGTCAATGCAACGCTATACATTCTTATTACTTCCTGGTATTTTGTAACTAAGCTAAGATGATAAGATTAGACACAAAACTTCTGGAAGGGGTCAGGTTAATGGTGTTACAGAATAAAAGATAGGAACCTGTACTCGAAATTACTCAAGATGAAGTGGGACCAACCACAGACTTAGAAAGCCAATGTGAGGCCATGCTCAAGATGTTTGAAGAAAAAGAGTGTGAAAGAATGTTAAATTGTTTTAGTGAGAAACCACAGTAGGCTAAAAGAAAGAGGGGAAAATACTTTTAGAGGAAATTTTAATTCTCTAGTGTAATTTTAAAAGGCCTACTAAAACTTTCATTTGCAAGATAAATTTATTGCTAAATTACTGTAATGAGTTGTAAAGCAGAAGAGATCTTGCTGTTTTGATCTGAATTTGTAGTCATTCCATTATCTAAGCAAAAGTTAACATTTGTAACTGAAAATACATGTAAAAGATTCAATTGCTGAAGTATCTCTTTCTTCCAGAGTGAATATAATCAGAGGCTAAACAAGCTTTGTGATGCAAGTATGTATGTCTACTATCTAGCTGTGAGGTTTAAATCAGGAACCTCTTTTGTTAAAGGCAGTACAATTATGTTAGTAAAAGAATAAAAACTTATGAGGGATCTTGTCTATGGGAAAATATAAGGGACAGTGAAATGGTCTGAGTAATGGATTACGCTAGCCCACATTTACCCCACTTCTGGTCAATTTTCTCTTACTTCTTTTTGGTCCTTGATTGTTTAATCTTTTTGCTAGATTTGTATCTTTTAGGCTCAGCACCCTTCACTTGCAGGTGACACCTCAGGCTGAGTACCAACCACTCTCCAAGACCATGACCCATCACCCCCTGGACCTGACATTGGCCAGGCTCTGGACACTGGCTACTGACCCCATCCCTTGAAGATGGTACCCTGAGAGGCAGGGACAGCTCTACACCCCTTCCCAGCAAGAAGCAGATTGGGAAGCTGAGATCATCGCCCTTGTCCCCAAATGAATTTGGGTATCATCTGTTTAAGGGGGGAATGATGGGGTGCTTGGGATCTATGTTTGTAAAACCAATTTGCAAACTCAATTTGTAATACCAATTTGTAACATCAGGAATGATGGGGTGCTTGGGATATTTGTAACATCAGTCTGTAAAACTTTGTAATATCAATTTGTAAAACTAGTTTGTAAAATCACACTCCATCCCCATCCCCCCTTTTGGAGCCCTGATTCGAAAAGTGACCACCTATGGGGTCCCCATTTTTTTTTAAAGCAATCGAGGTTAAGTAACTTGCTCAAGGTTACACGGCCAGTTATTTCTGGGTGTGGTGCTGAGTATCTGAGCCCAGATTTGATCCCCAGGTCATCCCTACACTGGAGCTGGTGCTCTTACTCGCTGAGCCACCTGGCCACCCCTAAGCAATTGGGGTTAAGTAACTTGCTCAAGGTTACACAGCCAGGTGTTTCTGGGTGGGTGCTAAGTGTCTGAGCCCAGGATTTGATACCCAGGTCATCCCGACACTGGAGCCGGTGCTCTTACTCGCTGTGCTACCTGGCCGCCCCTGGGGTCCCCATTTTTACCTTTGATCTCTGTGACCTAGGGAACTTTCATTGTGCTAAATGGGATTGTGAGACCCTGGCCACTTGGCTTCCTAACGGGCGGGATCACTTGATTACCTTACAGCATAACTTTGTCCCTTCTAAATGTACTCTCAAATGGTGTAATCCCATGATCCTAACTGTTAAGCATCCTACTGATCCTACTTGGAAACTGGGCCACTCTTGGGGCCTGCAAATGTATGTCTATGGCTGGGATAATGGTGGCCTCTTTACCATTCAGAAACAGGTGGTTCCCGTCCCCAGGTTACCTATTGGTCCCAACCCCGCTCTTAACCCTCTGACATGACTCTGACCTGACTTCAAACCAGATAGGGGGCTAACCACCCCTTGGATCCCGGATTATAGCACCCCCTCACTTTCTGACACCAGTTCTTCTGTTTTCCATACCCTGGATGCTGTGTATTCCTTCTTAAACGCCTCCAATCCTAATTTAACATCTTCCTGCTGGCTGTGTGGACCCGGCACCCCCTTACTTTGTAGGGGTGGCCACTCAAGCTAATTTGTCTGAGATTTCTAACTTTACGCTGTTTGACTCTTACCCTGCCCGCTGCTCCCCTACACGTCCTTGAAGTATCGAACCCTGAGTCTGATGACTCAAGGGTCTGACCAAATAAAAGGGGGGGGAGTGAAATGCCCATGGCCTCATATACTAAGCCCCTGTATGTAACAAGTTTGGAAAATTACTGAATTCTTCCAGAACTCGTATGTGCTTAACCAGGAGCCCCTCTCTTGTGAGAAACAGACCTGGCCATACTTTCTGATCAGATGTCAGAATGATCCTGGACATCTGGGTCCCACAATAAATCAGGGTAGGTAACAGACCTGGCCATACTTCCTGATAAGATGTCAGAATGATCCTGGACATCTGGGTCTCACAATAAATCAGGGCAAGGACTATACAACTGTCCAGATCAAGGCCTGGCTACAACGGATGTACCATTGTCAGACTAACTTTACTTCCCACAAGACTAACTTTGTTTCCCACACCTATTTTTGGGAGTTTTTGACTTTAAATATTCCCCCTTTCCCGATGGTCGGGGAAGCTCTCCTAAGGTTTCCTTGGGAGACTGTTGCTGGCCAGCTCAATAAACTGATCCTCAGAACAATTGGCATGGCTTGGGTCATTTCAGGATGGAGAGGAAGGAGAGAAAGAGAGAGAGGAAGGAAGGAAGGAAAGAAGGAAGGAAGGAAGGAAGGAAGGAAGGAAGGAAGGAAGGAAGGAAGGAAGGAAGGAAGGAAGGAAGGAAGGAAGGGAGAAAACAAAAGGGAGGGAAGAAGGGGAAGGAAAGGCACTGTGCTAATCACAAATGTTATCTCGTTTGATCCTCACAACAAAAATACTCATCGATGAGGTACAGGTTCTCCTTGAATCTTCCCACCTGAGGCATTTGCCTGAGGCCATAAGCCTTTCATTATAGCTTGGCCCAAATCTCTGTTACTAGCCTAGCCCTCCATTATCCAGCTACCTCCCACCCTTGATCCTCCCAAAATATGTATGCCCAAATCTGTTACCCTTAAACTAACCAAGCCCTCCATTGTCTGTCATCTAAAGGTAGCCTCCAGCTATTTCCCACCCTTAATCTCTTTACTGGAGTCTGACCTCATTTGACTCCTCCTGAAGACCCTCCCCAAACTCCTTCTCTAGATCACCCCTAAAACCTTCCCACAATCTTTCTGTATATAAGCTCCATCTTGCCACCATGACATAGCCAAGAATTATCTAGCTTAGAAGAGTCTGTCCATTATAGCGAACTTTTAATAAACTTTGCTTTTCTTTGGCTGAGAGAAGACTTGAGTCAAATTCATTCAGCAATGATGAGGTATAGGCTCTGGGAGCCTCCTTGACCTCTCCTTGAGTCCTTGAGGTACAGGCTCTGGGAACCTCTCTTGGACTCTTGATTAAATTGTCTCATTTGATGAGGCATTTTACTACTAGTACTAGTAACTACTAGCCTAGTTACTAGCCTAGCCCTCCATTGTTCATCTACCTCCCACCCTTAATCACTCATTGACCTCATTAACTCCTCCTGAAGACCTTCCCCAAACTCCTCCTCTAGACCACCCCTAGATTCTTCCCACAACCTTCTGTATATAAGAGCCCATCTCACACCATATGGTGTTGAGAGCACCAGAGTGAGAGCACCATAGAATGCCATAGGATAGTGAGAGTGCTATAGAATGACCTAGCACAGACTTACTCTGTGTCTAATGCAAGAGAACTTTTAATAAATTTTACTTTTCTTTGGCTGAGTTGCATTCATTTGGCAACCTTAACCCTTAGTGGGTACCCTCTTCAGCAAGACTTGGTGTGTTGGTATTTTAAGGTCCTGAGCACCCCTAAACCTTAAACCTCAACATTTTATGGTCCCCTGACCTCAACATTAATAATGATAACAATAGCTAACATTTATAAATGACTTATTATGTCAGGCACTGTGCTAAATACTTTGCAATTATTGTCTCATTTGATACAACCACACTACTAGGTAGGTGTAATAATTATCTCCATTTCACAGTCTAGGAAACTGTCAAAGAGAGGTTAAGTAACTTGCCCCAGGTCACACAGCTAGTAAGTGCCTGAGACTGGATTTGAACTCAAATCTTGAATTCAAGCCCAGATACAAAGGTCAAAATAACATACAGATTGCACACTGTAAAACTGGAAATTGATTTTAATTCTATTTTTAAGATTTAAGCTGGCAAATCCAAACTCCTTACCTTCGTAATTCCACTCTTCCCCTGCATTCTGGAGAAACTTGCCTAAAGGCCAGTCTTTTGTCTTGTAATTACCTCCACTCAGGACTCAGGTCTGATGTGAATTGAATCTCCACCCTGGTATGGTCTACCTTTGAAATCTCATGTAGTACCCACTGAACTCAAATTCTAGTAGACTCAATCAAAGCTGTTGCAGACTACACCCACATCTGCCAACTAAGCCTATCCCCATCACTTGAGGATTCCTAGGAGTTCTTTTCATCTCCTCCCTTCTACCCAGGAAAGACTAACCAACTCTCCTATTGAAACTGGAGTCATGGGACCTTTGTTGGAATCTCAGCTCTGACAGTTACTACCTGTGTGATTGGCCTAGTCTCAGGGACAGAAGGGGCTAGGACTCAGGGGTAAGGAACTTGCCTTCTAGATCCTTAAGTATGGCCTTTTGCAGATTCAGCTAGGCCACACTTAAGGATCTAGAAGGCCACATGTGGCCTCAACACTGAAGGTTCCCCACACCTGGGCTAGGTGGTTCAGTGGATACAGCATTGAGTCCTAAGTCCAGTCTGAAACATTTCTGTTCAAGTCCAGCCCCAGACACCAGCTGTGTGGTGACCCTGGGAAAGTCACTTTTATTATTTTGGGGGGGGAGGGCAATTGGGGTTAAGTGACTTGCCCAAGGTCACACAGCTAGTTTTTGTGTTAAGCTAGTTTCTGTGTTAAGTGTCTGAGGCCAGATTTAAACTCAGGTCCTCCTGACTCCAGGGCAGGTGCTCTATTCACTGCACCACCTAGCCACCTGCTAAGTCACTTAAATTCTATCTGCCTTAGTTTCCTCAACTGATAATAATAGCACCTTATCTCCCAGGGCTGTTGTGAGGATCAAAAGAGATAATATTTATAAAGTCATTAGCATCATTTTACACAGTAAGTACTATATAAGTTTATCCTTCCTTCATTCCTTCCTTCTTCCCCCCTCCCACCCTTTCTTCCCCTCCTTTCCATCCTTCTTTTTTCTTCTGCCTCCCTTCCTTTTTTATTCCCTTCCTTCCTCACTTCCCTCTTTCCTTTCCCTTTCCTCCCTCCCTCCTTCCTTTCCTTCTTTTCTCTCCCCCCTCTCCTTCCTTTTCTTCCTCCCTCCTTTTCTCTCTTCTTTCCTTTCCTTTCCCCTCCCTCCTTCCTTCCACCCATCTCCCTCCCCTCTCCTTTCTCTTC
>NW_027185809.1:31168343-31185116 GCF_028583685.1 Petaurus breviceps papuanus
CTCCCTCTCCTTTTTTCCTTCCCTCACTCCTTTCCTCTCCTCTCCTCTCCCCTCCCTCCTTCCTTTTTTCCTTCCACCCACCCTCCCTCTCCTTTCCCTTCCTTCCTTCTTTCCTTCCTTTTTCCTTTCTTCCCTTCCCTCCCTCCTTTCCTTCCTCCTCTTCTGTAAAATGAGAGGGTTGAACTAGATGACCTCCAAGGCCCCTTCCAGCTCTAGATCTTTGATCCCATGGTGTTAAGGAAGGAGCTCATAGCTTCTAGCAGACCATCCAGGAGGGAAACACCATGTATCTCTTCCCAAGCAGCCTGTCACCTTTTCATGAAGTGGTCTTCTCCTTCCATTGGGGTTGTAAAGCTGGTGGATGTCCAGGGTGGAGGGGTATAGGGCTCAGGGAGTACAGAGGAGGCACAGGGAGATGGTTACCTGAGCCAGGCAGGGGACACTTCTCACATTTCTTCCCCCATCCTTTGCCAACTCGACTGCAGCAGCAAATTTGCTTGGTGATCCTCTGGGCCAGGGGCAGTGTACACGTGTCAGCCCCTGCTGATCGGAAGCACAGCCCCTGCTCCATGGACACGGCCTTATCAGCTGGAATAGAAAAGGCATTAATTTGTCTCAAATTACCATCATGGGGAAAGGAAAAGAGTGCTCTCCCTTCCTCTTTCTGTAAGGTAGCAAGTTTCAGTAAGAATTTTCTGAGCACCTGCTCTGCTCCCAGTACTATACAAAGTAGGTGAACAATACAGAAGTGAAATATGCAATCCCTGCCCTCAAAAAGCTTACATTTAATTTGACTGGGATTGATAACAGATATATGAAACAACTTGAGAAGGCTGTGCCTAGGAATTGGTTTGTATCTGACTCTCCATGATGCCATATGGAGTTTTCTTGGCAGAGATACTGGAATGGTTTGCTATTTCCTTCCCCAGCTCATTTTACAGATAAAGAAACTGAGGCAAACAGGGTTAAGTGACTTGCCCAGGGTCACACAGGCTTGATTTGAACTTGGGAAGAGGAGTCTTCCTGACTCCAGGCCCAGCACTCTATCCACTTTGACACCTAGATGCCTCTTATTTTCTACAATTCAACTCAAATGACACTTCTTCTTCAATGCCCCCATTGCCCAGCTGGAAAGGATCACTCCTAACTCTTTATTTCACGTATTTGTAACATGCCACAATCTGCATTCTTTTACTAATCTTCCTCCCACCCCCACCGCTCCACCAGATGATAAGCAAACTGCAGGCTGAATTAACTAATCAAACAATTAATTAATTAATTGATTTGTAGGGACCAGAAGGAATAGAGCTTTTGGGTAATTTTGCATTTACTCAGTTGGAGCTTGGCTGGTTTTCATGGGAAAAACCCAGACCAGGCTTACATAACTGTCAACTGTCTCTGACAACAGCAAGAGAGGGCAACATTATCCTGTTTTATTTGGCTCCTCTCTGCTTATGAGAAAGAAGTCACATCCAGGCCAGCTGACACTGCTCTTTTGTCTGGCTGATACCTTGAACACTGTGTTATCCCAGCTGGCAATTCCATCCCACCCTGAATTACTGCAAACAACCCCAAGAGTAGATGTGAATGTATGTATGGGCATGCCCACATGTATGAGATGAAGGAAAACCAATGTGCACATACATCCACACACTGAAACACAAGCATACAGGAGAATGCAATGACACAGAGACACAAAACCACAAGTTCCTATGCACTGGTGGAAATGATAAAGTTAAATAGGTGGAATTTAACACAGCATTCGGGAAGGGGATTCTGCCAGTTCCTGGGCTCTCTGAGAGCACAGCCCTCACCTCCACCAGCTGAGGGCACTTACACACACAGTGGCTTCGAGATGGGTCCAACATGTTGCCTGGCTTGCAAGTGCAGAGGTAGCTACCTCGGGTGTTCACACACTCAGCATCCTTGCACAATCCCAGCAGAAGGCATTCATTGATATCTGCAAAATCAGAAGAGAAAAAATGGTAACACTGACACCCATGGATCTCAGTTGACTGATAGAGGAGAGGCTGGACTGGAGGGTCACAAGCAAGATGTCAGAGCTAAGCACTGGAGGAGGGGACAAAAGTAGAGCTAGGCACTAGGTGGCCCCGTGCCCTTTGCTACAGCCTTTCCCTTAGCCTTCCCCCAGTACTCTCCAGGAAGATGAAGAAAAAGCTAGCCTCAGTTGGGCCCCTATTTCCGGTAAGCTCAACTAGACAGAGCATGATTTTATATCTCTCTTTATTGCCTATTCTACACTGTATTACACTAGGAAGGAGGGGGCTAGCACCCACTCCACAACCTTTGACTCCGACAAACACCTACAAATGCCAGCTCCCCACAATGAAATATGCATACAAGAGTGCACATGTATATACTCATACACACATGCAAACATACTTTGATCATCATTCAGGGAAAGATGATGCAAGGCTGGTCAAAATTAGAAGAGTTTTGAGGTGCCAGTTGGGAGAGCTGTTTCAGATGTGAAAGAATTCAATTAGATGATTTTCTCCTAACCAAGGGGAGATTTATTGATGCAAAAGCAGCAGGCTAGCCCTGGAAGAAGGACTAGTAATTAATAGAGTGACAGGGGCTTGTTTTTGTCAGGACAGGATAAGGAAAACTGGGGAAATTGTATGACCCAGGATGAGGGAGACGTGGAATTTTGTGGTCCAGGATAAGGGGGAAGTTTTATGGTATTCCGAGATCAGGAGGAGAGAAGTTAGGATGCCCTCAGACTCAAGGAGGGGCCTCACAGGGTGCTGAAAAAGCAACCCTTAATAGTAACCCTTGTATCCACATCAACAGCCAACATTTATATAGCGTTTACTATGTAACAGGCAGTGTGCTAAGCACTCTACAATTATTGTCTCATTATTTGATCTCACAACAACCCCAGAAGGTAGGTGCTATTATTATCCCTAGTTTACAGATGAGGAAACGGCCAAGTGACATGTCCAACCAACTAGCAAGTATCTAAGGCTAGATTCGAACTCAGGTCTTCCTGAGGCTTAGTGCTATAACCACTGTACCTAGCTTTCTCTCTGTATCTTCCAGCCTTTTCCTATTTCTCCATACTGAAAGGCAAAATTCAGTCATGGAGTCTTCATGCCCATTCTGGCCTCACATCCACCACCTTTTGGTACAAAAACCAGCAATAAATATGCCAATTTCCTGGGCAGGGGAGGGAATACCCTGGAGGAACTTTTAAGTTTAATCTGCATTGTTAATTGCTTTCTTAGCTCTGGGCAATCAACAAAACAATGAATCAAGCCCTGGTTTGTAATTTACTAATTTACAATCAATCAGTTGGAGTTGCCTCAGGTTCCCTATTGTTAAAATATCTCTAGGGAATCAACTTTCTTTAATCTATCTGAGTAACCCCTTTCAGGGTCTTACTACTGAGATCTCGTATCAGAGGTTCTCTCTTGACAGAGTCTAGGTACAATGAAGTGATGGGTTGTTATTTCTGTCCAGAGAGAAGCTGAGAACTTCAGTGTCTTTCAGTTTCCCCAATAGTGGTCACTAGATCCTCTACAAGGATTCAGATTCACATGGCTCAAAACTGTTGTTGTTTAGTTGTTTTCAGTCATGTCCAACTCTTCGTGACTCCTTTTGAGGAGGGTTTTGTTTTGTTTTGTTTTTTCCGGCGAAGATACTGGAGTAGTTTGTTATTTATTTCTTCCTTCAGCTCATCTTACAGATGAGTGACTGAGGCTTAACAGGGTTAAGCTGACTTTCCCAGGTTCACACAGTTGGGATGTGTCTGAGGTCAGATTTGAATTCAGGAAGATAAGTCTTCCTGACTCATCATTTCACCACCTAGCTGCTCAGGTTCAAAACATAGAACAATCTTACCGTGTTTCCCCGATAATAAGACACTGTCTTATTAATTTTTTGGACAGAAAAACACCAGAGGGCTTATTTTCAGGGGAGGGCTTATTTTAATGAACATTGACAGCAATTTTAATAAACAGGTAAATGTGAACAAAAAAATGTACCTTTATTCAATAAGCAAATCACTGGGGAAGGACAGGATGATGCACTCACTGCTGCAGCTCTGATTGGATGCAGCTCGGAGCGCGGCGTGCGTTTCACGGCGGGGGGGAGAAGGTGCATACAGAGGGTACCATAATGTAGCGTGTAGCGCAGGGGATCACCTTCACTACAGTAGCAATCTCAATAGGGCTTATTTTCGGGGGAGGGCTTATTTTAGAGGAATCTTACACAGTAAGGGGAGGGCTTATTTTCGGGATAGGTCTTATTATCGGGGAAACACGGTATTTCAGCATTAAAGGACACAGAAAAGACTTGTATCTGAGTTAATGAAGAACCCTTTGTAACTCACGGTACTGGTGCTACCCAGCAAGGGGAGAAGGCCAGAATCTGCTCCTCTTTATCTGGTGTTGCTGGGAGGCCCTTGAGACCTTTTTGTGTGTAGCATGCTATCCTTAATGGATATCTCTGTGGCCACTGCTTCTTACTGCTGCTCTCCTTCCTTTACTTCCCCTCTCCACTGCAGTTTTTCTCCGCTGTTGTCAGGCATCATGCCCTTTCCATTGTCATTGCCATCCAGAGCCTTCCGCAGCGACTTCAGCTCTCTCACAAGATGTTGTAACTTATTCCTTCTTCCTTGCTCCATGAAGTTCATCTCTCTTCCAATAGATGGCGCTCATTATCTTTTCTCCTCGGGACCAACTCTAAAGCCATGATCAGGAGAGCTGCAGACAGTTCCTACAGCTCTGTGTGTGTGTGTGTGTGTTTTACCATTTGAATTCACAAACCTACCTTCCAATCAAAGTTTCAGCAACAGACTATGGGCATGCCTCCTTCCTGTTTTCCGCTCTAGGCCACTTTATGCTGAGTCAGTCCTATTTGCCTCCTCCCTCTCCCAGAATCATGGTAGTATGCCTTCTGCTCATATCAGCATGTCCCACACAGTCTAGAAGTTCTAACCGGACACTCCCACTCTCTCACAATTTTTCTTTTCCTCTCCTATCTTCGCCTGGGGCAGATGGGCTGAGTTATGCAAATTACCTCCAGCTGATTCTGCAAATAGAGGGTGAGGGGCAACCCCAACTTGATGTAAAGAAATTGAGTTCTTACATACATATCAACATACACAGCTTGTATCCTTGGAAAGTTCTTCTTATGACAATAATTATTAGCTAACAATAATGTTACAGTAGGACACTATTCCTTCTTGTATACTTATCTATGAAGAAGAAAATTAGCTGGCCACCAGACTTTATACGGAATCTCTACTGCCCCCGTGTTCCCATGTACCCTCTTCTACAAACACTCCATGGTTTATGGGGAGTGGAGCTCACAGGTGGCATGGGCCTCGCTATAAAGTCTCCCATAACCTTTTACAGGTTTTTCTGTAGCAGGGTCTTAGACTGTAAGGTCCAGGACAGGGAGACCTCCTGGTAAGCAGCTAGTACATCTCCTACAGAGAGGGGGCCTAACAAATGCTTCTGGTTGATGGTGATTATTATGTTGACAAAAGTTTTTCAGGAGGTCCTTGCTGTAGAGAGCTGGAAGCAGAGGGAAATGTAAAGAGGACGGAGCTGTCCTCAATGGTCCCAGAGAGACCTTACTAATGCTTTAAGCAGATAAACTGTTAATAGGAGCCAGCCAGACTTAATCAGAGCCACCTGCTCAGGCCCTGCCCACAGACTCCTTGCCAAATATGTGCTTTAGAGCATTTGGCATCAACCACAAGGACAAGGGCTGAAAGATGACCTGGCTAGGGCACTAAGGAAAACCAGCTGCTTGGCTGAATCCACTGAAAGGGGGTGAGGGCCCTCGGGAGGTACCACAGACACAGTACTTGTCAGGGACAGGTCCTGATGAAAATGTAGCTGGTCCCAGGGGTGCAGAGGTGAAGGGACCCCCTTCCTCCTGCCCAGATCCACAGTTGTCCCTTAGGGCCTAGCCTATGTGGGAAGGGTGACTGCCCTCAAGGGAGAGTTATCTAGTAGCCTGGATTATCTGGGGAAATTGAGAAAAGACAAAGATATCTCTGTACCTTTGCCTTCCTCTTCATACCTATTCTTTTCCTTTTGAAATCCTCTCCATCCTTCACTACCCAGAGCAGCTGCCACCTCCTACAGAAGGCTTCTCCAGTTCCCTGAAAATGAGCTATCCTTCCTTCAACCTCACATGACATTTGGTAGATGTCTCATGTCCTATTTTTTCATTTTACTTTTTGCAGTTATTGCATATCTATTGTAGAGTAATTCATTTCTTTTCATGTGTTCTATCTCTTCTGCTAGAGTATAAAGCTCCATGAGGGTGGGCACCATGTTTCATTACTTGTATCTCAATTAACATCTCTTTTAAAAAAAAAAGAGGAAGGAAGGAAGGGAAAAGGAAAAGAAAGGGAAGAAGAGGCATATGGATGCCCAGGTTCAGCAATCATGGTTTGGAAGGACAGTCATTTATCAAGCTGGACAAGTTTCCAAGAGGCCAGGCCACTGAGGATCATGTTCTTTCTTCCCCAAATGTAAAAATGTTGGTCACTATGCAAATGCCTGTTTGCTTTCTAGGTAACTCTGAATTGGGATTTCTTTTGGTTGCTCAGTACTTTCAAACTCTTTGTGACCTCTTTTAGGGTCTTCTTGGCAAAGATTTTTGGAGTGGTTGGCTATTTACTTTTCCAGGTCATTTTACAGATGAGGAAACCAAGGCAAACAGGGTTAAGTGACTTGTTCAGAGTCACACAGCTATTAAGTGTCAGAGGCCAGATTTGAACTCATTAAGAGGAGTCTTCCTGACTCCAAGCCCTACACTCTATCCACTGTGCCACCTAGTTGCCCTGACTTTGGGATAGGGAGGTAGGAATAGGTTCTTCATTATTTAATTTCTTTCTTCCTTTTTTTTTTTGCTTTTTGGAGGTGGGGGAAGGGCAGCGCAGTTGGGGTTGTGACTTGCCCAAGATCACACGGCTAGTAAATGTTAAGTGTCTGAGGTCAGATTTGAACTCAGGTCCTCCTGACTCCAGGGCTGGGTGCTCTATTCACTGTACCACCTAGCCACCCCAGTCTTTAATGTCTTTCAAGAACAACCCCCCCAAACAGTATCTTTGTGGATCTAGCCTTTTGTGTCTGATAGCCAGTCTCAGTTGACATCCACAGGGGGTTGCAGGCCTCTTGGATCATCACATCCCTGCCAAGGCTCAGAATACACACTAATAAGCTCTCATCGTCCTCTGTCTCTCTGATGGGGACTCCTTCTTAGAAATGACCAGTTCCATCCTTCCTTGTGTCAAAGGAGAACTCCCTGCACCAGTTACATCAATTAAACTTATTCTTCTCCTTGCTTTCCAAATTTTCCAGTGTTTAGCATAGTTCCTGGCACATAGTAGGTGCTTAATAAATGTTTAGTAAATGACTTCCTCCTTTCTGAGTTTCCCTCTATATCTTCTACAGTGTTCCATATCCTTTACTTTCTTCCCACTGCCCACCCACAGTCTAAAACCTCTTTGTGGCTTGGCAATCCCAAAGATAGAATGGTTAGTTACCATGAGGCCTCTGCCAGACCTCCAACCTGTTCTTGAGATCCATAGAAATGAAAAATCCTAAGCCTAGAAGCATACTCCTGAGGTCATCTAGATGAGAACTTCCAAACCTAAGGACTGGTCTGATGAAGAGTTATTATAAGAGGTCTATCTTGTTTAATTACTTGGCAAAGTAAACAAGTGAACAAGGGCAGAAGCAGGACCAGTGGAAAGAAATGATAAGGGAGTAAGATTTTGGCTTCATATAAAGAATATTCTAGTAATTAGAGCTGTCTGCCAATGGGGAGGCTACTGAATGAAACAGTGAGTTCTCTGTTACTAGAGGTAATCAAAGAGTTTATATGGCAGCCAAATGGATAGAGCACTGTTGTTGTTTGTCCTTATTTTCAAAGAAGATCAAAGACATCACAGGGTAAGGTCTTTGACTCATATGTGAATTGGATTTAAGTGAGGCAGTTACCCAAAGCTGTCTGCCTCACTTTCTCTTCCAGAGTCATCAAAGTCCAGTGGCAGGACAAAAGACAAGACGACTTGGGATGCAACTGATGACCTTAGCATCTTAAAGGTCTGGCCAAGCTCTCAGTGCTCCACAGCACATGTTTCAGTCACCTTCATGGCCATTGGGACAAATTGTTCTCATCTGCCCATTCTGCCTTGGGGGAAGACTTCACATGCTTGGAGTAGACATCCCCCTAACTCACCAATGCGTTTGAGGCCTACCTGGTTTAAGCCAGATGGTTTGCTAGGCATGCTACGACTTCTTGGAGCCACAGGTAAGAGTTGAGTGCCAGGTGGACACCAAAGGTGGATGAGCAGCTCTGAAAAGGGCTGGGCAATCCCTCATACCAGAGGTGCTAGTCCTACTGGAACATCCACAGCTATTAATGATACAACCCAGTCAGTAGTCAATCAATAAGCATTTATTAAGTGCCTACTATGTGCCAGGCACTGGGCTCAGCCTTGAGGATACAAAGATAAAAACAGGCCTTGTCAGGGCAGCTAGGTGGCGCAGTGAGTAGTAGACTCCAGCCCTGGAGTCAGGAGGACCTGAGTTCAAATTCGACCTCAGACACTTACTAGCTGTGTGATCTTGGGCAAGTCACTTAATCCCTGCCTTTCCCCCTCCAAAAAGACAAAAAAACAAAAACCAGGCCTTGTCCTCAAGAAGATCACATGCTATAATGAAGGAGACAATCTGCAAACAAGTATGTACATAAGATACATGCAAGGTGAACTGGAGATATTCTCAGAAGAAAGGCATTAGCAGTAGGGAGAAGCTGGGAAAGATCTCTAGCAGAAGTTGGGGTATCCTTGACACATGATAAGCCTAGTTGCTTCTAGGGTTTTGAAGGACTAACAGTGTCCTCTGAATTTTGACACCCTGGGACAAAGCTCCACTTTCCCCTCCCCTTCAGTAGTTATGGCTTTGGTGTTTAATAAATGCTTATTGAATGGAAATGAATGGTATAAGTAGTCTGTGCCAAGTACTAGAAGGATTGTCTCTATCAGTGATTAGCAACCTTGATTCATGGTCCCCTTTAAATGCCATGGAATTAATCAATACTGCTAAATCCAGGCACATATCACCCACAACATTCATTTTCATTCAACAAATATTTATTAAGCACTGAAGCAATAACTACTAGGGGTAGGGAGCAAAATGGAGCTTTATCCCAGCTTTACCAAAATTTATGATTTTATAGTACTTCAGCAGCCTAGAAACAGCTGAGCTTAGCAAGGAAGATGGGTCAAAATAGGAAGCTAACAAATATGGGCAGGTAGATGGTGCAGTGCATGGAGTGCTGGGCCTGGAGTCAGAAAGACTCATCTTCCTGAGTTCAAATCTGGTCTCAGATACTTACTAAGCTGTGGGACCCTGGGCAAGTCTCTTAACCCTGTTTGCCTCAGTTACCTCATCAATAAAATGAGTTGGAGAAGAAAATGTCTCATTTTAAAAATGAGGAAGCTGAGGCAAAGAGGATTAAGTGACTTGCCCAGTATCTAGTAAGCAGTATCAGTTAGTAAGCTAGTAAGTATCTGAGACCAGATTTGAACTCAGGAAGATGAGTCTTCCTGACTCCTACCCTCTTTCTGCCATAATTTGATCTACTTCCTTCCTTCTTTCAGGGATAGTAAGTGACTTAGCCAAGGTTATACAGGCAATAAGTGTAAGTAACTGCTCTGGAAAATAACAGAGTAAGATGTTTGGAGCTTGACCAGCTCCTTCCAACTGACCCTGTGTGCTTCACTTTCTTATTCTATAAATTTGTGAGAATTTACACATTCAGTTGAGTTATTTTCTTCAATATATTTATCTTGGGAAACTAATTATTCCAATATTTACTGTTGCTCAAAGAATTTTTCCAATTCCCCTGTTTGTTTTAGGACTGCAGAAATAGAGGGTACTTTACAAGTCAACCTCCCACCCATACAATAATCCCTTGTCAACATCTTTAACACACTGCCTGGTACAGGGTAGGAGCTTAATAAATGTTTTCTGCCTGACTGATCCTGACAGGGGGATTATAAGAACAGTAATAGCTAGCATTTATATAGTGCTTGAAGATTTGCGAAATGTTTCTTACATGCTATTTCATTTGATGCCCATAACAACCCAGCCATAGGTAAGTGCTATTATTATCCCCATTTTACAGATGAGGAAACAGAGAAATTAAGTCACTTGTCCAGGGTCACACTGCTAGTAAGAGACTGAGGCAGGATTTGAATTTCGGTCTTCCTTGAGTCCAGGTCTAGCACTCTGTCCATTAGGCCACCATTTAGCTTCTTGATTACCTCTAGTAACAGGGAATTCATTACTTCATTCAGTACCTTTCCACTGTCAGTTCTAATTGTTACATTGTTCTTTATGTTGAGCCAAATCTGACTCTGTATAATTTCTATCTACTGGTTCTAGTTCTGTCCTTGGGGGCAATAAGGAACAAGCCTTTTCTTCCATGATAGACCTTTAAATATTTGAATGCAATTTTCACATCTGCCTTTAGTCTTTTCTTCTCTAGACTAAACATTCCTGTTCTGAAGAGTTATATGAAGTGATACAGAGTGAAGAAAGTAGAATTAAAACAACAATATACATACTGACTAAAGCTATGTAAAAAGCAACCAAATCTGGAAAAATATGTAGAAGAAAATGAGTTCAGAAGGGGACACCTAAGCAAACAGTTCATTTTTGTCAACATCATACTAACACTGATATACACATTTAAAAATAAATGATAAATAGTGGTGTTTATGGTTCATCTTTTATTCCTGTTTGTTTCTGTTAGTAATTATTAAGTTTGGAATACTTTGGGAGAAAAGAAAACAATCATGACTAATTCCTTGCACTGTTCCTCATATGGCATAGTTTTAAGACCCCTCATTCTCCCAGTTGACCCGCTCCCTTTGGATGTGCTCCAGTTTGCCACTAATCTTCTTAAAACACAAACAATTTAAATGATGACCACAGTAATGTAGAGGGGGAAAAACAGTTAAAAACCTTAAGAAATCTGATCAATGCAATGGGCAATCTTGACTCTAAAAGACCAATGATGAAACATATTGTTCTGCTTTCCTCAAACAGATGGTGGACTAGCGGTGTGGAATGAAGATATGTTAACTGACATGGACAACGTGTTGGTTTGTTTTACTTAATTATACTTTTTTGTTATGGGGTGGATCTTTTGGGGGGAAGTGGGATCAATGGGAAGTGATACTGATAAAAAAAAGAATCAATAATACTTCAAAAAGAAAGGAAGAAAAGAAGGAAGGAAGGAAGAAGGGAGAGAGGGAGGGAAGGAAGGAAAAGATGTAGTAGAAAGGAACAGTGGACCTGGATCATAGATCAAGAGCTATAAGGAACTTCAGAGGCCATCTAGTCCAATCCCTTCATTTTACAGGTAAAGAAACTGAGGTTCAGGGATATTAAGTGACTTAGCCAAGGTTATATAGGCAATAAGTGTAAGTAACTGCTCTGGAAAATAACAGAGTAAGATGTTTGGAACAAGGCTACCTCCTTACATACATCTTAAAAAACAGTCAATAGAAATGTCAAATTGTTGGTTGGGGTAAAGGAATGGATCTGAAAAATATTAAATAAAAAAATCAGCCAAAATAGAAATCGAGCAAAACGAAGAGAGCCAGCAAAATTTTTAAAAATACTATGGAGCAAATGAATTATCTAATGCACTAGGAGCAACACATATGGAACAAGAGAAGGTGGGCGGCATTTCAAAGAGGCATCATTACACAGCTAAATGGAACATTCCAAGAAAATGAGCAAGATAAACACTAGTAACAAAGGCACAAGTCCCTCTGAAATAAGGCTTTGTCCAAAGTCACCGACGATCTCTTCATGGCCAGATCTAATAATGACTTGCTCTCAGTCCTCATCCTTTCTGGCTTTTCTGCAGTATTTGATGCTTCTGATCACCTTCTCCTCTCTCTAGGTTTTCCTGGTTTTGCTCGCTCTTGGTTTTCCTCCCTATCTGACCATTCCTTTTTAGTCTCCTTTGCTGAATCATTATCCATGTTGTATCTGTTAGCTATGAATGTACTCCAAGGCTCTATCCCTGGTCCTTTTCTCTTTCTTTCTATACTCTATCATTTGGCAGATCCACCTCATCATCTCTATGCAAGTGATGCACAAATCTATTTATTCCAGCCTTGTCTGTCTATGGAATTCCACATCACAAACAATTGGATATTCCAATGGCATAGTGAACATAAAACATTAAAAACTCAACTTGTCTTTTCCCCCAAAATTACTATTTGTTGACTAGTTGAACTTAAAAAAAAAAAAACTACGAGAGGAACTGAAGTTATAATTAAGAGATGCTAAAAAATATGGCCTCTGACATTTACTAGTTATGTGACCCTGGGCAAGTCACTTAACCTTGTTTCCTTAGTTTCCTCATCTGTAAAAATGAGTTGGAGACGGACATGGCAAACTGCTCCAGTATCTTTCCAAGAAAACCCAAATGGATTCACGAAGAGTTGGATATGACTGAAGCAACAACAACAATATGGGGAGGAAATAATATAGAAAGAAAACAGACAATGTGGAAAAGATAACACTGATTACAAGGGTTAACACAGATCAACTGGGACAAATATCAGTTTAGAAAATAACCAAATTGGGAAGATTATAGGATCAAGTTATACAGGGTGTCCCTAAAGTCTGGACACATAGGACATCTCATTAACTATGCATATTTTCAAGAAATTAAATGAATGAAATTTTCAACAACATTTTAATTAGCGTAAATTTTAGCCATGACAATTTCATATGGAATAAAAGCTTTCATTAGAAAATTGAAAACTATTTTCCATATTAATGAGATTAATTTAATTATTGAAAACTATTTTCCATATTAATGAGATTAATTTAATTAATGAGGTTTCCTATGTCTTCCTATGAAATCTCATTTATGCTAATTAAATAAAATGTTGTTGAAAATTTCATTCATTTCATTTCTTGAAAATGTGCATTTTCTGTGTCCAGACTTTAGGGACACCCTTGTAGATCTCAAAGATAGATCACAGTGCAACAAGCTTAGGAATGCTGACATCCCAGAAAATGGAGAGAAAAGAAATACTCTAAATTCTAGGATGTACACTAAAACTTTCTAGAATTATCCAGAATAAGCTGTGACATACAAAGGGAAAAAATACAGAGGACTCTGGCAAAGACAGATCCTAGATTCAGCGCTATTGGACACTTTACAGTTGAACTTCAAGATTATAAGTTAAGGAAAAACATCAAGCTGTAAGAAGAAATACAGAAATTGCCTACCAAAGAACATTCATCATATTGGACTTCTCAGTAAGGACAAAGGGCAATTAAAAGACCTGGAATATAGCATAAACAAAATTTAAAAGCATGGATTTCCTCATTATCTACCCAATAAAGCTCAATATTGGTTTTGAAGCAAGCAATAAGCATTTGAAAGTCTACCAGTTTAAAAGATTTGCAGAAAGAAATATCCACTTCAAGGAAATCTTCCAAAAAAAGCTAAGTCTTTGGGCCTCTTCAAAAGTACTTAAAACAATTCACACTTCTTAGATCAAGATAAATCATTTGTTAATGTAACCCATGTGTCAACTAAAGACAGACTAGGTTCAGTCCTGGAGACTTAACTGAAAATAGCACCATGGCTTGAGTCCCCACCCAAGAATCTACTCTCTAGAAACATCTGAATTCTGCTTGTTTCTAGGTTATTCTAGTTAGTTCATCAGTTAGCAGCCAAGGCAACCAATGAAAGCAGAAACATATTTATTACAAACAGATAAGAATATAAATGGAATCAGACTGAAGTACAGTAGCCAAGAACAAATTGCCAATAGCCATAAGAACAATCTCTCCAATGTGGGTAGAGGTGGAGAATTTGAGAATTAATTAAATTAATTATTTAATTTATTAAATTAATTACTTGGGGAATTTAATTTCTTTGGGAAAGACTGAATTGGTATCACCTCTCAGTCTTGGGCCTCCTTGCTTCTTGCTTCCTGTAGGAGCAAGACCCCGTGGTGCTCAAATCCAGGCCGTGTCCCCCTTTCCCCAGGCACAGTCTCCTCCCCATTCCTACCAAGGAGTTCTGGCAAAGGGGCAAAATAGGAGGGTATCCTGGATTGGGAGAATGGCAGATTCAAGAGACTAAGAAGGCCTCAGATACTTGGGCCCTTGAGAGACTCACAGAGATCTCAGATTTGGAAATCTCAAGTCTGCTTTTTTTAGGAGACAAGAGAATTTGGGTTCCTGAAACCCAAAGACCTTGGTTAGCAAGAAAGTCTGAGGGTGGGGTCCAATAGCCCATTCCTCCATTGCTGCCACTGCCACCTTTTCCCTCCTAGACAAATTTCCTAAGTTACTGGCCTTTGGCTCTCCTTCTCTCTCTCTCTCTCTCTCTCTCTCTCTCTCTCTCTCTCTCTCTCTCCCCTGCCTTCTTCCATTAATCTTTAGCCTATAACACGGTGGGAAATAATCTCTGTAAAATGAATAGGTTGAACTAGATAGATAGCCACTGAGGGCCCTTCCAACTCTATATTTTTTCTTTCCTTTTTTTTGGAGACAATCAAGGTTAAGTGACTTGTCCCACACAGCTAGTAAGTGTCTGAGGCTAGATTTGAACTCAAGTCCTCCCAACTTCAGGGCTGGTGCTACCACCTAGCTACCCCTAGGAGCTTTTTTTTTTTCTATTATCATCCTACATACCCTGGCTTCTTCCTACCTTTGTAGGCTCCTTACATCTTAGTCCTCTCCACATAGCCTGTGATACAGTGACACTGGCTTCCTTACTGTTCCTCATCCATCTCCCAACTCCAATCATTTTCACTCTCTCCCATGACTGGAACTCTCCCTCCTCATCTTCATTTCCTTCCTAACATCGACTACATTTCCACCTTCTGTAAAAGCCTTTCCCAGTCCTTCTTACTCTTCTTTTTTTTATTTTTTTGCTTTTTGGAGGGCAATTGGGGTTAAGTGACTTGCCCAAGGTCACACGGCTAGTTTTTGTGTTAAGTGTCTGAGTTGGGATTTGAACTTAGGTCCTCCTGACTCCAGGGCCAGTGCTCTATTCACTGTGCCACCTAGCCTCCCCATCCTTCTTACTCTTAATGTCTTCCCTCTGAGACTACTTCCAATTGGTCCCATATACATCTTGTTTATATATAGTTGTTTGTATGTTGTCTCCTCCCCCCACTTCTTGGACTATGAGTTTCTTGAGAGCAGGAACTGACCTTTGCCTCTTTTTTTTTTTTTTTTGTATCCCTAGCACTTAGCATAGTATCTGGCACACGTTGCCATTCAGTTGTTTTTCAGCTGTTTTCTTGGCAAAGATACTGGAGTAGTTTGCTTCTCCAGCTCATTTTAAAGATAAGGAAACTGAAGCAAACAGTGTTAAATGACTTGCCCAGGGTCACACAGCTTGTAAGTGTCTGAGGCCAGATTTGAACTCAGGAAAATCAGTTTTCTGACTCCAGGCCAGCACTCTATGCACTATGGCACCACCTAGCTGCACCTGGTACACCGTAGGTGCTTAATAAATGCTTGTTGTCTGACTGCTGCAACACTCACATATTTGGACTCCTAACAGTACTACCTGGATTTGTCTGACATGAATCCTGTCCTTGCAAGAAATTTTTCCTCCACCATCTCCTCTCATCTCAAAGAGAAGCCATTTCCTTTAATCACTACACTGACAATAAGAGAGAAACAGAGAAGAAAAAGGGGAAGAGAATGAGGAGAGAGAATAGTGGGAGCAAAGTAATCCTAGAATAAAGCTATTATATTTGATAAAGGGGAGGTTCAAGATGAAGATATCTATCTAGTTACCAATATAGAATGGAAGAGCCAAAGAGCAATTTTAGTCTGATTGCTTTTTTTTTTTTTTTGTAGAGATAGTATGGTACAGGAGAAAGAGCACTGGACACTTTGTCTCTTCTTATGTGACCTTGGGTAAGTCACTTGATTTCCTGGGCTTCAGTTTCTACATCTGTAAAAATGAAGGTGTTGGTCCCTGAGATTGCTTTCTAGGTCTAAATCTATAATCCTGTTAAATGATGCAAATTGAAATGAGTAGAGCTGGATTCATATCTGCACATGTTAGCTACAACTATACATTAAAAAACAACAAATCAGAGTTAGAAGAACCTTGTATGGAAATGAAAAGAGACAGAGCAAATTAATTTCTTTTGTTTTCTGTTCATTTTCTTGGTTCTACTTTGTCAAATGCTAGAAGTTCTATGTAATATTTTGTTGTGTACTTTGTATTTTATTTGATTGTCTTTATTGTTGGTGGCTCTTTGGTTCATCATAAACTTTTTTAAAAATAAGGATGCTCTACTTCTCTTTAACTATACAACCCCCTGCCCACCGCCACTCAAATCAGGACTTTAACCAGGACTGTGATGCCGACATACAGGACTCAAAATTGCATGGGTGTCTACTGCTAACGTCATGCATGTACCCCTTCCTGCCACCCCACAGTCAGTAAGGCAATGATCTCTCTGGGAGAAAAGCCAGAAATATCCACCCTATACTTTAGGGTATGTCCATGAGGTCAGGACCAGTCAATACTTGGTGTTGCTGCCTTGGTTCTGGAAAAGAACTCAAGCCAGCCTCTAATGTAAAGCAGCCTCTTGGCATCTCTCTCTCTCTCTCTCTCTCTCTCTCTCTCTTCCTCTTCAGACTTGTGCTCTTCCGAGCTCCTCTCTCTCTCTCTCTCTCTCTCTCTCTCTCTCTCTCTCTC
>NW_027185809.1:31185516-31186029 GCF_028583685.1 Petaurus breviceps papuanus
GTGGGAAATAATCTCTGTAAAATGAATAGGTTGAACTAGATAGATAGCCACTGAGGGCCCTTCCAACTCTATATTTTTTCTTTCCTTTTTTTTGGAGACAATCAAGGTTAAGTGACTTGTCCCACACAGCTAGTAAGTGTCTGAGGCTAGATTTGAACTCAAGTCCTCCCAACTTCAGGGCTGGTGCTACCACCTAGCTACCCCTAGGAGCTTTTTTTTTTCTATTATCATCCTACATACCCTGGCTTCTTCCTACCTTTGTAGGCTCCTTACATCTTAGTCCTCTCCACATAGCCTGTGATACAGTGACACTGGCTTCCTTACTGTTCCTCATCCATCTCCCAACTCCAATCATTTTCACTCTCTCCCATGACTGGAACTCTCCCTCCTCATCTTCATTTCCTTCCTAACATCGACTACATTTCCACCTTCTGTAAAAGCCTTTCCCAGTCCTTCTTACTCTTCTTTTTTTTATTTTTTTGCTTTTTGGAGGGCAATTGGGGTTAAGTGACT
>NW_027185809.1:31186129-31195547 GCF_028583685.1 Petaurus breviceps papuanus
TTTTTTTTTTTTTTTTGTATCCCTAGCACTTAGCATAGTATCTGGCACACGTTGCCATTCAGTTGTTTTTCAGCTGTTTTCTTGGCAAAGATACTGGAGTAGTTTGCTTCTCCAGCTCATTTTAAAGATGAGGAAACTGAAGCAAACAGTGTTAAATGACTTGCCCAGGGTCACACAGCTTGTAAGTGTCTGAGGCCAGATTTGAACTCAGGAAAATCAGTTTTCTGACTCCAGGCCAGCACTCTATGCACTATGGCACCACCTAGCTGCACCTGGTACACCGTAGGTGCTTAATAAATGCTTGTTGTCTGACTGCTGCAACACTCACATATTTGGACTCCTAACAGTACTACCTGGATTTGTCTGACATGAATCCTGTCCTTGCAAGAAATTTTTCCTCCACCATCTCCTCTCATCTCAAAGAGAAGCCATTTCCTTTAATCACTACACTGACAATAAGAGAGAAACAGAGAAGAAAAAGGGGAAGAGAATGAGGAGAGAGAATAGTGGGAGCAAAGTAATCCTAGAATAAAGCTATTATATTTGATAAAGGGGAGGTTCAAGATGAAGATATCTATCTAGTTACCAATACAGAATGGAAGAGCCAAAGAGCAATTTTAGTCTGATTGCTTATTTTTTTTTTTGTAGAGATAGTATGGTACAGGAGAAAGAGCACTGGACACTTTGTCTCTTCTTATGTGACCTTGGGTAAGTCACTTGATTTCCTGGGCTTCAGTTTCTACATCTGTAAAAATGAAGGTGTTGGTCCCTGAGATTGCTTTCTAGGTCTAAATCTATAATCCTGTTAAATGATGCAAATTGAAATGAGTAGAGCTGGATTCATATCTGCACATGTTAGCTACAACTATACATTAAAAAACAACAAATCAGAGTTAGAAGAACCTTGTATGGAAATGAAAAGAGACAGAGAAAATTAATTTCTTTTGTTTTCTGTTCATTTTCTTGGTTCTACTTTGTCAAATGCTAGAAGTTCTATGTAATATTTTGTTGTGTACTTTGTATTTTATTTGATTGTCTTTATTGTTGGTGGCTCTTTGGTTCATCATAAACTTTTTTAAAAATAAGGATGCTCTACTTCTCTTGAACTATACAACCCCCTGCCCACTGCCACTCAAATCAGGACTTTAACCAGGACTGTGATGCCGACATACAGGACTCAAAATTGCATGGGTGTCTACTGCTAACGTCATGCATGTACCCCTTCCTGCCACCCCACAGTCAGTAAGGCAATGATCTCTCTGGGAGAAAAGCCAGAAATATCCACCCTATACTTCAGGGTATGTCCATGAGGTCAGGACCAGTCAATACTTGGTGTTGCTGCCTTGGTTCTGGAAAAGAACTCAAGCCAGCCTCTAATGTAAAGCAGCCTCTTGGCATCTCTCTCTCTCTCTCTCTCTCTCTCTCTCTCTTCCTCTTCAGACTTGTGCTCTTCCGAGCTCCTCTCTCTCTCTCTCTCTCTCTCTCTCTCTCTCTCTCTCTCTCTCTCTCTCTCTCTCTCTCTCTCTCTCTCTCGCTCTCTCTCTCTCTCTCAGACTCTATTTCCCAGCTCCGCAGCCAGCAGAGGGGGTCTCAAATGCTTCATGATGAATAGGGACCTGGTTTCCATCAGTCCCGGTGTCTTTGCCAGTCTTTACCAAGTGGGGACTGTTTACTTTCCTGCACAGCAGCAGATCTGGGGTCTCAGACAAAACCCCAGGGGTTAGTGATCCAGATCCTACATGTGCCCAAGAAATCTCTCTCCCAGGCACCAAGGCCAAGGTAAGAGTGCCAACCCTGTGGGGAGGCAGAGACAGAACCAAGGATAGAACCCACAGTGCCAAAGTCTCCAGCCTGCCTTGGAGCTTAGTAACTATGAAAGCATTGCATGCTCAGTGGTTCAACAGGCTAGCCATCCCATTCTTGGGGAGCATCTACTCAGCCTGCACTGCAACTGGCCATTCAGCTACCACGACCCTAGATAGAGCTCCTTATCACAGCTAGCTTTGCCTTGCCTAGGAAAACCAAGTCAAATCTTCAGTCTTAGCAGTCTTCAACAGAGCTGGGCATACTCATAATGAGATCTCTGTTTTGCTACATTTTCTTCATTCCTTGGTTTCATTTCTTTAACATCTCACAGTCAGCATGTCAGTGATATAATTTTTATAGAAATATATGTACCAGGTCTAGAGTCAGAAAGACCTGTGTTCAAATCCAACCTCAGATACTTATTGACTGTGTGACCCTGGGCAAGTCACATAACCCTGTTTGCCTCGGTTTCCTCATCTGTAAAATGAGCTAGAGAGGAAATGGCAAATCACTCCAGTATGTTTGCCAAGAAAAACCCAAATGGGGGCACCTAGGTGGTGCAGTATATAGAGCATTGGCCCTGGAGTCAGGAGGTCCTGAGTTCAAATCCGGCCTCAGACACTTAACACAAAAACTAGCCGTGTGACCTTGGGGAAGTCACTTAACCCCAATTGCCTTCCCCCCAAAAAGAAGCAAAAAAAAAAAAAAGAAAACCCCAAATGGTGTCATGAAGAGTCAGACACAACTACAAAATGACTGAACGACAACACCACTCTGCTGCCCTGGTCAGATCATATCTAGAATATTGTATTTACTTCTGGATACCACATTTTCAGAAGGATGTTGAAAGGCTGGAGAGCGTCCAGAGGAGGGCCTCCTGAATGTTAGAAGTCCTTGATATCATGTCATATGAGAACAAGTTGAAGCTACTAGGAAAGAGAAGACTCAGAGGGTACACGATGGCTACTTCCAAATATATTGTCATGTGGATGATTTGCTCTGTTTGGCACAAGAGGGAAAAACTAGAAGTAATAAGTGAAAGTTATAAAGAGGAAAATTCAAGCTTGGGAGGGAAAACACCTAACAATTTAGGCTGTCCACCACCATTGGAGGACATTGAGCATAGTAAATTGACGACTACTGAATGAAAATGTTGCACTGAACATGTGTAGATTGTGCTTGGCACCCCCTGAGATCCTCTTCAAAACTGAGATTCTGTGATTTTGATTCTTAGCAATCATGTCTTCCATCTACAGCTTCTTTGAGATGATTATCCTACCCAGGTTACAAGTCCTTCTTGTAATTACTCTTTTTTCCCTTTCTTTTCCCCTGATTATCTATTTTTAACAATTCATTAAATATTTCCCAATTACAGGTAAAAAATTTTAACAATTTAAAAAAATTTTGAGTTCCAAATTTTCTCCCTTCCTCCACCACCCATTGAGAAGGTAAACAATATGATATTAATTTTACATGTGAAATCATTACTTTTCTATAGCAAAGCAGCTAATAGAATTCCCTGTATCCCTTCCTCCTACACACACATATGTTTATATGTAGCCATTTAAACATGAATCATCAGTGAACCTCCCACCAGCCATCCAATCTCTCAAGTTCTTGCTTTAGTCTCCTGGAATGACATTATTTTCTAGATCTAATCAGTCTCTTTATTTTGTTCCCACTTCAGCCCTCATCCAATCCAGATGTCTAACTCTAATTTTTCTTGGACCAGGCTCACTTGCAGAGTCTCTAACAGGGTAGGGAGTAATGGAGGGCAAGAACTGGCTTTTAATAAGAGTACTGAACCCATCCAAAAGGATAGGGGAAGGTCCTAGTATTTGTCCCATCAGCTATAGACTGGGGGATGATGGAAAGAATGACCTAAGCAACCATATTTGATTCCTTGGCAAAGCTTCATACTTGTTTATCTTCATTGGGGAGCAGAAAAATCTACATCCAGAAAGCCCAGTCCATGAACAGATAGGAAATGACTAAATTTGGTTGATTAAGGTTGTTCTTGTCAAATTCTTAGGAAAAGTCATTCAGCAGACACCCTGTCTGATTGGTGCTTCCAAACCCTGTCCTCTTCCCTGAATATTCCAACTTCAGCCTTAGGCAGGTTCATTCTTCCATTTCTGAGTGGTATCCGCTACATTCCTCTGAACTGCTTTCCCCCAATACATGACCAGGGTTCCATCATTATACTACTACACTGCCCCCAAGCAATTGTGGTTTAGGAAGCAATACCTGAAGTCTTTTTTTTAAATATATTTTGTTGTTGCTGTTGTTTTGGAGGGGGGAGGGAGGGGCAATTGGGGTTAAGTGACTTGCCCAAGGTCATACAGCTAGTAAGTATTAAGTGTCTGAGGCTGGATTTTAACTCAGGTCCTCCTGACTTCAGGACTGGTGCTCTATTCACTGTGCCACCCAGCCGCCCCAATACCTGAAGTCTTACAGTCACTAGAGAGTGCATCATGATATATCAGTGTGGAGATGAGGTCGATTTGTCTACACCATCATCTCTCAATAGTCTTCCTCTTTTTCTACCCCTCCTTATAGCCTGGAATTCCAGTCCATTCTTACCTTGACAATGAGTATGATTCAGTCTCTTGTACCCTTGGGGACATTCCACTTGACCATTTTCAATCACTGGGAAAGCTGGGGAGCAAGAAAATAGGTTTAATCAAGAATATTCAACATTTAATTCATGTTACAATCTATTGCAATACAAACTCAATTGTTTCTAAGACACTATTTCTCTCCTGAGCTTTAGTCCCACATGTCTAATAGCCTGCCGGACATCTCCAACTCAACATGTTAAAAATTGAATTCAATTATGCGTCTCTCTAAACTACAAGTTCTTAACCTGAGATTTGAACACAGGCTTTAAAATATTTTGGTAACTATATTTCAATATAATTTATTTCCTTTGTAATTCCATGTATTTTATTTTATGCATTTAAAAGCATGGATCCCTCCGAGGGGATCCATAGACTGCCAGAAAGGTCCATAAAAAGTTAAGAATCCCTGCCTCAAACTTACCTCTTCTCCTAATTTCTCTAGTTCCATTGAAAGTATCACTCTCCTCCCAGTCACCCAGGTTTGTGACCACAGATTCACCTTCAACTCTTCTTCACTCACCCTCAACCTCCTCCTACTTCATATCCAGTCAAATGCCAAGTCTTGTCAATTCTCCATCAATCTCTCTTTTTTTTAATTTTTTTTTCTTTTTGGAGGGGGGAAGGTAGGGAAATTGGGGATAAGTAACTTGCCCAAGGTTACAAGGCCAGGTGTGTGTGTGTGTGTGTGTGTGTGTGTGTGTGTGTGTGTGTGTGTGTGTGTGTGTGTGTGTGAAGTGTCTGAGGCTGGATTTGAACTCAGGTCCTCCTGACTCCAGGGCTGGTGCTCTATTCACTGTGCCACCTAGCTGCCCCCCTCAATATCTCTTGCACCTATTTCCTTCTCTTTCTACACATTGCAACCACCTTAATTCAGGTCCTCATCACCGTCTCATCTGCATGGAACTGTCCCAGGGATCAGAGGATTTAAGTTTAATTTCTAGCTCTGATATTTATTACCTGGGAGGGTCATTTAGTTTCCTTGGATCTCCATTTCCTCCACTGTAAAATGTGGAGCTTGGATTAGATGCCTTTGAGGACCATTCTGAATTTAAGACCCTATGATTCTTTCAATAGCCCTCTAATTGGTCTCCCTCCATCTAGTTTCTCAGTGCTCCAACATCCTCCATATATCTGCCAAATTGATATTCCTAAATCACAGATCTGACCATGTCATCCCTGCTCAAAGAACTTCAATTACCCCCATTGCCTCCAGGATAAACTTTATTAAACTACTTTGTTTTTTAAAGCCTTTTCCAATCTGGCTTCAGCTGACCTTCCTAAGCTGTCTGTACATTACTCCCTTGCATGATCTCTAGGTTCTAGCTCTGTGACTTTGCAAAGGCTGTCCCCCATGCCTCAAATGATCCCTGCTTCACCTCCACCTCTGGGAACCCCAACCTCCTTTCAAAGTTCAACTCAAACACCACCTTTTCCAAGAAGACTTTCCTAAATTCTCCCAAATGTCAGTCTCACTCCACCTCCATTCATTTTGTATTCATTTTCTATACATACTATATAAGTATACATACTTACTGTGTTTCCCCGATAATAAGACACTGTCTTATTAAATTTTTTGGACAGAAAAACACCAGAGGGCTTATTTTCAGGGGAGGGCTTATTTTAATGAACATTGACAGCAATCTTAATAAACAGGTAAATGTGAACAAAAAAATGTACCTTTATTCAATAAGCAAATCACTGGGGAAGAACAGGATGACGCGCTCACTGCTGCAGCTCTGATTGGATGCAGCTCGGAGCGCGGCGTGCGTTTCACGGCGGGGGGGAGAAGGTGCATACAGAGGGTACCATAATGTAGCGTGTAGCGCAGGGGATCACCTTCACTACAGTAGCAATCTCAATAGGGCTTATTTTCGGGGGAGGGCTTATTTTAGAGGAATCTTACACAGTAAGGGGAGGGCTTATTTTCGGGTATCTGTGAACATGTTGTATCTACATTCCCCTCCCCCACTCTCAGTAGAATGTAAGCCTCTTGAGAGCAGGGACTGTTTCGCTTTTGTATTTTAATCCCAAGGGCATAGCATGTAGTATGCAGCACAGAATATATACTTAATTGTTATTTGATTGAATTGTTGTTGTTTGGTTCATATAGGAAATTTCAGCAGTGGCCAGGAGCTGTCCACAGGCATCACTCATATTGGAGAGAAAGAGGTGGCAGAGTTAGACTGAAATGCTATGGGTCAAAGGGTATCCATAAGATTCACTGCACTGAGTGAATCAGATTGGGATAAACCACCCTTTTATGAACTCCTTGAACTCATTCCTAACTGAAGATCACCAGTTCCTCTTTTGTCCTTTGGACAGTGACAGTCTCATGTTGCTGATTCATAGTTTCTAGACTTTGAATAGTCCTCCTGCCTCTGGCCCTTGCCTATCTGTAATTATGTGACAATGGACTCCGCTGCCTTATACAACCTTTCCCTTGCTTCTGACCCTCTGACTGCAAAAGAATCTGTGATGAAGACAGTTTTGCTTAAACCAAGATGCCCTGCCAGCATCATAGCACCCACAATCATATCATCTGAGCCATAAGCTTTAGCCTCATCCACAGTGTGGATATAGAGGGAACAGTACACTACATTTAGGAAGAAGGATCTGAGATGAAGTGATCCTTCCTCTAAATGAAGTGCACAGAAATACTATCTGATCTGAGGAAGCTAGTGGAAACCATATGTGATTATTATTGGCATATTTAATTCAGTCAATCAATTTGTTTATTCAATGAACATTTGTTAAGAGTCCATTATGGAGGCAGAGTCAAGATGGTGAATTAGGGGCAGCACTCAGCTGAACTCTCCTAACATTCTCCTCCAAACAACTTTAAAACAATGCCTCAAATAGAATTTTGGAGTGTCAAGTCAAGAAAAAATTGGGATGAGATATTTTTTTCTGGCTTAAGAAAGCTTAAGAGGTAGACAGGGGAAGTCTATAACACTAGGGTAGAGGAAAGGAGGTAGTCTGTTTGAAGCACACATGCATGACAGCAGCAACAGAGGCTGCAGCAGCTTCAGGAGTTCTCAGTCCAGAGATGGTAAGGGGGCCAGAAAACTGCTCAGAAAGAGATTAGAAAGGATCTTTTCCTGGCACTGGATACAACTTGTACTGATTGGCAACTCTATTGACCATGCTAAGTTCTGGGTTGCCATTCCAGGGCAGAGAGGAACTCTAGTGGTTGGTCACAGGGGAGCAAGGGCCCAGATCACAGTATCAAAGCAGAGTGCTAGTACATGCATCTGCAAAGACTAAAGGCCCTTCCTTAGCAAATACCAGAGTGAGGACCAAGAGAGCAGTGACCATACCTCTCCCAGGATCATACCACCTTGGAAGTACTAAAAACTTGCAGATTCCCAGAGCTAGCTCTGAAAATAGTAGCACAAAAAAAGCCTGAATACTGCCTCATCACTCCTCTGTGAGCCAAGTCTAACTTTAACATAAAATTTAAAGTCAATAAAAGGCTTTAAAATGAGCAAAGAAAAAAAATGACTATAAAGATTTACTGTGATGGCAGGTAAGACTAAGACAAAAACTCAGAAGACAACAATGTAAAAATAGCTACCAAAAAAAAAAGTCTCAAAGAAAAATTTTAATTGGACCCTGGAAGAATTAAATAAAGAGCTAAGATTTGTAAAGGAAAAGAAATGAGAGCGATGCAAGAAAATTGTGAAGATTATTAACAATTTGGTAAAAAGAGGCATAAAAAATACTGAAGAAAATGATACCTTCAAAAGCAGAATTGGCTAAATGGGAAAAGAGGTACAAAAGAGGTACAAAACCTCACTGAAAAAAATAATTCCTTAAAAATTAGAGTTGGGCAAATAGAAGCTAATGATTTCATGAGACATCAAGAAACAATAAAACAAAGCCCAAAAATGGGGAAAAAAGAGAAAACGTGAAATATCTCATTGGAAAAACAACTAACCTGGAAAAGACATTGAGGAGAGATAATTTTAAAATTATTGGACAACTTGAAAGCCATGATCAAAGAAAGAATCTAGACATTATATTTCAGAAAATTATCAAGGAAAATTGACCCCAAATCCTAGATCCAGAGGGTAAAAGCAGAACACAGTGCTCACCTCCTAAAAGAGATCCTAAAAGAAAAATGAAAACTCCCAGGAATATTATAGTCAAATTCCAGAGATCCCAGGTCAAAGAGAAAATTCTTCCAGCAACCAGAAAGAAGTAATTCAAATATTGTGAAGCCACAGTCAGGAATACACAAGATTTAGTGGCTTCCACTTTAAAGGATCAGAGGGCTTGGAAAATGATATTCTGGGAGGTAGGATTACAACCAAGAATAACCTACCCAGCAAAACTGAGTATAATTCTTCAGGTGAAAAATGAATAGTAAATAAAATAGAGGTTTTTCAAGCATTCCTGATGAAAAGACAAGAGTTGAATAGAAACTCTGACATTCGAAGAGAAGATTCAAGAAAAGTATAAAAAGGTCAACATGAAAGAGTAATTATAAGGAACTCAATAAAGTTAAACTTTTTACATTCCTCCATGGAAGGATGATACATATAACATGTAATAACTTTCTCATTATTAGGGCAGTTAAAAGTTTATCGAGACAGAGGTCATGGGTTTGAGTCAATTATGGAAGAATGATATCTAAAAAAAGGGATGCACTAGGAGAAGTGGAAGGGAGAGGAAGAATGGAGAAAATCTTCTCACATAAAAGAAGAGCTTTTACAATACAGTGGATGGCAGTCAATTCTTGAACCCCATTCTCATTGGAAACAGTTCAAAGAAGGAAGACTATATACACACTCAGTTGTGTGTAGAACAGTTCGTATAGAAATGTAACTTGCCCAATAGGAAAATAGGAGAGAAAGTAGAGGAGGGGATGATAAAAGGGAGGGTAGATTAAGGAAGGCAATGGTTAGAAATAAAATAGGCTCTTAAGGAAGGACTGGAAAGAAGGAGAGAGAGAGAAAGAGAGAGAGAGAGAGAGAGAGAGAGAGAGAGAG
>NW_027185809.1:31195647-31208673 GCF_028583685.1 Petaurus breviceps papuanus
AGAGAGAGAGAGAGAGAGAGAGAGAGAGAGAGACAGCAACAGAGAGACAGCAACAGAGAGACAGCAACAGAGAGACAGCAACAGAGAGAGAGAGAGAGACAGCAACAGAGAGAGAGACAGCAATAGAGAGAGACAGCAACAGAGAGAGAGACAGCAATAGAGAGAGACAGCAACAGAGAGAGAGACAGCAATAGAGAGAGAGAGAGAGAGAGAGAGCGACAAAGAGAGAGAGACAGCGACACAGAGAGAGAGACAGCGACACAGAGAGAGAGACAGCGACAGAGAGAGAAGAAATAGGAATATAGTACAATCATCCAGCTCTGCCTTAGGAGAAGACAACAAGAATGATCAAATGTTGCTTAGAGAACACAGATTAATAGACTAACAGAGCTTTAGAGTTAGAAGATCATCTAAACAAATGCCACTGGCTTACAGCTGAGGAGATGGAGTCTCAGAAAGATGAAGTAATTTACTCAAAGTCTCATGGCTAGATAGTGGCAGGGACCTAGAATTCTATCCAGCAATCTCTCCACTACACCATGATGTCTTTCAGTGGCATTACTGACAGAATCTTTTCAAGGCAGTACATACATACATGCATACATACATTATTAACATATTATATAAAATACATTATACCCTATATCACTATATTATGTTATATAAAATTATATATTATATTTATACATACATATATTTTTATGTATTACATATATATCAATAAGTAAAATATGAATAATATTCAAAGTGAATTTGAGATTTTAATAGGAGGCAAACACAAGTTCATATTAATAAAGCACTTAATAAGTACTTACTATATGCAAAGCACTGTGCTAAATGCTGGGAATATAAATAGAAAAGTGAGACAATCACTGGTCTCAAGAATTTCCCATTTTGATGGAGACAACAATAATGGAAGAATTCAGCTTCAAGTCCAATGAAGTCCCCTGACCATTAGGTTGCAGTGGCAAAGCAGAGTTTAATGCCTTTTCTTTCAAAAGAAAACCATACACAAAGTAGAAGGGCTTGAGGAACAAACAGCTCCTTTTGACTTGGCTTCATAAACAGGACAAAATGTTCCTAGATGGTATGGAGGAAATAATTCAAGAAAGATACTGGTAAGGAAAAGATTCTAAGGAGGTAGACAGAACTGGGACCAGAATCAGGAGACTGGTGAGTATAAAAACATAACATAGCCAGGCATGGTGGTATAGGACTGCAATCACAGCTCCCAGGGCGGGTGATAGTGGTGGGGCTCTTGAGCCTGGGAATTCTGAGCTGCACTTGGATAAGCCAGTTAGTGAGTGAGACATCAATATAGTGAGCTCCCAGGAGCAGAGAGATGTCAGGTTGCCTATGGAGGGCCATACAGACACAGATTAGAAACAGAGTAAATCAAACTTCCCGGGAAAATGAATAGTGGTGGGGCGGCTAGGTGGCACAGTGAATAGAACACTAGCCCTGTAGTTAGGATGACCTGAGTCCAAATCCAGCCTCAGAAACTTAATACGTACTAGCCATGTGACCTTGGGCAAGTCACTTAACCCCAATTGCCCTGCCTTCCCTCCTCCAAAAAGAAAAAAAAGAAAATCATTATTGGGATCAGATTATGAGTAGCTCTTGCACTTCCAACTTGGGTGAGATAGGGAGAACAGGTCTTGAGAAAGAGAGAGAGAGAGAGAGAGAGAGAGAGCAGAGAAAAGGCAGGGCCTTACCTGAGCACTTCCAAATTCCCCTCCAATCAACTTTAGAATAATGCCTCAAATTGATTTCTGGAGTGGCAGAACCAGCTAAAGCTCAGGAGGTGGAGGTGGAACAATTTCCCAGCCCAAGACAACTTCAGAGGTTGGAAGGAAAGTTCTGTCTCAGAAGGGTAGTGACAAGACCCAGAGCCCAGTGCAACTCCACAGCTCAGGTTGCACCAGAGTACCAGTAGCAGGCATTGGAAGCAGTTCATCAGCTGCAGCAGCAACTTCTGGAGCTCTCAAAACACAAAGAGTAAGGGGGCCATACAATTGGTCAGAAGGGGACCACAGGGGACCCTTTGCTGACATTGGGTGCAGGACTCTGTTGTATTAAGCATATGAAGTTCCAGGTCACAGTCCCAGAGCTAAGAGAAGCACTAGCTTACTAGAGCTTGAGACCACAGGGGTACAAAGGTCCTTATTACAGTTCCAAGGAGGAAAAGAGTGCTTATGGTCATTCAGACCAAAGCACAGGCTAGGAGAGCAGTGACCCCATCTGTCAGATCCCCAGAACAAGCCCTGAAAACATTAGAACAAAAAGACCTGAAGCTAGGAATATTGCACCTCCATCCTGAGAGCAGAGCCCAACTTTAATATAAAGCTAAAAGTAAAGAAATAGTCTGGAAAATTAGCAAACAAACAAAAAAAGATCCTGACCATTGAAAGTTACTATGGTGACAGGGAAGATCAAGACACAAACTCAGAAGAAGACAATGAAGTCAAAATAACCATATGCAAATCTTCAAAGAAAAATGTGAATTGGAGGCAGCTACATGGAGCAATGGATAGAGCACCAGCTCTGGAGTCAGGAGGACCTGAGTTCAAATCCAGCCTCAGACACCTGATACTTAACTAGTTGTGTGACCCTGGCTAAGTCATTTAACCCCAAGTGCCTCATAAAAAAAAAGTTAATTGGTGACAGGCCCAAAAATTATTCCTAGAAGAGCTAAAAAAAAAAAAAGATTTTAAACATCAAATGAGAGATGTAGAGGAAAAATTGGGAGTGGAGGAATAAGCATGATGCAAGAAAATTACGGAAAGAGAGTCAACAGCTTGATAAAGAAGGCAAAAAAAGTAACACCTTAAAAAATAGAATTGTACAAATGGTGAAAGAGGCACAAAAATCCATTGAAGAAAACAATTCCTTAAAAATTAGAATTCAGCAAGTGGAAGCTAATGACTCCATGAGACATCAAGAAACAATAAAACAAAGTCAAAAGAAAAAGATTGAAGAAAATGTGAAATAAATCATCTGAAAAACAACTGACCTGGAAAATAGATCAAGGAGAGATAATTTAAGAATTATTGAACTACCTGAAAGCCATAATAAAAAAAAGTGCCTCATCTTTCAAGAAATTACCAAGGAAAACTGCCCGGACATCCTAGAATCAGAGGGTAAAATAAAAATTGAAATAATCCACTCACCATCTCCTGAAAGAGATCCCAAAATGAAAACTCTCAGGAATATTATAGCCAAATTCCAGAGCTCCCAAGTCAAGGGAAAATATTGTAATTTGCCAGGAAAAGAAAAAATAAAACTATTCAAATGTTGCAGAGCCACTGTCAAGATTTAGCTGATTCTACATTAAAGGACTGGAGGATTTGGAATGTGATATTCCAGAAAGCAAAAGAGCTAGAATTCCAACCAAGAATAACTTACACCGAAAAACTAAGTATAATCCTTGTGGGTGAGGGGAGAAGTAGGGATATTCAATGAAATAGAGGACTTTTAAGCATTCGTGATGAAAAGAACAGAACTGAATAGAAAAATTGACTTTCAAATACAAAACTCAAGAGAAGAATAAAAAGGCAAACATGAAAGAGAAATCATCAGGGATTCAATAAGGTTAAACTGTTTACATTCCTATGTGGCAAGATGATACTTGTCACTTCTAAGAACTTTGTCATTATTAGGACAGTTCGAAAGAGAACATCCACAGAGAACATAGGTGTGAGTTGACTATGATAGTATGATTTGAAATAAAATAAAATTAAGGAGTGAGAAGGAGGGATGCACTGAAATACAGGGGAGGAAGAGGTAGATGGTCTCATCTAATGATCTCATATAAAAGAATAAATGATCTCATATAAAAGAAACATGAGAAGAAGAATTTTTACAGTGGAGGGGAAAATAAGTGGGTGGCAGGTAATGCTTGAACCTTACTCTCATTGGAATTGGCTCAAAGAGGCAATAACATACACACTCAGTTGGTTATAAAAATCTATGTTCCCCTACAGGAAAGTAAGAGGGGAGGGGGATAAGAGAAGATGAGTGATAGAAGGGAGGGCAGATGGTGGGAGGTGGTGATCAAAAACAAAACAGACTTATGAGGAGGGACAGGGTAAAAGGAGAAAGAGAGAAAGAAGGATAAACAGAGGGAATAATAGGATAGAGATTAATACATAATTAGTAATCATAACTGTGAAATGAATGAGCTGAACTTACCCATAAAATGGAAGTGGATAGCAGGGTGGACTAAAAAACAGAATCTGACAATATGTTGTTTACAAGAAACACTCGTTTTTTTTTTTCATTTTTTCAAATGCTTTATTAACTTCTGATTTACATCATTCATTTTCACTAGATTTTGAGTTACACATTTTCTCCCCATTTTTCTCCTATCCACCACCCCAAAATAGCAGTCCCACAGGATATCCTCCAATCTACTCTCTCCCATATCTTCTCCCACACCTCCTTTGATTTTTCCAGTAGGGCCCCAGTGTCACAGGCACTTATTATATCTTATTTCCCAATTACACGTAAAGTAGTATTAATAATAGCATATATATATATATATATTTTTTTAAACATTTGATTTTAAAACTTTGAATTCCAGATTCATTCCCTTCCTCCTTTATCACTCGCCCTTACTGGAAAGATAAGCAGTTCAGTATAGGTTGTACATGTGTGGCTAATGCAAAACAATAACATAGTAGATATATTGTAAAAGACTGACTATATTTCCCTCCCTCCTATCCCACCTCCCACTAGTTCTATTCTCTGCTTTGATCTCATCCCTTTTCAAAAGTGGGTGCTTACAACTTCCCTCCCCCCCAGCCTGCCCTCCATTCCATCATCCCCCCTTTCATCCCCATCCCCCCACTCTCCTGTAGAGTGAGATACCCTATTTAGTGTGCATTTCATTCTCTCCCTGAGCCAAATTCAATGGGAATAAGGTTGACCCATTCCCTTTTGCCTTCCTATTCTTCCCCTCCATTGTAACCATTTTCCCTTGCCTCTTCTATATGAGATAGTTTACCCCATTCTGTCTCTCCCCGTCTCCTCTCATTTTATTCCTCTCTCACCTCTTAATTTCACCTTTTAAGTATCACCCCTTCCTGTTAAATTGGTCCTGTGCCCTCTATCTATGTCTACCTGTAAACATATGTAAACATATTCACATATGTATTCATATACCCATATACCTCCAATATAGACACACACATATATATATATGTATATATTCCCTTCAACTATTTTCATACTGAGAAAAGTTTCATCAGTTACAATTATAATTTTTCCATGTAGGAATGGTAATAATTCCACTTTCATAAGTTACTTATGATTTCTTTTACCTGTTTACCTTTTCATGCTTCTCTTGCTTCTTGTATCTGAATGTCAAATTTTCTATTCAACTCTGGTTTATTCATCAAGAATTCTTGAAAGTCCTCTATTCTACTTAAAGACCATATTTTCCCTCGAAACATGATACTCAGTTTTGCTGGGTAGGTGATTCTTGGTTTTAATCCCAGCTCCTTTGCACTCCAGAATATCATATTCCAAGCCCTTCAATCCCTCAATGTAGAAGCTGCCAGATCCTGAGTTATCCTGATTGTGTTTCCACAATATTCAAATTGTTTCTTCCTGGCTGCTTGTAATATTCTCTCCTTGATCTGGGAATTTTGGAACTTGGCTGTAATATTCCTAGGAGTTTTCTTTTTGGGATCTTTTTCAGGAGGTGATGGGTGGATTCTTTCAACCTCTATTTTGCCTTCTGCTTCTAAAACATCAGGGCAGTTTTCCTTGAGAATTTCTTGGAGGATGATTTTTAGGTTCTTTCTTTGATCATGGCTTTCAGGTAGTCCAATAATTTTTAAATTATCTCTCCTAGATCTATTTTCCAGGTCAGTGGTTTTTCCAATGAGATATTTCACATTGCCTTCTATTCTTTCATTTGTTTGGATCTGTTTAATAGCATCTTGATTTCTCATAAAGTAATTAGCTTACATTTGCTCCAATCTAATTCTGCTTTTGAAATTCTTTTTCCATTTGGCAAATTCATCTTTTTAAGGCATTCTTCTCCTCATTGCTTTTCTGAGTCTCTTTTGCCATTTGAGTTAGTCTGTTTTTTAAGGTATGATTTTCCTCAATCAGGCTGTTGACTCTCAATTTGTAATTTTCTTGCATTGTTCTTATTTCTCTTCCCAATTTTTCCTCCACTTCTCTTATTTTCTTCTTAAGGTCCTCTATGGCCTGTAACCACCTTGTATTTTCCTTTGATGTTTTTGGTGCAGGAGTTCTGAATTCACTGTCTTCCTCCTGTTCCATGCTTTGCTCCTTTTTGTCCCCAAAAATAGAAGTCTAATGTTGGGTTCTTTTGTTTGCTTTGTTTCCTTTGCCTGGGCATGTTGCCACTCAATTACTTGACTTTTGGTCTTTTTGCCACAGTAGGACTCTGCTACCAGACAGGGGAGCTTCTGTCCCAAATGCTGGGGTTTTCTCAGCTGCTGGAGGTATTAGTGGGGAGCCTTTACTGAAGCCTCCACATGCTCTGGCAAGCTGGACACACACCCCAGGACCTCCACCCTAGACCACAATCCAGATCCAAGCAGGTTAAAGCAAGAGTGATTACCCCTCAGACTGGTCGCTTGGTCCCCCTACATTCTGCAGGCCAGGAGCTGAAGCTGCCACAGGGTGGCTGCACCACAGCCCTCAGCGGCTTTTCGCCCTGGGGGAAAAAACCGAGGCACTCCCAACTACTGGGTCCCAAAGTCCATACTGCACTGATCTCTCACTTTGTCCTTCTCATCTATGTGTTGATAAATCTGGAAACAACTACAGCTGCTGCTGATCTGGAGTCCCTCCAGCTGGAGGCTGGTCAAGCCTGTCCTGGGGCTAAAACCTCGTGTGGAACTGGGCTCTGCTCCCAGAGCACTCCGCTGGCCACTTGCTGCCAAGCCTGCCAGGCTGTCCTCAGTGGGAGGTTAGCTTCTCTGTGTCATTTTGTGGGTTCTGTAGCTCCAAAGTTTGTTTAGAGTCCCCTTTTACATGAATTGGGGAAGGTGGAAGCTGGGAGCCAAGAGGAGGACCTGCTTCTACTCTGCCATCTTGACTGAAATCCCTTCCCCCCCCAGGAGAAAATTATAGACAAATTCCCCTAATGAATATCAATGCAAAATTTTACAATAAAATACTAGCAAGGACATTACAGCAATATATCACAAAGATCATACACTATGACCAGATGGAATTTAAACCAGGAATGTAAGGTTGGTTCAATATTAGGAAAAAATAGTATAATTGACCATATCAATAACAAAAAAAATTCTTATGATTATCTCAATAGAGGCAGACAAATCTTTTGATAAAATACAACATTTATTCCTTTTAAAAACACTGGAAAGCACAGGAATAAGTGTGGCTTTCCTTAAAATAATAAGTAATATCTATCTAAAACTATCAGCAAGTATCATCTATAACTGGGATGAACTAGGTCTTCCCAGTAAGATCAAGGATGAAGCAAGGAATGTCCATTATTGCCGCCATTATTCAATATTGCCCTAGAAATGCTAGCTATAGCAATTAGAGAAGAAAAGGAAATGGAATGAATTAGAATAAGCAATGAGGAAACAAAGCTATCACTCTTTTTTTTTTTAAGAAATTGGGGTTAAGTAACTTGCTCAAGGTTACATGGCCAGTTATTTTGTGTGGGTGTTAAATATCTGAGGCCAGAACCAATCCCGGGTCTCCCGACTCTGGGGCCAGCACTCTTACTCACGGCACCACCTGGCCATCCCCACAAAGCTATCACTCTTTGCAGATTATATGATGGCATACTTAGAGAATCAACTAAAAAGCTAGTGGAAATAATTAGCAACTTTAGCAAAGTTACATGATATAAAATAAACCCACATAAATCATCAGTATTTCTACATGATATCAACAGAACACAGTAAGAAGAGATAGAAAGAGAAATTCCATTTAAAATAGCTGTAGACAATATAAAATACTTGAGAGTCTACCTGTCAAGACAAATCCAGAATTATATGAACAAAATTACAAAACATTTTTCATACAAATAAAATCAGATCTAAATAATTGGAAAAATACTAATTGCTCATGGGTAGCAGAGCCAATATAATAAAAACGACAATTCTACTTAAATACATTTTTTTTTATTCAGTGCCATACCAGCCAAACTACCAAAATACTATTTAATGTTTGGAGGGGTTGCAGGATGATTCCTAAGTGCGTTGTTGGTGGAGCTGTGAATCAGTATAACTATTCTGAGAAGCAATTTGGAATAATGCATATAAGGTGACTAAAATGTTAATACCAAAAGAATCCAGAGATTCCATTTTTGATTGCCATTGACAAAAAGAAAGTTCTCATATACAAAATAATATTTATAGCAGCACTTTTTTGTGATAACAAAAATTGGAAACAAAGTAAATGCCCCTCAATTGAGGAATGGATAAACAAATTCTGATACATACATGTAACTGAATATTATTGTGCTAGCTACAGAGGTAGCTAGGTAGTGCAGTGGACAGAGTGTTGGGTCTAGAGTCAAAAAGAAGTGAGTTCAAATTCAGTCTCAGACACTTCATAGCTGTGTGATTCTAAGCAAGTCACCTTACCTCTCTCAGGCTCATTTTCTTCAACTGTAAAGTAGAGATATTAATAGCACTTACCTCCTAGGGTTGTTGTGAAGATCAAATGAGTTAATATTTGTAAAGTGTTTACCATAGTGTCTGATATATATAATAGGTACTTAATAAATGCTTGTGCCCTTTCCCCTTCCCCCTTGAGTCACAAGAAATGAGAAATGTGATGAATACAGAGAAGTATGAAAAGATCTACACCAACTGATGTGGAACGAAGTAAGCAGAACCAAGACAGTAGGTACATTGAATACAACAGCATGGAAAGAACAACCACATACAGACAATCAAAAATAAATATTGCAAAATTACAAAGAACAAGAATAGCTAAAATGAGAAGACATTAGAAGACACTTTTACCTCATCCCTTCTCAGAGGTTGCGTATATTTTCAGACTTCATCAGTTATGCTGATTTTTTACTTTTTTTGCCTCAAAATACTATTTTTATAGTAGAGGGGGAGGAATATTGGGGATAATTATGATACAGCAACAAAAACTTTATTTTAGGAGCTGTTCTCAGAAAGCAGAATTTATTTCCCTGAACCGTAGTGTAAGGTATCAGAATGACAGGCTTTTAGCTAGGGATTGAATGACTCTCCTGACGACTTGGAAGAATACATTTGGTCAGAAACATGCAAACCTGATCAAGAGGGCTAAAATGAGAGATGGGAGGGAGGGATGCAATAAATCCAGATATCACAATGGAGAAAGAACAATAACTCACGGTTATGTGCGTACTTTGTAATTTATAAAATGCTTACCTAATAATAATCCTGTGAGACTGAGCATATATTACCCTCCCCCTGTTACAAGTAAGGAAATGAAGGCCAAGAGAGGTTAAGGCACTTGTCTACAATCACCAGACTAGCAAAGTTCCAGAGTCAGGAAGCAAAGCCAGGTCTCTTTGCATCCAAGTGCAGGCCTATTTCCAACATGCTCTGCTCCCTCCCTGCAATAGTAGAGGAGATGCTTAGTAGTTCAGAGAAAATAAATGAATAGGGTTTGGAACAAAACTTATGGTCTCATATATTAATGAGACTATATCAAAACACATGCTAACACACTAACATGTGTACACCACTATATTGACAGGTACACGATAATATATTAACATGTATTATTAATATGTGACCATACGCTAATATGCATTAAAGAGTGACTGACCTTGAGATTTTAACAGAAGGAAATAAATGATATATCCTAGGAAAGACTTGATGGATGAGCCGGATATTTGTCACATGGCCCTATAAGGATCTTCTCCAATTGTTTGGGTTCTTTTGCAGCATATGGAAATAGCACTGGCCTAAGAACCAGGAGAACTCAGTTCTGGCCCAGATCTGTTATCTAGAAATGTCATCTTGGGTAAATAACTTTGTTTCCCTTTACTTGTCTGTGCAAAGAAGGGATAGGACCAATCCATGGTGATATAACAACAACAGAACAAAAATAGCTATGCCCCTTCCTAACAGTAGGTTGGGGTAGCTAGGTGGTACAGTGGATTGAGTGCCAGTTCTGGAGTCAGGAAGACTCATCTTCCTGAGTTCAAATCTGGCCTCAGACACTTACTAGCTGGGTAACTCTGGGCAAGTCATTTGCCTCAGGTTTCTCAACTGTAAAGAATGGACTAGAGAAGGAAATGGCAAATCACCCTAGTATCTTTGCCAAGAAAACTCCAAATGGGGTCACCAAGAGTTGAACACAACTGGAACAACTGAATACAATGATATTAGATACTATTGAATAAGGAAGCAATCATATACATGAGCAATCCATGAGGATTACACCTAAGTGGGTAATTGTGCCATACTTAAATACTCCTTTGCATCCATGTCAATAGCAGAATGGGCAGGGGGCAGCCTACTCATGCCTTCTCATCCTATGCAATTCTTGACCATGTTCTTCCATGGCCTCCTTTTTCTGATATTAGATCCCAGACTTACAAACACTGCTCCATTACATTCATAAACCAATGTGGAAACCCACAAACCCAAGTAAAGCAACAACATGGACAGCACTTGGGTTAGGTAGAACAAAAGGAGAGAAACATATGTGAGCTTAATATGTGATTATGCCATATGCCATTAGAACAGATGGAGAAAATGGATTATGCGTTTCTGACACATCACAAAACTACCAGAGATGGGGCAGCTAGATGGCACAGGGGATAGAGGGTCAGCCCTGGAGTCAGGAGGAACTGAGTTCAAATCTGGCCTGAGACACTTAGTAGCTGTGTGACCCTGGGCAAGTCACTTAACCCCAGTTGATTAAAAAAAAGAAAGAAAAAAACTAGCAGAGATGCAAAATAATTGGAGCACTTCAATTCGCCAGACACATAATATAAATCTCATTCTGTTTAAAAATAGAGCATGAAATGCTTCGAGAGATATAGGGGGCTACTCAAAATTAAATCCCAACCATCCAGTTGTTAATGTTTTTGAACAGCTGGAAAAGGGAGAAACATTTAATGAGATTAATATGGCTTCACAGTCTCTAAGCAACTCACATTTGAAAGGAAATGTACAAAAGATGGAAGCAAGAATACATGTCAAAGTAAGATATAAGAGAATAATATGGACCTATAAAAATGGCATTGAGAAGACTAAAGCCCAGATGGATCCTCTCTTGTGAAAAATAAGCACACAAAAAAAAGGTTTGAAAGTTATGTTTAGGTTAAAACAACAACAATAATACCAGGTCCACTACTTGGGGAAAATGATGTAATATTAATTTATGGTAGAAAGTCATGATAATTTAAAAAATCGTTTTTGAGGCAATTGGGGTTAAGTGACTTGCCCAGGATCACACAGCTACTAAGTATCTGAGACCAGATTCGAACTCAGGTCCTCCTGACTCCAGAGTCAGTGCTCTATCCACTTGGCCACCTAGTTGCCCATGTTAATTTTATTTCCATTTTCTTTAAGGAAAATCATCAGCCTCTGCTTAGCTTTTAAAATAGTTCATAGGTTGGCCCCTTCTTGCCTGTCCAGTCTTCTTATATGTTACTCCCCTCTGCACATACTCTGTGATCCAGGGGTATTAGTCTTCTTGTCTAAGACATTCTATCTCCAGACTCCATGTCTGGAATTCTCTATCTTCTCATCTCTTCATCATGGCTCCCCTGGTTTCCATCAGGTCTTAGTTAAAAATCCTACTGTCTGCATCAAAACTTTTGTGGTCCCCTTCAATGCTAATTCCTTCCTTCTGAGATTATCTGTGATTATCCAGTATTTATCTTGTTTGTAGATTGACGCATACTTTTTAAAAACTATTTTTCTTGCTTTCTGTGTATGTGTTTTCTTTTGCAACGTGGCTAATAAGGAAATAGGTTTTGCATGACTTCTCATGTATAATCGATATCATATTGCTTGCCTTCTAGGGGGGAGGGGTGGAAGAGAGGGAGAGAATTTGGAACTCAAATTTTTAAAAAATGGATGTTAAAAATATTTTTTAACATATAATTGGGAAATATTTAACAAAATTAAAAAAATGTCGAGAGCAAATCCTAGAACAAATCACTAAAACAGTCATGCATAAACATTTGAAAAGGAAATTAGTGATCATTAGACATCAGCATGGTTTCACAATTCATGCCAAATCAACTCAAAGTACTTTTTTTGTTTGTTTTGACAGAACAAGTTATCTGCTATGTCTGGGTTATGTAATAGACATGATGTTTCTTTACCAACTTTTGTTTAAATTTTTAATGTTTTATTGATGCTCTTTTTAAAAAATCACTCTCATTTCCCAATGACTCCCCACCCCAAAGAATTTTTCCTTTGTAAGAGTTATGTACAGTCAAGTGCAAAAATCAACATATTGACCGTGTCTGGAAATGTATACCTTATTCTTTACCACATCTCTGCCAAGAAATGGGTAACATGTTTCACTATCAGTACCTTGAATTCATAATTGGCCATTGCATTGATCTGAGTTGTGTAACTTTTCACTGATACTTTCTTTTACATTATTATGCTCATAGTATGGATTGTTTACATGGTTCCTTTTACTTTGTTGTTGTTGTTGTTTGGTCATTTCAATTGTGTCCCCACTTGGGGTTTTCTTGGCAAAAGTAATGAAGTGGTTTGCCATTTCCTTCTTCAGCTCATTCTACAGATGAGAAAACCAAGGCAAACAGGGTTAAGTGACTTGCCCAGGGTCACACAGATAGTAAGTATCTGAGGATGTATTTGAACTCGGAAAGATAGGAGTCTTCCTGACTCTAGGCTTGGCACTGTATCCACTGCACTTCCTATCTGCCGTCCTTTTACTTTACTCTATATCAATTCATACAAACCTTCTCAAGTTTCTCTGAATTCTTCCTTCCTTCCTTCCTTCCTTCCTTCCTTCCTTCCTTCCTTCCTTCCTTCCTTCCTTCCTTCCTTCCTTCCTTCCTTC
>NW_027185809.1:31209073-31225826 GCF_028583685.1 Petaurus breviceps papuanus
AGTTACCTCCTCTGCACTTATAGCTTTAGAGAGTTGCCTGGGGCACTGAGGGGTTAAGTAACTTGCCTAAGCTCACACAGCCAGTGATGGCAGAGACAGGACTTGAAACCCAGGTCTTCCAGACTCCAAAGCCAGCTCTCTACCCACTCTGTCTCACTGCCTCTCCATCACTTGTGATGGAGCAATAATATTCCATTACACTCCTACACCACGACTTGTTCAGCTACTTCCCAATCAATGGGTGTCCGCTTTCATTCTAGTTCTCTTTTACTACTCAATAAGTCTCATACGTGTGTAGGACCTTTCCCCTCTATCTTTCCCTCTGCTTTTGATCTCCTTGGGATACGTCTAGTTGTGGTTTCACTGAGTCAAAGGGCACATACAATTTCATGGACATTTTTAGTATCATTTCAGATAGTTTTCTAGAATGGTTGGACCAATTCACAGCTCTACCAACAGTGCATTAGTGCACTTCCTATTATGCATTTTCCCATGACCCATCTCAGTTGTGATGAATGGATCAAAGGATTACAAAATCTCAGAGTTGGATGAGACCTCAGAGGCCATGGAATCCAGCCCATAGATAAACAAAAATACAAGTCTTCCAGCAATCAGTCAAATGGCTTTTGCTGCTCTTCCAGTAAAGAGAAAACCTCCACATCCAAGGTAGCCTGTTCCATTTTTAGATAGTTCTAATTGTTAGGAAGATTGTCTTTATGTTAATGTTAGTTAACTAAATCATTTTCATTAATATTAATTTTCTTTATATTAATCCTAAACTTGCCTCTTGGAAGCTTCCACCCATTATTTTGAGTTCTGCCCTCAGAAACCAAGCATGATGCTGCTCTTTTTTTCCACATTACAGCCCTTTATGTATATCCTAAGTCTTCAGTTTTCCATGTTAAATGTCATCAGTTCCTTTAACAGATCCTCACATGACAGGATATGTCTCATTGTTATAATATACATTAATATACCCATTGTTCAGTCATTCTTTTAGTCATGTTCGATTCTTCATGACCCCATTTGGTATTTTCTTGGCAAAGATACTGGAGTGGTTTGCCATTTTCTTCTCCTGCCCATTTACTGATGAAGATTAACAGGGTTAAGTGACTTTCCCAGGGTTGCATTGCCAGATTTGAACTCAGGTGTTACTGACTCCAGGCCCAGCAAAGTGACTTGCCCAGGGTCACAAAGATAGTAAGGGTCTGAGGCCAGGTTTGAACTCAGGAAGAGTCTTTCTGACTCCAGGCCTAGTACTCTATCCACTGAGTCATCAAATGGCCCCATAATATACATAGATGGGTTCAAAACTGATTAAATAGCTAGACCTAAACAGTAATCATTAGTGATTCAATGTCTCCATGCAAAGAGAGCTCTAGTATAGGGCCCTAGAGATTTGTGCATGCTCCTATGCACTGGTTGCCCTCCTCTGGTTGTTCTATAGCTTATAATTTTCCTTCCTAAAAGATGGCGTCCAGAAAAAAAAAATACCATAGATATGATCTGACCAAGGGCAGCGTACATGTGGACTCTCACCTCCCTGTCCTAGACACTATGCCTCTTATAATACAATCTAAGATCACATTGGCTTTTTTGGCTGTCAGATGGATCCTGTTGATCCATATTGAAATTGTGATTCACCAAGACTCAGATCTTTTTTCAGTTTAACTATTATCTCGTCAAAACAACTAAGTAGCACAGTAGATAGAGGGCCAGATCTAAAGTCAGAAAGACTTAACTTTCTGAGTTCAAATCCAGGCTCAGACACTTACTAGCTTTGTGACCCCTGGGTAAGTCACTTAACTCTGCCTCATTTTCCTTATCTGTAAAATGGGCTAGAGAAGGAAATGGTGAACCACTCCAGTATCTTTGCCAAGAAAACCCCAGATAGAGTCATGAAGAGTTGGACATAACTGAAAAACAACTGAACGATGACAACATTATCTAGTTGAGCCTTCCTCATTTTGTACTTGTAGAATTTACTTTTTGGAATCTATATGTAACATTTCTACATTTTTCTTTATTAAATTTCATCTTCAAATATTTGACTCAATGTTTTAGTTTGTCAAGATATTTTTGAATACTGTCATTGGACATGAAAATGATTCCTCCCAAGTTTTTAATCATCTGAAAATCTGATAAGCATGCCAACTATGCCTTTATCCAAGTCATTGACAAAAATATCAGAGTATAGAGCCAAGTATAAATCTCTAGAGCTCTTCACTGGAGATCTATTTCCATGTTGACATTGAATTATTAATGACTGCTCTATAGGAGCAGACAATCAGTTTCAGTTTTGAATTCATCTCAATGTATTATCATTAGCCCATATTTTTCCATTTCTTCCACAAAAACAGTGTAAGAATTTGTGTCCAGGCTTAAATCTCTATATGTTCTCTCTGTAGCATTTTTCAGATCTGTCATTATGGTAGTTCCTAAAAAATAAAATGAGGGTCAACTAGGTGGCACAGTGGATAGAGTGATAGACCTAGAACAACTTCAAATCTGGTCTCGAACATTTATTAGCTGTGTGACCCTGGGTAACTCATTTTACCCTGTTTGCCTCAGTTTCCTCATCTGTAAAATGAACTGGAGAAGAAAATGGCAAACCACTCCAGGACCTTTGCCAAGAAAACCCCAAATGGGGTTTCTGACAAAGAATCAGACGAGACTGAAACGACTGAACAATAACAACAATAAAATGTGGTTAGTCTGGCATGATCTATTCTTGGTGAAGTCATGCTGGCTCTTTGTGATCGACATTTTTTTTTTCTAGGTACCATCCCTTTAATAATACATTCTAAAATTTTGCCAGAATTAAAGTCAAGCTCACTGACCTATCATTTGCAGACTTCATTGTCTTCCCTTTTTGAAAAGTGGGACATTTGCCCTCCCCTAAGCCTGTGGCGTCTCTCCCATTCTCCAGGAGTTTTCAAAATTCTCAGTCTTTCAAAGATTGCTAATAGTCACTCCACAACCTTGCCCCTTCTTGATGAAACACTGAAATTCTTAATCAATATTTAAAGGACAAAGAAGCAAAAAGTGATAGAGATAGGCGTTTATACCCAGTGTTCATCCATGTGGTTTGATCTCATATGAGTGGGCACAGATATGTATTTTATTTCTTTTATTCTGGTTCCTAAGTAAAAATCCTGAAGGACAAAGGAAGAAAAGACCACAGTTTCAGGAATAAGAATACCTAGCATTTATATACCATTTACTGTATGACAGGCACTATGCTAAGCACTTTACAAATATTATCTCATTTGATCTTTCTAACAACCCTGAGAGGTGGGTGCTATTATTATCCCCATTTAAAAGTTCAGAAAATGGAGACAAACGAAGGTGAAATGACTCTGCTAGCTAGACACTTGTCAAAGGCAGGATTTGAACTTGTCTTCCTGATTCCAGCTATCCGCTGTACCACAGAACGAGTGTAAATAGTAATTGTTTCTGTTTTGGCCAGAAACCCTAAGCGTCTTCCCCTCTCAGAATGATTTTCTTCTTTTTCTTTTTTGACTAGATAAAAGAGGACATTCTCTGCCTCGTTTTTTACCTATCCTCAGTCTCAGATTGGGTGTTGCTTCAGTTAAACTGAGACCTGTTGAAGACCTTAGCTTAAAAAGGCCAAGGTTTCCCACTGCATCCAGGGCCACCATCTTCAGCCGTCCTGATCTATATCTGGCGACTGGACCCAGACGACTCCAGAGGAGAAAGTGAGGCAGGTGACTTTGCACAGTCCTCCCTCACTTAAATCCCAATTCACTTGCATGTCATGGCATCATCTCCTTGATGTCATGGTCCTCTTCGAGAACAAAGGACAAACAACAGCCTAACAGGAATGTCCAACAACGCTGCCTTCAATGCAACACCCCCAAGTCCTGTTTCAGTGCTAAAATATCTCCTAAAAGCAGTTATGTGACATAAACATGATACTTATAATCATAAGATTCTTTTCAGAGACCATACAATTTACTTTTTTTTTTTTTTCATACTTTGTCTTCCTATGCCATCCAGGCTGGAAGTGCAATCACTACTCAAAGGTTGACGCCACTACTGCTCTGCATGGGAATTTTGACCTGCTCCCATTCTGACCTGACCCAGTTTGCCCCAACTCCTCAGGTAAATTGGTCACCCTCTGCTCCTAGGGGCTTAACATATTGATTTCAGACTTAATGTGGACACTGATTGGCTCAGCCCATAGCAACTCGGAATGCCCAACCTCATGTGATCCACCAACCTTAAGGAGCAGGCATTGCAGAAGATTGTTAACACACTGTGCACACACCACATTTCTAATTTTCCAAAGAGCTTTCACACCTATGATCTCACATGATCATCACATCCCTGTGAGGTAGGTGGGAAAGGTATTATCATGATTCCCATTTTATAGATGAGGTGTGTAGGCGGGCTTGGCTGATGACAAAGCCTAGATCTTCTGTTCCCTAGAACTTAATCTCTTTACTATTCCACACTGTCTCTGGTACTAATCATTTACCAAAGAAAGAAGCATATGGGGTTTTAGCCTTTTTTTTTTGCATTGGACCCCTTTGGCAGCCTGGTGAAGCCTATGAGCTCCTTTATAAAACCATAAATTTTTTTTAAAGCAATTGGGGTTAAGTAACTTGCTCAAGGCTACATGGCCAGGTGTTTCTGGGTGGGTGCTAAGTGTCTGAGCCTGGATTCGATCCCCAGGTCATCCCGACACTGAGGCCGGTACTCTTACTCTCTGTGCTACCTGGCCGTGCCTAAAACCATATTTTTAAATGCATGATATGAAATATACAGGATCGCAAAGGAAGTCAATTATGCAGAAACATAGTTATTAACATATTTTTAAAAACATGTCCAAAATGTCCAAGGATCTCAGGTTAAGAACCCTCAAGGCTTCTCAATTGCTTGAATATGCTCCTATGCTGTGAATTCTCTCCTTAAGCTGTTGGTAATTCTCAGCACTTTATCAGGAGCCAAGTAATTGCTTCAGAGGGTTCTGGCTCAAGCACTCAGTGGAGGGGGGAGGAAGGAGATGGTGAAGACATATGTTCTGGCAAAAGACATGTCTATTTACAAAAGCCTCTGATCTCTGCCTTTGATGAAAGGTGTCTATATAGCAAGGGGATTTAAAGGGTGTGGAGCCCTTCAGTTTCGCCCACCCTTTGCCTGGAGAGCAGACAAACATGTATTCTATAGGCTGAGCTCAAGCCACTCAGGCATGTACACAGATAGACCAGAACCCAATTATAAACCAAGACTAGAAGTCTGACCTCCTATAGGGTTGCATATGAACTCAAATCTCCTTTTCTCCTCTCCCCCATATACGAGCCCTTTATGTCCATGAAAATAGGGGCTCCCTATGGTCTGTGTGCCAATCCAGATATATATTTGCATGAAATTCCCATGAAACCTCTCTATCCCTTGGAAAATTCCACCTAATATTGGATTCTGATGCTTCTCAAAGGAAGGAACCTGGAATATAAAGGGACTTCACTAGGCATCCTTCTGTCTGTCATCCTCCCTGCCTCCACATAGAACTGAAACCTCCCCTATCCCAATAGACATGTGGATGCTGAGAATCTGCTCATCACAATCAACTAGTGCTATCTTTACCAGGATTGTGCCAACAGGGCATTGTCCCCAGAGGGCTCCATGTATCCTGGAAAGAACTATTCAAATAATACTGTGACCGAACAGCTTTGCATTTTTAGCACAAATGGAATTCTGAAAAAAATCTCATTTCTCTAGAGGACTGGGAATTTCACCCAAAGAACATGAACACCGCCCCAATACAGCTGTTTCCCAACATAGGGTACTCAAATCTGGGAAATAGCTAAGCCGAGAATGTATTTAGATCCAGGGGTCTGCATTTATTGGCTAGAATCCCTTTGTCATGCCTGTCCTGGTCACTTTCTTCTTCCATCTTCCCACTGGGCCTGGGTTCAACTAACAATGATTTTTATAGATATCGGGACCAGGAATAGGATTCTGTTAGGCATTAAATCTCTCATTCCTAATATTTCCCCCCTGTCTTTGATCCTGATCCTTAGGCAGCTCTGTGTAGTGAACAGTGAACTGGCTTTTGGCTAGGAAGCCCAGAATCTATCCTTAACATGTACTAATTATGTAACCCTAGGTGAGTCATTTAATGTGTTGGTACTGTGAACCAGTGGCATCAAACTCAAGTAGAAATGGGAACCAATCAATTGACATTTATTAAGTACTTCCATTATTTATTTAACTTATATGCAAAATATATTATGTGAAATGAATCAAAAGCCAGAATTAAGGTTGCTGGGAAAAATATAAATAATCTCACATGTGTAGGTGATACCACTCTCATGGCAGAAAGTGAAGAGGAATTAAGAAACCTCATGATGAGGGTGAAAGAGGAGAGTGTCAGAGTGGACTTAAGCTTAACATTAAAAAAAACTGAGATCTTGACAACTGGTCCTATCACTTCCTGGCAAATAGAGGGAGAAGAAATGGAAACAGTGTCAGATTTTATATTCTTGGGTTCAAAGACCGCTGCAGACAACAAATGCAGCCATGAAATGAAAAGATGGTCCTTGGAAGGAAAGCTATGGAAAACCTGAATAGCATACTAAAAAACAGAGGCATCACCTTTGACAACAAAGGTCTGTATAATCAAAGCTATGGTTTTTCCAGTAGCAATATATATGGCTGTGAGAGTTGGATAATGAGGAAAGCTGAACACCACAGAATTGACACTTATAAATTGCAGTGCTCCTAGAGAAGACTTCTGAGAGTCCCTTGGATAACAAGGAGATCAAATCAGTCAATACTTATAGAAATTAATTCAGACTATTCATTGGAAGGACAAATACTGAAGCTGAAGCTTAAATACTTTGGCCACATAATGAAAAGAAAGGATTCATTGGAAAAGACCCTGATGTTGGGAAAGATTAAAGGCAAAAGGAGAAGGGGATGGCAGAGGATGAGATGAGCAAAAACTGCCATGGAAGCAACAAACATGAGCTTGGACAGATGTTGGGAGATAGCAGATGATAGAAGGGCTATGGCCCATAGGGTCATGAAGATTTGGACAGTCTACTTAACAACTTAAGAACAAAATGTGTCAGGTACTAGGCTAAGTGTTGGACACTAAGCCATAATATGGATGCCTGCAGGCCTGCATATTAGTTAAAAAGTACATTCGGAATATCATATCTGTGGTCTCAGTTGATGTATTAATTAATTTTGCTGCATTCTTTTTGTTGTTACAAGAAATTATTAACTGGGGCAGGAAGGAATGTGTTCAGAATTGGCAATGACATGAAAATAGAGGATACCAATTAAAATGAACAAGGAAACCTAAAAATATAATTTTTTGATAAGGCTCAAGTGCACTGAATTTTATAGGTTATTGCTTTGTGATAGCAATGAGGAAAGAGGATGAGAGGTTAATCTCTCTAGAGAGAACAGTCCTAGAAGGGAAGAAGTCTGCTGTTGGGAGGGGAGAAACATGGCCTGCCATAGAGGTTGAGGTGCTCATGTCACTGGCCATCTCCCCTTGTGTTTGCTTGCCCAATCACCAACTTTGATTGCCTCTATAGGCATAGTTTGATGGACAAAACCAGTGGCCCATGTCTTGAAACTTCCCCAGAAAACACACATGGACATAATACCAGTTTCTTTGACTATAAAATGAAAAGATTGGACTAGAGCAGGGCTTTTTAAACTTTTTCCACTCGTGACCCCTTTTTGCATTTCAGTAGCATTCCTTGGCATCGTGTGGAATGGATGACATATGCAATGCAAAGTGCACATGCTTTGTGCTCAGAACCAAGGTTAGAGTGAATTTTCAGGATACAACACAGGCCAGAGCTGCCAGAAACACCTCAGATTCATTATGTGTTTGATTTTTAATTCATTGTTGGTCATTGTGCATTCAGAAACCTTTTACTGTTGGGGCAGCTGGTGGTGCAGTGAGTAAAGCACTGGCCCTAGAGTCAGGAGGACCCGAGTTTGGTTCCAACCTCAGACACTTAATACCCACACAAAAAAACTACCCGTGCACCTTGGGCAAGTTACTTAACCCCAATTGCCCTCCAAAAGGCAAAAAAAAAGAAACTTTTCACTGTTGCCAAATTTTTCACAACCCTATATGAATATGGGGTTGCAACCCAAAGTTTAAGAAGCATTGGGCTAGATGATCTCTAAATTCTCACAGAGCATAGAATAAGAGCTGGAAGGACCCTTAAAAGCCATCTAGTCAACCCCTCTCATTTATAGATGTGGAAACTGAGACCCAGCTTAAGTGACTTGCCCAAGGTCATAGAGGCAATAAGCCTCAGAGGTGGGATTTGAAACCAGATACTATGATTTCAAATGAATCCCCTCTCCACCATACTATGCTGTCCCACCAATGTTACAAAGAGCTAAAGAATTAGCACATCAAGATAGGACCTAGGATGTGCTCCCCCTTCCCCCCAAGGTAAACAAGGCTTACTTTTGCAAGAGATCACAAGAGCATCTACCACATAGTAGGTGCTTAATAAATACTTATTAAGTTGAATCCCTTCCTACTCCTTTCACTCTGTTTCTACAGAAGGACTTGATTCATTTAGACATGATATGGTATAAAGCATTGGACTTAGAACCAAAAGACCTAGGTACAAATCGTGACTCCAAAAATCACTAGTTGGACATCCTTGGGGAAGTCGCTTAAATTCTCTCCATCTGAGATTAATAAATGCCCCACTGCCCAGCAGAGCAGACTGTCTAGGTGTTACTTTCCAGAATCTCTATGGTCCCTGTCGGCTGTTGTTACAGGGTCAGTCATCCATAAGGCCAAGGAAAAGAAGGGGGAACAAGAGTATCGCGTCTGCCATAACCCAAGGGGAGAGCTTAGAGGAGCCTAATTGGGGAGCAGAGTTGGTGCAGGGATTCGCCATCCCTAACCAGCTCCAGCTCATCCATCTTCAGTCACACTTGCCATACAGATGCAGCAAAGATGTTCTAAACCTGAGTGAATCAATGAGCCCAAGAGCCTCCACACATGTGAGGGCTTGGGGAGAGGACTGGCCAGAGTAGTAGGGATGGGCCATAGCTTTAGCTTCAGTTCCCCCCGAGTTCCAGAAGAAACAAAAATGGCTCAATAGCAGCCAAGGATAGAGGGGAGAATAATTTTGTCATTCACCTATGAGTTAGCAAGAGGGGTAGTTGCTTATTTGATATTATTTGAATAGATCTTGAAGACATGATTTTTCTTTATGGCCATTCCATCATTAGAGATTCATTACTCTAGATCCCAATGGTTTTTCAGACTTCCAGAATGTCATATTTCTTTTCATTCAATAAACATTAAAATGAATAGTTTATATTGATATGACACATTCAATTACAATATGTTGTTGTTGTTTGTCCATCATTCTCAAAGAGGACCATGACATCAGGAAGGTGATGCCATGGATTTAAGTGAGGGAGGGCTGTGCAAAGTCACCAGCCTCACTTTCTTCTCCAGAGGCATCTGGGTCTAGTGGCAACATATATATACATCAGGGAGTTTGGATATGCAATCAAATTCGTAATCTCTTACATATGTAATCTCACAATCCTGTTTGGTAGTTCAAGTGTTTGTTTTTTTTCTGCTGCATGTGAGCTGTATATGTAGATAGATGGATAGAAAGATGTAGAGATAGATGAGTAGATGATAGATGGATGGATAGATATAGAGACAGAGAGATAGATGATAGATGGATGTAGATATAGATATCTATCTATACACAAACGTATAGTATTTGCATGCCCACATACACAATGCACATAGATGTATATGATATACATACACGTATAAACATGTGTTTTACATGTCACTCCAGCTTTGTGATTATTTACAGTGTGCTTTGTGATTATAGTTAAATAAAACAATCCCATTTACATATTAAATGAGGTTTTCTAAAATTTTACTAGTAATTGATCCTTTAACTAAAATAGAATAGCATTTTGGAGGAACAAAAGTTTTAAAAGTTCTAGGCTAACGTGTTTTTCAAAAATTTTAAATGTTTTATTGATACTTTTTTCATATCTGTCACTGCCCACTAACCCACTGTCTCTCCAACAATTAGTTATTTTCCTCTTTCATTATCTTTGCTGATTTATGCTTGTGAAGTATAATCTTAGAGCTTTTTTTTCTGCATTTTTCTTGTTAGTAGTAACTTGGAACATTTTTTCATGTATTTGATGCTTCATCTGAGAACTGACTATTCATATCCATTGATCATTTATCTATTGGGGAATGCTTCTTATTCTCATATATTAGTTATTTTTATTTTTTTTAAAGCAATTGGGGTTAAGTAACTTGCTCAAGGTTACACGGCCAGTTATTTCTGGGTGTGGTGGTAAGTATATAAGCCCGGATTCGATCCCAGGTTATCCCGATTCTGGGGCCCATGCTCTTACTCACTGGCTACTCACTTCTACCCTGGCTACCCCTTCATATATCAGTTATTATTATTATGCAAATATGTAAGAACCTGTATGGGTACATGAGTATAGGCCGAGGTGAGCAGCAGAGATGAAAGAAGGGACACTGAAAATAGGAATGAGAAGTGTGCCAAAGACAAACTTCACTTTTCTTATGGTTTTCCCCAGGACTAGTTCCTACTGTGTACTACCCAAATAACAGTCAAAGATAGAATCAGTAAGGGGCACAGACCAAACTTTGAATCAGTGAACACAGCTATTGCTTGCATCAGCCTTCCCTGCATCCAAGACAGAGGCAAGCCTGGATACATATAAAAATGAGCATTTATACAGCACTTTAAGGTTTTAAAGTACCTTCTTATGCCCAGCAAATTGGCAAAGAAGAGACCAAAAAATGGAATAGTAATTGTGAGAGAGATTGTAAAAAGACATGCATTATTGTTGGAGCTATGAATTGGTCCAACTATGCTGGAAAAGAATTTGAAATTATGCTAAGAAAATGACTAAAATGCTGATTCCCATATAGACACACACATATAAATTCACACAACATATATACATATACTTATGTATATAAAATATTCATATTCATATATAAATATGTGTGTATGTGTTATGACCTAAGGAGATAAAAAATAGAAATAAAGGCTAATATACTCTAAAATACTTTTGTTGTTGTTCAGTCATGTCTGACTCTTCATGACCCCATATGGGGTTTTCTTGGCAAAGATAATTGAGTAGTTTGCCATTTCCTTCTCCAGTAGATTAAGGCAAACAGAAGGTAAGTGACTTGCCAAGGTCACACAACTAGTGAGTGTCTGAGACTGTATTTGAATTCAGATCTTCCTGACCCAGTACTCCATCCACTGAACTACCTAGCCTCTACTTAGAGCAGTACAAAGGCAGCATGGGATAGTTAAGAGAGAACCAGGCTTAGAATTAGGAAGACTTGTGCTCAAGTCAGACTTTTGACACATGCTGACTATCTGACTGTGGGCAAATCACTTAATTGCTCAGTGGACAATTAAGGACAATTAAGTTGCAAAGCAGGTGCTGATCTTCATTGATAGAGGGAGTTTCCTCACTGGGAGTTCCCCATGACAATGAAATCACAAGTCAGTTAAAAAGTTTATTTTTGAGGGGCGAGGCCAAGAGGGAAGAGTAAAAAAATTGATTTTATCTATGATTCTATATGTATGTGCTGTCACTCTCTATCCCCAATAGAATGCAAGTTCTTCAAGAGAGAGCAGGGACTTGGTTTTTGTCATTGTGTCCCTAGCACTCAGCACAATGCTTGCCATAAAGTAGGCCCTGAAGAAATGTCTGTTGATTGATTGAATCCTCCAAGTCCAGGACACTTTGTGCTCTAACACAAAGCCTCTCACCTATGGAACATCTAAGAATAAAAAGGGCCCTATTGTGCTCCAAGAGCATCTATGCAATTTTACAGAATTATGGAATATTAGAGCTGAAAGAGGCAAGAGAGGCCATCTAATATGACCTCTTTCTTCATGTAGTCAATTATTCCTTACCCTTGGCAAACAGGGACTAGGTTTTGGGACCCTCGCCCTCTCCCCCCCTTCTCAAAAAGGTGAACCAACTGATCTCTAGAAAAGGTGAACATCAAATCTAAAAATAGATGGCCACTTCAGCAGATCAACTGGTTGTCTGTGATCTAGTCCTCAGCCTTTCATTGACACTATTCAGTTATAACCTCCATGAGGGCAAGGACATGGAATCATGGGTATGTTTCAATACATATCCCCTTCATGAAGTATATTGTCCTTTACCATATGGGCATGTAGTCTTTGGTTAAGAAATTTCATATTCTGAAGAGGCAGTTTTCAAATGAAGAAATTAAAGCTATCTAGAGTTATATTAAAAATGTTCTAAATCACTACTGATTATAGAAATGCAAATTAAAACAACTCTTAGGTACCACTCCACATCAGATTGACTAATATGACAGAAAAGAAAAAAAAATAAATGCTGGAGGGGATATGGGAAAATTGGGATACTAGTGCATTGTTGATGGAGTTATGAATTGATCCAAACATTCTGGAGGGCAACTTGGAATTATACTGAGTTATCAAATTGTTCATACCCTTTGGATCCAGTAATACCACTACTAGGTCTATATCCCAAAGAATAGAAAAAGAAAGGGGAAAGGACCTATTTGTACGAAAATATTTATAGTGGCTTCTTTTGTAAAGGCAAAAAAATTGGAAATTATGGGTATGTCCATCAATTGAGGAATGACCAAACAAGTCGTGGTATATGATTATAATGGAATACTCTTGCACTATAAGAAATGATGAGCAGGCAGATTTCAGAAAAACCTGGAAAGACTTATATGAACTGATGTGAAATGAAGTGAGCAGAACCAGGAGAACATTGTACACAGTAACAGCAATACTGTATGATGATCAACTGTGAATGACTTAGCTATTCTCAGCAATACAATGATCCAAGACAATTCCAAAGGACTCTTGATGAAAAATGCTATCCACCTCCAAAAAAAGAACTGATGAAGACTGAGTGCAGATCAAAGCATACTATTTTTCACTTTCTGTATTTTTTGTATTTTTTTTTCCCTTGGGGTCTGTGTCTTCTTTCATAATATAACTAATATGGTAATATGTTTTGCAAGATTGAATGTGTATAACATATCAAATTGCTTACTGTCTCAGGGAGGAGGGAGGTGAGGGAGAGAGAAAATTTGGAACTCAAAACAAAATTTTTAAATGAATGTTTAAAATTGTCTTTATATGTAACTTGGGGTAAAACAAAATACTGTTTTTTGAAAGAAATCTCACATCCCAAGTGCTTGATGATTTTCTTTTGCCTAGTTCATGCATCGCCAGCAAGAGACCCAAAACAGTCATATGGGAGAGATACAGAAGGATTCCTTATAGAGAACAGAGATGAGAATTGGAAACTCCAAGAAAGGCCAAGAGGGAATCTAGATTTTTAGGAGAAATCACCTATTATCAGGGCATCTCATCGCAAAAAAGCTGCCACCCACTAGGGTAAGCTGTATACTGTGTGCCAACCTTAAATGTCCTAGCAAAAGGGGCCTTTGGAGTTGACACAGTCAATACCAAGCCAACTTTCCAGTCAATCCAGATGTCTGCCTCTTTCTCTGGGACAAAAACTAAAGAAAGCGGCACCAATATAAGTATATAAAAGTGTGTTCTGAGACCTGTGTGCTGTCCAAGGATTAGTAGTAGGAAAGGGGGTGAGTTTCTGAACTAGAACACAGCAATAAATCCCAATGGATTAGGGAGATAAATCCTGAAAGTTTTGAGGGGCACATTCTGTATGTGTCGCTCATCCCTCAATCCAGGGTGACAGTTTAAAGACAAGAGGGTGTAGAAAGGAGTAGGAATTGCTATGCAGTCCAGATTCCTCGATCTACCACCAAAAGAAATGGAACTTTTTAAAAAAGGCAGATATGTCCAGGCACTGCAACTGAGACTTTAAAACCATCATAACAGTAAATGTTTGTCACTTTAGAAGACAGCAATGTTCTCAGAGAACCTTCAGTAGCCCAACAAAAAGTTATAGGCACCAAAAGGTGATTAATTAGAAGCCATGAAATCCAGAAGTCTGGTGGCAGCAGATTATGGTCATGTTCTGATGCTTCTCTACTCCTGAGATCTCAGAGTATTTAACCAATAGGCAGTAGCCCCATTTGACAGGTGGAAAGATGACATCTCAGAGGGATAATGAACATTATCTAGGGCCACAGAGGATTTGTACAACCTAAAGCCTTGCCTAGAGCTTATTTCCCTTAACCTACTTAGTATTGGATCCCCCTATAAGGCCTGTCCTCATTTTCTCCTCAAATCTGCTTTTCACGCAGTAGCACTTATTCGATGTCCTATGGGATTTGAAAAAAACATCCCCTAGCTCTGGGCTTTTCTATGGAGTTGGGTCCCTGGCACCCTGTCAACCCAAACAAGCTCCCTATCCATCTTGTTCCTTCTTTATACAATGCCCAGCTGCACTTTAATGCATTTGCAAATGTTTACATTGCCCTGGTCTTTGTTATTTCTTGCTGGGAGCAATGGAATGCTTGACATTCCAAGGGTCTGGATGCTGGTGCCCAGCTTCCTGAGATGTACCAAATACTGTAGGAGACCCCCTAACCAGGAGGGGAAACATGAGCCATTGAAGTTGATGCTATTCACAGCTGAGGCAGGGGAAGTAGGGAATGGGGGGCAATGTGTGGTTGTGGGTGCGGTTGACCAGAGTCATGGAGTTACGCTCCCACACCCAGCACACATGTGCACTCCAGACCCAGCACAGAACTTGCCAGCTCCATTGGAGGTGGGGGGAGGGGAGGCAAGAAAGGGAAGGTCTGTGGGCATCAGGTGAGATGTGGCCAAGACTAAAATTGGAAATGATTTAATTGAGGGACCCTGTTGGACTGCTCAGTCCCTCGGATGCTGTTATTAAGTTGGCACACTGCTGAGACAGGGGAAGTGGGATGGGTGGGACAGTTCCCAGAAATGTATTGGCTTATAGGATGTTACTATGCACCCACCCAAGTCTGGGGGCTGTGTATATACCCACGCCCAAGAGCTAAATCAACAATGCAATGTCTGGTTCTACTAAGGAGGAGATGGTGGATTTGTGGATGCTGTTCCAGTCCCTATCCCAGGCTTTAGGGTACAGGCGGAGCAGTGACCTATGGGTAGTTTCTCATAGGAAACCATCCTGCAGAACACTGTGTGTTCTATTACTTGCTGCCTTTGCTCCAGGCAAAATATGGGCACTGGCTCAGCCTTTGCATGCTTCCCATGTCTATCTCTTCCCTTATAAATAGGACCCAGGCCATATAGTTGGGTGTAATGAGACCCTCTAGTTACATTTAAACTAAGAATAAAAAGTGATGTTCTGGCTAATTTATGAGTTTCAGATCTTCTGTTAACTGGAGAACTTTATGAAGTAGTCAAGTGGAGTAAGGGTTGGTCAGGGGGCTATAGATGTTCATGGACCAGATATCAGACCATTTATACTCAACAGGGGCAAACTTGGAAAACCTCTATGAGTTGATCCATCAATCAACATGCATTTATTAAGTGCTTACTATGCATCAAGCACTATGCTAAGCCTAGGGATATAAAAAGAAAAAGGCAAAAACAATTCCTGTGCTTAAGGACCCTAAATTCTAATGGAGGAGATGACATCTATGTGAACAAGTATAAACAAGATCAGATTTGGTGGAAGGTAACATCAAAAGGAAAGGCTTCCCCCATAACATCTAAGGAAGTGGTACAACTTTGGCTAAGGCCAACCTGGTTATTCATGGCAATGGCCAGAAACATAGCCAAGTATAGTGTTAATGGTTCTCTTGGAGCAAGAAGGAGTTGGCTTCTCTCTTTCCCCTGAGCCCCAGTGCCTCTACCAGGTTAGTCAGCATAGTCTACTTGCAGAAGAGCCTCATTTCTTCTCCCTTTCATTGTTTTTCAGTTCTTAAGGTCCACCCACCACGGCAGCTTCTGGGTACTCGGACAAGAAGGACACACTTCAACAATGATTATCAGCCAATGGCTCCTGAATTTCCATTTGGATGAAATTAATACTCCCATCCCTGGGCTGAACTCCTTCAAACCTAGCCCAGGCCAGGTCAGGGCTCCTCTCCCACGTTGACTAAGCTACAGACTTCTCTATTTCTCCCATTCCCATATTGTGTCCAACCCCCAAATGCACCCCTTATGCAACTCACTATGGTTATACCCAGCTGCCCCCTATAAAATGGTTTTCTGGGAGGCTGATAGTAGAAGTAAGAGCATGAGAATTGGAGTCAGGAAAAATTGACTTATCGATTGTGTGACCTTGGACAAGTCCCAACCTCTCAGAGTCTCAGTTTCCTCAGCTGCAAAATGAGAATAGTAATAATATCTACCTCTTCTAGTTGTTAAAAGGATCAAGTGAGACAGCATGTAATATATAACACAAACCACACCTATATAAATACCATCATTATTATGAACAATTCAGGCTCATTCATCCAGAATTGACTGGTTTCCTGGAGAGGGCATTGACTGTCTTCATGCATCTCTCTCACCATTAAGGACAGAACATATCAACAGATCAGGTATCAAGAATGAATCAGTTGGTGCGGCTTGGTGGTGTAGTAAATAGAGCGCTGGCCCTGGAGTCAGGAGGATCTGAGTTCAAATCCAGCCTCAGGAACTTAACACTTAATAGCCGTGTGACCTTGGGCAAGTCACTTAACTCCAACTGCCCTGCTTTCCCCCTCCAAAAAGAATAACTCAGTGTCAGAGGGTGGTGGGAA
>NW_027185809.1:31226226-31307530 GCF_028583685.1 Petaurus breviceps papuanus
AGGAAGGAAGGAAAGAAGGAAGAGAGGGAGGGAGGAAGGAAAAAAGGAAGGGAGGGAAGAAAGAAGGAAGTGAGCTGGTAAGCAGAGCCCAAGGAACAAGTACTCCTTTACTCAGGTGAGCATGTGACAATGGCTATGCACCAGTGGGTGCTGGATCCAGATCCAAAGGACTTGAAGAATCAATTGTTAAATTTTCAGGGTGAGCATTTACACCTTGGAAATCAGCAAACACTACAAATCATGGCTTAATTTATTGTTTTGTTGATTATCTACTTAAGAAAGTGATGGAGAAAATGTTGGAAATTCAAATTAAACTTAAAAGTATGTTTTACTTTTTACAAAAAACACTGCCCACCTAGAAAGCCAGCTATTAAACATTTGCAAGAATACCTCTGTTAGGTACACTCAGGATCCCAGGAAAGTTTTCTGCATAGGCAGGAGTTAAATTTCTCTCAGGCCACACCATTGGGAGATGGGAGAAGAGAACCAGTTGATCATGAATTTGGACCTGTAAGGGATCTTAAAAGATCTGAAGCTCAGAGAGGTGAATTTTCCAAGGTCACGTATCTAGGGAATATAAGGAGGTAGGATTTGAACCCAGGTCCTTCTGATGCCAGTCTAGCTTTCTTTGTACTGTACCACAAAGAACATTAATTTCTCCTGTTATCTTTCTAAGTTGTCAGACTATTTGGAGGAGCTGAGTACCCACAGGGTGGGTAATCAGGGAGATCTGAATGTTAATTCCACTGAAAAGAAAGTTGATATACATAGATTAGAGGAATGAGTAAACAAATTATTGTATATAAATTTAATGGAATATTATTATCCCATAAGATACAATGGATATGAAGATCATAGTTAGGAAAGACCCTCAAAAGTCCATCTAGTCCTTTTACAGAAAAGGAAACTTAGATCTAGGCAGGTTAAGTGATTTACCCAATATCATACAGGCAGTAAGTGAAAGAATGAGGATTTGAACCTAAGTCCTTTGACTCCCAAATTAGTACCATGCTCAATTCAAAGATATTGGGGAAGAATTACATGAATTGATGCAGAGTGACTTGAGTAAAACCAGAGCAATTTATTTACACAATGACCTCCATAATGTAAAGAAAAACAACATTGAAAGATTTCAGAACTCCCATCAATGCAGTGACCAACTGCATGGATTTATGAAGCCAGAGAAATCAAATGATAGCTTATAAGTGCAGAATGAGACATCCATTGCCAGACCATAATGCATTACTTGATGTTGGTGAATTGTGCTTCTTTGTCATAGAGGAGGATTGAGGTGGGGGCAGAGGAGGAGGAGGAAGGAAGTGGGAGACATTAAAGAGTGACGAAAAAAGAGCACAAAATTTTAAAAAAATTAACAAAAATATTTTAAAATTAGATTTTAAAAAATATTTTAAAAGTTAAAATTTTAAAAACTAGGAGTGCAACCATGGAATTAGAGGAGGAAGAAATATATGTTCTACTCCTATGTTCTCAGACCAAAGGCAACCCCTTTCTGTGCCTCTGCCACTCCTAGGCACCAACCCAGAGGGAAATATGAGTCTGGATAAGATACTGTGGGTATAAAATGCTTGGAGAAAAGACAGGTTTTAGATGCAAAGCAGGATAGTCACATTTTGCTTTCAGTCTGACCCCTGGCCCTACCTGACTGTAGGAACAAAGCCTTCTGGAAGGTGCAATGGACTCCATACATGGCCAGGGGTGGATGGATGTGAGGGGGCAGCATCACCATAGGCACAGTGCCTGGCCTGAGCTGCAGCTACATAAATGCTGATTTCTTTCTTTCCTTCCTTCTACTACTGATGTGCACAGCAGAACCTAAGCCTTGGCAGCCCTTGATGCAGAAAGCATATCTGCTCTCGCTACATTGGATCCTGACTTAGGGCCCCCCATAAACTTGGCCATTCGGAAGCTCTCACTGAGGAGGCAAGGAGAGCAGAGGCGTAGATCACAGGATGGCAGATTTAGAATAGGAAGGGACTTTAGAGGCCACTGAGTCCAACCCCCCTCATTTTACAGATGAGAAGACCACAGATGAGAAGGCACAGGGAGGTTAAATGGTTTGCCCAAGATCACACAGTTAGTGTCTGAGTTCAGATTTGAACTCAGCTCTTCTGAACTCAAGAAGGCTCACAGGGTACGTGTTGAGTGGGAAAGCTATCAAGAAATGACTATAATGTAAAAACTAAAGGAATAGTAAAACTTTTTTTTAAAGGGAAGTACTAAGGAATTTTGCCAACTTGCTGCCTGGGTAAAGAAGAAGCAAGTGTCCGTTCCTCCTTCTCTAGGTCAAGAATGGAGATGACTGGGGTGGCTAGGTGGCGCAGTGAATAGAGCACCAGCCCTGGAGTCAGGAGGACCTGAGTTCAAATCCGGCCTCAGCACTTGACACAATAGCTGTGTGACCATGGGCTTAACTTAACCCCAATTGCCCTGCCTTCCTCCCTCAGAAAACCCAAAAGAATGGAGAAGATTAAGATAGGTGCCAAGGGGAGGATGAAAAGGGTGATATCAGTCCAGGCTAAGGAACACAGGCTAAAAGATCATAATCCACAGAAGGGAAAGCCCTTAGGAAGCATGAGTAGCAAGACCTACCTGCACAAATATTCAAATCAACAAACAATGCTGCGAACCAGATCAGAATTGACCAAGTACCAAACATTTCCTGGTCCAACTTATCAACCCTTATGAAGATGAACCAGGCCTCCAACCATCAGCTATCATCACTTAAAAAAAAAAAAAGTTGGTTTCTATTTCTAGGCTTTCAGATGTTCTGCCCAGAGGCCAGTTGACGGGACATAAAGAGATGGGCTCATTTCCAAGACCCACAAACCAAAGAGAACCCAACTCCTCTTCTTCATCACCTGACTCTTACCTGGCCTGGGAGGGCAGGGGGCACATGTATTTACCCCCCAGAAGGTCCCGATGCTCCCACAGCAATCCTCTTGCCTGGTCAGCTCCTGCAAGGGGTTGGCACACTGGAACAGGAAGATAATAAAGGCTAATCAACCACCTCCTTCTAGCTTTCATACCATTCACATAGTAGGGCTTGGTTCCTGGGGGAAGCTTGGACATACAAGGTAATTCCCTAACTGACAATGGCTACCCAGAAGGAAGGGAGAAGAGAACCAGGTATGGTAGGATGAGGAGAAAAAGAAACCCAGTGGCTATCCTGAATCAGACACTGGAATGTTCTCTTCTCGTCTCTGCCTCCTGGCAGAGTCCCAGATATAAACCCAGCATTGGCAAGAAGCTTTCCCTCATCCCCTTAATTCTAGTGTCTTCCCTTGGTTATCTCTAATTTATCCTGTGCCTATCTTGTTTATACATAGTTGTTTGTACATTGTCTCCCCCATTAGATTGTGGGTACTCTCTTTTGCCCCTTTTTTTGTCTCCTTGGGGCTTTGTACAGCATTTGGCACCTAGTAGGCACTTAATAAATGTATATTGTCTGGCTAGATCTACAGCTAGAAGGGTAGAGGTCATCTTGTCCAAGCCCCTTGTATCACAAGTGAGGAAACCAAGGCCTGAGACTAAATGATTGGTCCAACATCATAAAAGATTCATCAGAGGTGGAATTTGAACCTTGTCCTCTGATTCCAAAGCTAGTATTCTTTCTATTAGACCATGCTGTTTTCGCTCAGGCTAAAGTCTAGCATGAAGAGCTAGATGGGGGAGACAGGTATGGAAGACAGAGGCTTAAGAAAGCAAACAATTTCCCAGACAGAAAAGCATGACTGCTGATGGCGCTGCTTCCCAACACCAATCTCCAAGTGCCCTCCTCCAAAGAAGGGAGTAGGGTATGTGAGATAATGAGCAGTAATCACCTGAAAGATTTCACCAACCAGCCAAGCTCCAGGCTGCTCTCATTTAACTCTTCATTCATTCATTCATTCAACAAGCATTTCTTTTCTTTCTTTCCTTTTTGGAGGCAACTGGGATTAAGTGACTTGCCCAGAGTCACACAGCTAGTAAGTGTCTGAGGCTGAATTTGAACTCAGGTCCTCCTGACTCCAGGGCCAATGCTCTACCCACTGAGCTGCCCCTCAACAATCATTTATCAAACCTACAGTGTTCCAGGCCAGAGGCAACTTGGAGAAGAAGGGAGATCCCAGTCTCAGAGACAGAAGGCCTGGGTTCGAGTCTCACCTTTGACACACACTGGTTCAGTGACCTGGGACAAGTCACTAAAACCTCTCAGTGCCTCAGGTATTTCTCCAAGTCTATGACTTGCACTACAGTTGGCAACCTGCATTGTAATAAATGCCCTCACCCCAGCTCCTAGTGCCATGGAAAGAGCAAGAGATTTAAAATCACAGGCTCTAGGTTCAAATACTCTCTCTGCCATTTATTACCTCAGTTTCCTCAACTATAAAATGAGGGGGGTGGATTAAGTGACTCCTAAGATTACTCCCATCTTTGAATCTAGGATTCTAAAGGATAGCATAGGAAGAGGAAGGAAGGACAGAAAAGGTAAGACGATCCCATGTCCAGACTCAACAGACACCAAAGCAGTCGTGGGCCAGCGTCTGACAGAGGCTGGGTCCTCACCTGGTCGTTCACTGAGCTCTGATAGCACCAGCCAAGGAGCCCCTCAGGCTTGGGGAAGGATGGTAGTAGCGAATGAGGAGGCTCCCTTGTCTGTGAGGTGATGGTATTGCTGTCCCACTGCTCGTGGCCAGGTCGGGCAGGGAGCCGTGGTGCAGGTCTGGTCTCCACGCTGTTCTCCTCAGGGGGCTCAGTCTCCCCCTGAACTCTTGCCACTTGGTGGATCTGAACTGTGGCCTCTGGAGGGTGATTTATGTGCACCTTCACCAGGGAGGGGTTTACAGAGACTGGGGAAAAGGGTTAGGATCAATAACAGATGAATAAGGCTTCCTTCCCCCATATCTCTCAACAGCAGGAATCTGGGTATCCATCAGTTAGTCAGTCAGCAAAAATTGCTGTTTACTATGTACCAGGAACTATGTTAAGTGCTAGGGATATAAAAAGAGACAGTGGGATATTGGATCTTTTACTAAAATGCTAATCTTATCGAGTTACATCCATTAAAAATTCTTCAATAGCTTTGCATTGTTAACAGTAGTGAAGGCAAGGCAGCTACTGAAACAGAAAGGACTTAAGTCCTCCTTCCCATCCTGTTGAGGGCAGGTACCCCTGGTCCTGGGCTGATGCTCCCTCCGGCTGGCTTGGGAAGAAGGAAATGGGCCCAAGCCTCAAGGCCCCACCCTCCTTGTCGGCCATCCTCAGAGCCCACACTCACCCAGTTGATTGGAGAGGGGCAACATGTAGACAGACTGTTTCAAAGAGCCTTCAGCGGGGGCCAAGTGATGGGACCTCTCTGGCAACTTTCTGTCCACCTGAAGAGCTGGCAAATGGCAAAACTTCCCTGTGGAATTGGCAGGGCACCAGCATTCATCCCTACCGATGCAGCGGCCTCCATTCAGGCAGGGGATCTGGCAAAAATCTGCAACATCAATGTTCAAAGTGACTACTGGTGGAATGTCAATGGGAATATCAGCATTGTACTGATATTCAGATGTTCAGAGGGGAGATATACACTGCCCACCGCCATCTCACCCCCTTCTCCCATGGATTGAGGTCAAATCAGTTCTTGGTAAAATGTTCTGCAAGCAAAATGTTTGGGGAGAGGGTTGGCAAAAGGACACAATGGCCTTGGAACCCTTCATGTAGCCTTTAATAATAATAATTAATAATGATAAAATCTTAACTAATATTTATATAAACTTTCTATATGCCAGACACCATGCTAAGCACTTTACAATTATAAAGCACTCAGTTGGCTCAGTGGATAGTGAGCCAGTCCTGGAGTCAGGAAGACTCATCTTTTCGAGTTCAAATCTAGCCTCAGATACTTACCAGATGTGTGACCCTGGGCAAGTCACTTCACCCTGTTTGCTTCAGTTTCCTCATCTGTAAAATGATCTGGAGAAGGAAATGCCAAACAACTCTAGTATCTTTCCCAAGAAAACTCCAGATGGGATCATAACAAGTTGAACATGACTGAAACAACTGAATAACAAATAATAATAGCTAAAATATTTATATAATACTATGTGTCAGTCACTGTTCAATTATTTTTAATAATAATAATAATAGTAGCTAATATGTAACACTTACTATATGCCAGACACTATGCTAAGAATTTTACAATTGTTAGCTCATCTGATCCTCACAACATCCCTGGAAGGTAGATACTATTATTATCCCCATTTTACAATGAGGAAACAGACAAACAGGGGTTAAATGACTTGCCCAGGATCACACAGCTATTAACTGTCTGAGGGCAGATTTGAACTCAGGGAGATGAGTCTTCCTGACTCCAGGCCTGGCAGTCTATCCACTGCAGAGCCTAGCTGCCTGCCTGAAATTCTACCTATCCTTTAAAACCCCAAATAAATACCATGACTTCTGTAAAGCCTTCCCTGATTCTGCAAGTCAATAGCCTTTGTTCCCTCGAACCTTACCTTGTAAACTTCACAAAGCACTTTGTTTCAGGCCTCTCTAGACTCTTAATTGTTATTTTGTATGACAGCTATCTGCACATGTGTTCTATTTCCCTCCCTGTTTAAAACAGGAAATGTTACCTAAACATATAATGATATTAATATTAACATTACATGCAATATTAATATAATTATATATTATAATAGTGATTTTTTTGGTTGTTCAGTAGTTTCAGTCATGTCTGACTCTTCATGACCCTATTTGGGGTTTTCTTGGCAAAGCTACTGGAGTGCTTTGCCATCCTTCTCCAGCTCACTGTAATTATATAAATTATAAAAACTTCACAGGAAGAAAAGACAGCACCTTGTTTAAACTTTGTATTCCCCTCTCAAGTGCTTAGTTCTGTACAAAGTTTGACCTTAATAAGTTAGTTGGATTAAATTGAAAGGGACAACTCTTCCTTCTCCCTTTCTCTCTCCATTTTCTTCTCCCTAACTCTAGTATAACCCCAAGAAGATCATTCCAACAGTGGGTACAGAGGAGACAGGAGTCTGTGTGACTCACAGATGCGGAAGCCAGATTTGGGGTCATGTCCATGGCCTCCCTGACTGTATAAGGTGGTGGTGTCCCCTTTGGAGCAGTCATTGGTACATCGTCCATTGGCACAGGTCTGTTTGCAGATGGTTGGGGTGAAAACAATCTTGATCTTCCTGATTTTCTCAGTCAGGTTGAGCCCTGTATTGAGATATCACAGAATAAAAACGTTAGAAAATCCTCATTATAGTAACTGACAGTTAGTTAGCACCTGTGTACATTAATTCAAGAGCCAGCTTGGTCCAGTGGGTAGAGAGTTGACCTAAGTCAACCCAAAATAATCTGGGTTCCACTCTTCCCTGTGACACAAAGTGGCTTCTGGTCATAACTTCTCAGTACTTCCTTCCTTCCTTCCTTCTTTCCTTCCTTCCTTCCTTCCTTCCTTCCTTCCTTCCTTCCTTTCTTTTCTTAGAGGCAATCAGGGGTAAGTGACTTGCCCAGGGTCACACAGCTAGTGTCTGATACCAGATTTGAACTCAGGTCCTCCTGATTCCAAGGCTGGTGGCTTCCAGGTGACTTTTTAAGGATTTTGTGGTTAGATCTTTTCAGCCACGTCTGACTCGTCATGACCCCATTTGGGATTTTGTTGGCAAAGATACTGGAGTGGTTCTAAGAATAAAAGTTGTGAATCAGTTGATCTGCATTGGTAGATGGGAGTTCCTTTTTCCAAAAGAAATCACAAGTCTGGAGTGATTAGGTGGTACAGTGAATAGAGCACCAGCCCTGGAGTCAGGAGGACCTGAGTTCAAATCCGGTCTCAGACACTTAACACAAAAACTAGCCGTGTGACCTTGGGCAAGTCACTTACTTACAGGCCCTCCAGAAAGCAAAAAAAAAAAAAAGATCACAGGTCCATCCAATAATACATAATTTCATCAATGCCATGACATTGGTTCTAAGCATTATATCCCTATTTTACATATGGGGAAACTGAGGTGTAGGGAGCATAAGTGACTTTCCAGGGTCACCTAAACATCAGATACTCTATTTGAAAGAAGGGCTTCCTGACTCTGTCTAATGAGTATGAAGCTGGGAACTCTCCTAGGTGCTGCAAATATAAACAACACAAATGAAGCAATCTCTACTGCCAAGGACCTTACATTCTAACAGGGAGATAATAATGACATCCACAAGCATATACAGAAGAATAAAAAAGAAAATAAAAATCAATAAGCACAAGGTAGTTAAAGACAAGATTGTTTGGGAGAGAGGACATTAGGAGCTGAGAGGATAAGAAAAGTCTCCAGTTAGGGCAACTAGGTGGTACAGTGGATAGAGTGCCTCCGACATTTAAAAGCTATGTGACCTTGGGCAAGTCATTTCACCCTGTTTCCCTGAATTTCCTCATGTGAGGCATGTGGGGGAGCCAGGACAAAGGCATGGGGTGTTTGCTGTGTGTGCGGAACATAAGGATCCTCAGTCTGACTATATTGCAGAGTTTGGGAGCCAATGAAGCTGGAAGGATAGGGTGGAGCAAGGGTATGAAGGACTTTAAAAGCCAAACAGAAGAGTTCATACAGGTTGTCCTAAAAGTCTTAGTGCCATTTTAAGCCCTAGGATCTTGAAACAGCACGTATTTGCTTCAAGAAGCAATAGAGAGGGGCAGCTAGGTGGCACAGGGAATAGAACACCAGTCCTGGAGTCAGGAGGACCTGGGTTCAGATCCGGCCTCAGACACTTAACACAAAAACTAACCGTGTGACCTTGGGCAAGTCAATAGAGAGCCCCAGGATTTGATTGAGTGGGGGAATTATATGGTCAGATCTATGCTTAAGCAAAATCACTTGGACAGCAATGTGTTAGGATGAACTGAAGTAGGAAGAGATTTGAGGCAGGGAGACCCATTACGCGACCTTTGCAATAGTATAGGCAAGAGCCCAAAGGGTTATTAAACTGCCTTTGACCCAGCAATAGCACTACTTGATCTGTTTCCAAAGATGATTAAGGAAAAAGGAAAAGAACCTGTATATTCCAAAATGTTTATTGCAGCCGTGGTGGCAAAGAACTGAAAATTGCAGGGGCACCCAAAAATTGGGAAATGGCTAAATAAGTTGTGTTATGTGATTGTGATGGAATACTACTGTGCTATAAGAAATGATGAGTTCAATGACCTTAGAAAAATATAGGAAGACTTGCATGAAATAATGAAGAGCAAAATGAGCAGAATCAAGAACATTTTTTACAATAACGGAAATATTGTTTTAAGAATGTCTTTGAGCGAGTCAATCATTTTGACTATTATAAATGCCCAAATTAATTATAAAGGACATATGAAGAAAGACACTATCTGCATCCAGAGAAAGAACTGATAAATAGAAGTATGCATATAATAATTTTACATATGTGCATATATTATGTGTGTGTGCACATATATGTGTGTGTGTCTTGGTGGCCATACCTAGGGTAGAGGGACAGAAGGGAGGGAAGAAAAAAAAGAAATTTACACAATAATTTTATTATATATTTAAAAGGAATAGCAAGTTGTACGTAACAGATTTGTAGTTTTATATGCAATCATCTTTTTATCATGTTATGGAAATGCTTGTCTTATTCCATAAATTAAAAAGAAAATAAACAATCTAGACGATAGGTGATTAGGGCCTGAATTAAGGTAGTAACCATGTGAGCAAAGAGAGGTCAGGTGCAAGAGATGTCACAGATGTAGCCAAACCAGCAAGATTTGCCAAATGACTAGATATGTGGAGAGAGGAAAAAGAGAAAAGTCAAGGACTATAAGCCTGGGAGATTGGAAGAGCAGAAGGGGAGTTGGTGAAAGGAAGATAGAAGGCAGACCTGCAAGATCACCAATCTAACCCCTTTATTTTATAGATGAGAAATGAATTGACTTGCCAAGGTCCTACAGGTAGTAAAAGTTTCAGAGCCAGGATTCAAACCCAAGACTCCACATCTGGCGAAGTGCAGAAGCAGAGATGCCATAGGGGCAGTAGGTAAATCTAAGTACCAGCAAGCATCTATTAAACACCTAATATATGTAGGACCTATGAGAAAATCCAAGGGAAACATAAACATGGTCTCCCTGACCTTGAGAAGCTAACAGTCTGGGTCAGGAACTGGCCACCTCTTCCGAACAGGGTGCCAAGTTGCTGACCACTGTTCTTCTGACTCAGAGAAAAAACTTCCCATTCAAAAGACATGTAACCTCTGACAGAGTTTAGTCTACCAGTCCTTCACACCTTAGTATGAATGATTTTAATCAAATAAAATTGCTTTCCTCCTGGATGAGATCAACCATCCTGTGTGAATAGAAGTCTTGATGGAGTCTTTCTTCTCCATTCCTGCTGCCATCACCCTAGTCTAGACCCTCATTACCTCATACCTCAACTATTGGAATAGTTTGCTAACTGGTCTCCTTGACTCCCATCTCCTCCCCCTCCAATGCTTCTCATTCTCCAGCCAGACTGCTCTTTCTACATCACCTCTTTGATCATATTACCCTTGAACTAAATACCTTTGGTGACCAAATAAAATACAAATTGCCTCAGAAAGAACTACACCCCAAGAAATCAAAAGTAAGTGTAAAAAACATAAAGATTAATCAGATCTCAAAGCAAGAGAGAAGAGAAGACATCCCCATTTTGTGGGAGGTAAGGACAGTCCCTTTCTGGAGGTGGGGTAGCCACAAATATCATACAATGGCATGTTTTCTAAATTGTTCAATGTTTGCGGGGACTTCAGTGTTGAGTGTTGGTGGTGCTGACTTTTTTTTCCTCTCTGAAAAAATTTCTATTTGTTGTGTCGTATGGTTCTCTGGGAGGGAAGGGTGAGGGATATTTGGGATAACTATGTCAATGTAAGAAAGAGAAAACAACAATAAAAACTTAAAAAAAAATACAAATTTCCCAGCTCTGGGCTAAGGACCCTCCAAAATTTGAGGCCAAACTCCTTTTATAATCTTATTATTATTGTTCAGTCATGCCCAATTCTTTGTGACCCCATTTGGGGTTTCCTTGGCAGAGATACCGGAGTGGTTTGCCATTTCCTTTTCCAGCTCATTTTACAGGTGAGAAAATGGAGGCAAACAAGATTAAGTGACTTGCCCAGGGTCACACAGTTAGTAAATATCTGAGGGTGGATTTGAACTCAAGTCTTCTGACTCCAAGTCTGACACTATCCACTGTACCACCTACCTACGCATTTACATTCTTGCCTCTACACAAAAGGGCCGCTAGGTGTCGCACTGGGTTTGGAATCAGGAAGACATCTTTAAGAGTTCAAATCCAGTCTCCTACACTTATTAGCTGTGTGACCCTGGACAAGCCACTTCATGTTTATTTCAGTTCCTCATCTATAAAATGAGTTGGAGAAGAAAATGACAAACTATTCTAGTGTCTTTGCCAAGAAAACACCAAATGGGTCACAAAGAGTCAGACACTGAAATGACAACAAAAACAATTCTATACAAAACTCTTTCCTTGAGTCAAAGGAGACTATTGGCTTCTTACTTTTCCTACCACTGTCCCTGGGCCTTATTCTAGTTCCTTTGTTTCCCAGTTACAATTTTTCTAGCTTCTCTGACCCACATCTTCACTTATGTCAGCCTACTACTCATACCATCACAAGTACAAGTTTTATCTTACCCAGAAGTTCTCAAAGTGTGGTCTGGGGGGCTCTGGGGGTCCCTGAGATCCTTTCAGGGACTCTATAAGGTCAACACTGTTTTTAGAATAATACTAAAATGTTCTAATTTTGAACACAATCAAAATTGATAGATAAAACCCACAATAACCAAAGCTCTTTGCAGGACGTTTTCCATTTTTAAGACTGTACAGGAAACCTGAAACCCAAGTTTGAGAGTCGCTAATCTAATGGCATGAGACATGCAGAATGAACTCATACACAAGCCTTCAACTTGTAGAAAAGTCATGAAGCCCTGCTATGTATCAAACTTGTCTCATTGTTGCCATTACCCCTCATTGTCAGGGCTACAGCTCACAACGTAGCCATTGGTATATGTATCGAGATCTCCCCCGACTAGGAGCAGGACCCTGGCACATGTGTCTCGATCCCTTCCTTGCTTCCAACCTGTTTCCCTCCCAATGAAATTAAACTTCTGTTTTGATTCCTGACTCTCCTGTCTCTAGCCTCCTCTGTTCGGCTCTGGCCATCTGCAGGTTAGAAGCCTGTTTGGTCTGATTGACAATCCTGATCAAGATAATTGAGCCTGTATATTTCTTTCTTGTTCCCATTGAGTTTGGGTATCTCTAACTATACTCAACCATCTCTCACTGAGGCTTTGAATCCCTTTCCTTTCTCATTCACAATCTCTCTTTCCCCCTCTCTCCACAGGCTCCAAATACTTCTTTTCTCCCTTGTCAAGGCCTAAATCACCATCACTCTCTTTTTTCTGTCACCGAGGCAGTGAGTCTCTTGTCTCCTACTATTATTGAGGTGCTGACTTTCATGCCTCAGACCACAGGGCTCCACAACCTAATAATTGTTTAATAAATACTTGTTGACTGATTGAATGTTTCAAGGCTCTGAGTCTCTTGTCTCAGACCACATGGCTCTACTTCAAGGCTCCAACTCTCTTGCCTTGGATCACAAGGTCCAACTTCAAAACTCCATCCTTCTTTAAGGTTCCATCAGGGTCCACCCTCTTTGTATGCTAAATTTCTCGTGGAGGTCATGTGGATGGATGACTCCTGTCTAGATATGAGTATAGCTTGGCATCCCTTTTCCTTTCCAAGAGGTCCGTACAATGTGTCCCATCTATCCTGCAGCAGCTCCTCCCAAGAATTTAAATCACTAGCATACCTGCTATAGTCTTCCCCTCCGTTTAAACAATCACTGTCCTTGAAAATCTGTCTTCCTCTGAACACACTGGCCAGCAATCACAAACTCTGCTGACTTGGCATTTTGATGAAAGCCTGGGTTTTGGCAACTACCATAACTTTCCACTGAAAATTAATCGTTCCTGCTGCCCTTGGCATAGCTGCCGTTAGTGCAGTAAGGAAAACAGGGTAGACGAGCTTTGCGGACGTCAAGGGGACTTTTATAGTCACTAGTCCTGAGGAGCTCAACGGCCTCCCACAATAGGGCTGCCTATGGCTAAACCCAAAAGGCACAGAGGAAACAATTTTCACCAGTCCCCTAGATGAGGCCTTCAATATTTCCTTTGCCACCATGTATATGATACAGCCACAGCAAAACTCTAACATGTTGGAGGAGGGGGGATGTCTGTGGGTCCTGCCCCATATGTTTTGGCACGGCGGATAGAATGTTGGACTTGACATTAGGAGCACGAGTTCAAATTCTGCCTCAGACACTAGCTGTATGAATCTTCAGACACTTACTACCTGTGTGACTCTAGGCTAATCACTTAACCCTGTTTTACCTCAGTTCCTCACCCATAAAATGAGCTGGAGAAGGAAATAGCAAACTCCAAATGGGGTCGCAAAGAGTTGGAGTCAACTGAAAAAACCCAACAATAACAGTGATAACCACCTCAGTTTCCTCATCTGTAAAATGGGGAGAATAATAACACCTAGCCCCTACCTCTCAAGGTTATCATAAGGATAAAATGAGGTAATATTTGTAAAGTGTTTTTAAACCTTAAAATGCTATGTAAGTGCTAGCTATTATGATGATAATGATTATGGCAATGCTGCTGCCGTGATAGTTCTCCACAAGTGTTATAAATGCCAGGCCACACCTATGCTGAGATGGCTCAGTTCTGAGGTACAGACAGTACCCCAAAATGTAGTTTTGAGGGCTTTGTGTCACAAGACTCATGGGAACTGTGTCACTGACAGTACCTTCTGAGTCCTTCTTCACAGGGGCCAGTCAATGTCATACCCCGTCAGGTTCCTTCCATAGGTTTCCCAAGGAATAAATGTCCTAGATTGTTAAATCTTCAGGGAGCCCCAGAAGAGGATAATATCAGTAGATGAGAAATTTCGTTCAAGATCGGTGTCTCCCAATTTTTCCCTTGCTAATTTTTTCCTCGCTTTCATGTACACTTCAAAGCACATACATGCATTCAGTTTAGTCATTTTTCAATTATGTTTGACTCTTCATGCCCCCATTTGGGGCTTCCTTGACAAAGATACTAGAGTGGTTTACCAATTCCTTCTCCAACTCACTCTGAGGTTGATTCCCCTCCCAAACTGATTCTTTTGTGAAGGCAAACTAGGCCATTTTTTCCCTCAATCCTTACCTAGCCTTTAACTCCTGAATGGGTATTGCCTCAGACAAACTAAGACCTGGGAAAGGCCTTAGCTTAAAAAGGTCAAGGTCTCCTACTGCATCTAGGGTCATCTCCAGTCATCCTAATCTGTCTTGTCACTGGACCGCAATGACTCTGGAGGAAAGAATGAGGCTAATGATTTTGCACAGCTCTGTCTCACTTAAATCCAATTCCAAGGCAAGTCAAGACATCACCCACAATCCTTCATGAAGGAAGGATAAACAAAAACATGCATAGGCCAGCTTTAGCAGCTGGTGGATCAATAACCTTGGAATCTGGAAGACTTGTGTTTGATTCCCACCTGACACACTTACTGGCTGTGGCCCTGGACAAATTTGGGCCTTGATTTTCGCAAAGGGAAAAAAGAGGGGAGACAATATACAAACGATTATGTACAAATAAGATTTATACAGGATAAATTGGAGATAGTCTCAGAAGGAAGACACTAAAATTAAGAAGCATGGGAAAGGTTTCTTGAAGAAGGTGGGAATTTAGATGAGATTTGACCTTAAAGCACTATGTAAATGGTGGCAGTTATTAACTATTGTAACTCTGTGGTATGAAAAGCATCAGGGTATCACTGATCAGACAGAGGCTAAGACTGCATCACCTGGATAGTTCTCAGGGCTACAAGTTAACTGGTTAATGGAACCTTGATGGTGACCACGTTGTCTAGATAAAAATCAAGGAATTGAAAGCTCTTAGAAATCGTAAGCTGGAAATTCATAGAAATGAACAAGTGTGGCAGCTAGGTGTTACAGTGGATAGAACACCATCCCTGCAGTCAGGAGGACTGGGATCTAAATCCAGTCTTAGATACTTTCTAGCTATGTGACCCTGGGCAAGTCACTTAACCCTGATTACCTCCCCCCCCCAATTTTTTTTTAAGGCAGTTAGATGGTGCAGTGAATAAAGCACCGGCTCAGAAGTCAGGAGAACCTGAGTTCAAATCCAGCCTCAGACACTTGACACACTTACTAGATATGTGACCTTAGGCAAGTCACTTAACCTCAATTGCCTTGCCTTCCCCCCTCCAAAAAAAATTTTTTTTAACAAGTCTCTCTAGGGAGTTTAAATCTAGAAAAGGTTAAAAAAAAGTCAGATTAAGACAGGGACAGCAGCAATCAAAGCACTCGAATGGATCAGATACTGATCTGTGAGTGGTTTGTCTTCTAACCTCTTTTATGTTTCTGATGAATCTGAGCATCCCTGGATTCGTAGGTACTGAATGAACTAACTAATTGCCAGCTGGAGAGATGACAAACTTGGTGCAATGCACCAAAATCAGAAATTAAGGGCTATGAGAATCTCCATACAAGATATCTCTTTCCAGAATGAATCATACACCTCCCCTTTCTTGACCTGCCTCCTCACTGATCCTCTGCCATTTTCTCCTCCAGTTACCCGCACCAGAAATCATCCTCAGCTCCCAACCACTGACTATGATTTCTAATGAGATGAGAAGGGTAGGAAAAACGAAGAGGCACGACCTCTTATTTCTGGGACTTGTTCTCTCTTTGGTACTGAAAGCCTTGGACACTATGGATCAATGGTGTCTTTCCAGTTGCTGCCTGTCATGAGTGACATCTATGTATGTACAAGAGTGATAGGGGAGATGGAGGAGGTGACCATAGTCTTTACATAGCTTGGGTTATCCTGGAGAGGACAAAGGCAGCGATTTCTTACTCCAGAGGGGTGAGCCATGCCCCACATGGGCTGCTTGGAGTGCCGAGTCACTCTGGTCATGACCGTTCCCTCCAGGTAGAGCATTGGAGGTCAGCTGACCAGTGACCACTGCTGGGTACCGCCGGATGGTTGGTGATGACCTCAACTGCTGCTGGGGAGTGATGGGATGGCTGATCTGGTGTGTATTCCTGCAGAGACAGACAGCATAGACGTTTACATATCAGACTGCTTCCTTATACATATGTATATATACTTCTCTAGTATAACATGGTGATGCAAAACAGCAGTCTTCCCACCCTGCCCTCAGCGCTGTCATCGTCATTGGATGAGGTGTGGTGCTATGTCTGACCATGAAGAGATCAAGCCAAACCAGTAGGATCCTTGCCTTTTGGGAGCTTCCTGATGGTGACAGAAATGATGAAGGTGATGGTCATGGTCAAAATAATTGTTGGTACAAAGGGCCCACAAAGTTAACTGAAGGGTCATTCAAGGAGCATCTGAATGATCATAATCATTATTGTTATGGTTATTTTGGTCTGGACCTGAGATTGATTGGTATAAGGAACTCTATCAATGCCCAAGATACCTGTTCTATAAGTCTTAGAAAGAAACCTGGGGCACTAAGAGATTTAATGATTTGCTAAGAGGAACCTAGATGGCACAGTAGATAGAGTACTGAGAAGACCAAAGTTCAAATTCTGCCTCAGACACTTCCTAGCTGTGTGACCCTGGACAAGTCACTTCATCTCTATGTACAACTGGGTGGTACAGGAGATCTAGCTCCAGGTCTGGAATCAGGAATACCTGAATTCAAATTTGATCTCAGATACTTCCTACCTATGTGACCTTGGGCGAGTCACTTAGACCTCTATGTGCTTCAATTTCCTCATCTGTAAAATGGGGGTAATAATAGCATCTACCTCTCAGGGTTGTTGTGAGGATCAAATAAAATAATATTTGTACAATGCTTAGCACAGTACCTGGCACATAGGGTGGCATTTAATAAATCTTTGTGTTTTTTTTAAATAAATCTTTCCTTTCTTGCTTGGTCACATGGCCATTATATGTCAGAGGAGGGCTTGAATTCAATTCTCCCTGACTCCAAGACCAGCTGCCCATTCACTAGGCAGTTACCTCTCCAAATAAAATAAACACATTAATCATTCAATAATCATTGTCTTTACAGCTGAGATCTTAGACAACTTACTTCATTTCTCTGACCCTGGCTTTCTTCATCTATACAACAAGGTAATTCTCTCTAGGGTCTCTTTCAGCTCCAAATCTTCTGGTCCTAGGTCTCCAAGTCTGTATATGGAATGCTACATTTAAACAGCTGGTTTCAGCCAGTCTAGAATTAACAGCCAGAAGCTGCCAAGAATAGATCGTTGCCTATTGCCCAGGGGAAAAGGCTCAGCATCGGAGACCAGGATCTGAGATAGCAAGCAATGGTCAGTTTATAAGAAGTCTGGAAGAGGTAGCAAAAATGGGATTCAGGGACAGTAGGCCGGATTAAATACTCAGGAGTAGACAGATGGGAACAGAACCAATATTGAGGACAGAATTATTGGGATTGGCCTAAAGGTCAGGCAAGCCAGATCTAGTCAGGAGAAGAGCATGGATTCAATCATTGTTAATGTGGGGCGGAGGGGGGGGGGAGATGTCTGTACAAGGGGTCTATTCTCCTGCCTGCCACTTCTGCATTTTAAAGGGGCAGAGCCAGTAAAAGTGAGACCCAAACACAAAGTGACCTTTAGATCTTTAGACTCACTCAATGAGAGTGACATCCCCACCCCCAAAGCCTTGGCCAAAAGCCACCCCTACTGGCACATACTGGTTTCTTCTGTAGCCTACCTGAATCATTTACCTTCTCAGGATGAACAGGTAATCCTCCAAAGGTAAAAATTGCATTGCAGGTGCAGAGGGAGAGGCAGTTTCTTTATTGAAAGTTGGTTCCCTCTACCAATGACATCACCAGTTAAGTTAGGGAGGGGGGAAGGCCTCAGAGAGGTGGGGGAACAACACCAGCCCTTTATGTCCGAGGAATAGTAGGAATTCTTAGGAGCAGCTAAGTGACTCAGTACAGAGAGTGCTGGGCTGGGAGTCAGGAAGACCTGAATTCAAATACAGTTTCAGACACTTACTAACTGTGTGACCCTGGGCAAGTCACTTAACCTCAATTTCCCCATCTGTAAAATGGGGATGATAATAGCACCTATCTCCCAGGATTGTTGTGAAGACCAAATGAGATAATATTTGTAATGTGCTTAGCACATAGTAAGTACTATATAAATGTTAGCCATCATCATTAGCATTTTATCTGGGACAATTTTAGTTGAAGGAGCCTATGACAATTGAAGTTCGAATGCAGAGGACAATCTACACAGGTGCCATAGTACCAGGAGAAAGGACAGTCTATCCTCCAATACAGTCCATCGTTTGCCCCCACAGGGACTGGTTTGGAGTGAAGTCAGGCCTTGGGAAAGGACTGCTATGGCAAAAGGATCTTGGGGGTAGGGGTACTGCATGACAGTGAGGCAAGGCACAGAGACTACAATCACCCCAAAGAAAAAGGATGCCCTTCCCCCAGATTCCACATAGATGTCTAGGGGAAAATCCCCATGTGTCCTGAGTTCCTGCGTGACCAGCCCACCTGTATCACCCTCATTAGGATTACATTTCAACAGGGACCAGCCTCTACCCCAACACTAATTCTTTAGGCCCAGATGAGCAAATTAGGTATTTGACTTATGAGAAAATGGCAGATCTCTAGTGTTTGTCTTTTTAGTCATTTTCTCCTTCTAAACACACTCTGTCCCAAAGGGGAGCCAGAGTATCTTTACCAACAGACAAATGTACTCCTCCACATGGGTGGGAGGGTCAGCTACTCGGTGGAGAAGGGTAATCATCGATAGTTATCCATTGTTTTTATCTCTTTCGTGGAAAGGCTTGGATGATGCCCTACCATTCCCTCTCTACCTGGTGAGGAGAGGGAAATGGTGAGATTTCCAGTAAGATGGCCTCCTCCATAAAGGCAGGCCACCCAGGCCCCTCCCCCACTCCCTTCTCCAGCAAAAGCTTGAAATTTGCACCAAACCAAATAAAGATCAAGAAATTCAATGAGAAACCACAGAAGTGACTTCCTGACAAGTGAGGAGTCTGTAGGGGAGGCCTAGGCCAAGGTTAAAGAGAAAAGCCTTCAGCTATTTGAAACAGGGTTAAGTAGAAAAACAGTTCTAGCTAGCCTATATAAAAAACCACCTTAGGGTTTTGTGCCTGGCTTTACTTAAATTTACTCTTTCCCTTAATCCTTTAAGTAACGATTTTTCCCCCTTTCTGTAAATCCCAACCTTGTCTCTCTTGGATTCACTGCCTATCCAGAGAGTTAGAAAAAATGGTCAGGTTTTCTCAGGGTCTAGGTATAGACTGGTAGAAAAAAAATGGAGGAAAACTTCTGGGTCCAGTTTGGGAATTCATTGGTGAAAATCTGATGCCAACTCTCCACTGGGTATTATTTCCTCTTTACCCCCACTCCCTATAGTCATTTCTTTCTTCACAGAATCCCCAGTCAGTAGGATCATTATTGCAAAGTGAATTTTTGTAGTCAGGAAAACCTAGGTGTCTGAAAACAGCCTTGCTAAAACCAAGTTCTAGGAGGTTCCTTCATCAGAGGGATAGACAGCAAGTAATGAATTTTGTCTGATGGCAGAAACTCATCCCTACTGGCACATACAGGTTTCTTCTGTAGCCTGCCGGAATCATTTACCTTCTCAGTATGAACAGGTAACCCTCCAAAGGTAAAAATTGCATTGCAGGTGCAGAGGGAGAGGGAGTTTCCTTATTGAAAGTTGGTTCCCTCTACCAATGACATCCCAAGTTAAGTTGGGGGAGGGGGGAGGCCGAGGAGAAGTGGGGGAACAACCCTAGCCAATAACAGATGGCTTTTCACTCTTGGTAAAGGACAAAACTTGGGACTCAGGACCAGCAGAAGGAGCCGCTGGCCCTACATATCTGTCCCTCACCCCCTCCAATCCAATGACTTCTATGAAATATATCCATTCTCATCTACCACTCCCCTTAAACTCCAGGTTCCAAAACACATCAGGGCCTACCAGCCTCTCCCACTCCCCACTTCAGGGAACTCGTGAGAGCTCCAGTTCCACTTGTCCCTGAAAACTAGCCAGTTGGCAATTGTTACCTTATTAAAGCCCTAATCAGGCCTTCCACTCCAGCGGTTTGGTTTTGCTGTTGTTCTGCTGCTTGCCCTGGGGATTGAGAACATTTATGTGGCTGGTTTGTTGTTTACAAGGTACCTTACAATACCTTTTAGTTCCCCAAAAACATTGTTGGCAGACTGGCCTAGGAAATGGAGAATCCACTTTAAATTCAGAAAGAGCTGGATTCAAATGCTCCCTCTCATCTAGGCAAGTAATCCAACCTCTCAGTGCCCCAGGGAGCATTATAATATGCCGAAAAGGTGCTTGTTTTCATTAGTAGACGAAGTTTCCTCATAAAATCACATCTGGTTTAATTTTTCTAAAGAACCCACCCCAACCTTATGGGGTAGGTAATACAGGTGTTACTTATATATTTTTAAATATATATAAATATTTATTTATATATTGTCCATATGACATATATGTCATATATAAATATATTTATATAATAAATAAATATTATTATAATACATGTGTTAACCACATTTCACTGATGAAGAAACTGAAAATTAGGGAGGTTAGCATTCTGCTCCATAATCATACAACTAGTAAATGTCAGTAGGGATTTGAACTCTGGTGTTTCTGACTTGAAGTTCAGTACTCTATCCATTCTGTCTCTGGGACAGGTTCTAGGAAAGCATCCTGCAGCTTCAGGGGCTACAGGAGATCCAGCACGAAGAGAGAGCTTGACAGACAATTGGCCAGAGATAGGAGTGCAGCTGTGTGCCCAAATCTCTGACAGCTGTTCCCCATTACTGGGGACAGGGCCAGCAAAGACAGCTGCAGCAGGAATATGAACCTTTCTCGTTGTTCTCAAGAGGGCGTCCATCAGGGGGAGGAGAAGCAAGCACAGACCTCTCAGTGGTCTAGGCCACAGGCTGATGAAAAGACTCAACAAGTGCTTGGAGGGTGAATGGGGAGAGGACAGGGTGGGGTATTCCATATACACCTCATTTAGTACGTTTGAACCTGACCTTTAGATTCAGTTCTTGGATCTGGTCAAACTAAAAGTGAAAGAGGTTTTAAAATTCATTGTCTATTTAATTCTCCATCGAAATCCTACTTCACATTGCGCTATGGTATGAAGGGGATCCTGGGCTCTCACAGGCAGCTCATAGGTGTATTTGGAGTCAGGAGGACCTGAGTGCTAATTCTGCCTCGGACACTAGTAAGCAAGTCCTTGGCTCCTCAACCTCAGTTTCTTAGTACCTATCTCCCAGAATGGCTAATGAGAATCGGAGGAGATAGCATAGAAAGTGCTTTGCAAACCTTAATGGTAGCTTATAAATGCTAGCTATCATCATTAAAAGGCAGCAGCAATAGAGGCCAAGAAAAGGCAGTCCCTAGTGAAGTGAAATAGTCTCAGATACAGATCCTACAATGAACTGCTAAGTTCTGGGAGGGTCCTCATCAGAGGGATAGACAGCAAGTAAGGAATTTTGGCTGGCTGCGGAAACTCATAAAGACTATGCACTCAGTTATAGAGAGACAGGTTGTGGGCTCGATCATTGGGAACACCCCCACATTGGTGAAATTGCTATTCTTTTGAAGTATTGAAGAAAATTTTTCTTTCTGATTCAGATCAAATTTAGTTGATTAGAGGTCAATGATAAGGGCACTAGGATTTCTAGTTTCAGTCTCCTTAAAGAAGAGGCTTTTAAGGCATTTAAAGCCAAAAAGAAAGGGTTTTAATCCCTTCCTCAGGATCTAGGGAAGGAGTCCATGGATAGATTTCAAGGGATCCATTAACTCAAAGGGGAGAAAATTACATCTTTATTTGCACTAACCTCTAAATTAAATTTCTCGTTTCCTTCCATTATGAATTTTAAAATAGCTTAGCATTTACATAGTGTAAATGTAAATTTTTTTGTAAAATGCTTTATGAATATCATCTCATTTTATCCTGAATATTATTTTATTTTGACTCCGGTAGGTGATTGCTATTCTTATCTCTAAATTACAGATGGAGAAGATGAGGCAGCATTGCACTCCTGTTTTTCTTTCCTAGTCCCATCTTCCTCTAGGGAAACTGGGCTGAGTTATACTAATCTCTCAGAGATTTCTGAAAAGGAGGTTTTTTTTGTTGTCGTTGCTGTTTGCTCATTTCTGTTGTGTCCAATTCTTCATAATCCCATTTGGGTGTTTTCTTGGAAAAGATGCTGAAGTGGTTTGCTGTTTCCTTCTCCAGCTCATTTTACAGATGAGGAAACTGAGGCAAACAGGGTAAAGTGACTTGCCCAGAGTCACAAAGTTAGTACATATCTGAGGCCAGATTTGAACTAGGGCTTTCCTGACTGCAGACCCATCTATCTATTGTGCCAGTGGCTGCTTCTAATCTGATGCTCATAGGAGAAAAAAAAGGCCAACAATATGATTCTGAGAAGGGTCCATAGGCTTCTCCAGACTGACAAAGGAGTCCACAGATACTGTAAGAAGATTAAGAACCCCTGCCTTAAAGTCAAATTAATTTTGCACTGAGAAAAAAATTCCTATCAAAGTCATAGACTATTCCATATTCCATACATAAATCCCTCAAAGCACTGTATAATTGCAAGTTATTACAGATAACCTTGAATATCATTTCCATTTCCAAATCTATTATCCCCATTTTACATTTGATCCTGTGATCTTATAAATACTTATCAGTGATCAGAAGGGAAACCAGGAGAGTATGGATGATTATATGAGAATTTTTCCCCATTATTGAAAAATACAATCTCCCAATACTTAATTGGGAAAAGAAGGAGAGGAGAGGAGAAGAGGATGGAGGGGAGGGAAGAGGAGGGAAGGGGGGGAGGGGCCTGCCAACCATTCCCAATACTGAATTAGCATCATCATCATCCCTGTATTCAAAGGACAATTGATTCTGCTTTCACATATAATCATAGGCCTTGTATAAAGGATAGAAAGCCAGCCTTAGTGACTAAGTCAGGAAGATCTGGGTTCATGTTCTGCTCTGACACAGCAGCATAACCATGGACAAATAAATCATTTAACCTCTCAGTGCCTAAGACTGTAGGTTGCAGACACTTGCCAATTCATTGGAGCGTCCTCCCATTTCTAAACCAGAAGTTCCCCACACCAATGAAATCATAGGTCCAGCCCCCAAACGGTAGGGTGGAAGGGCACGCAATAGTGCCCTTGAGAGGAGCAACTCGTGGCACTCAATAAATAGTTTTGGAAGGAAGAAGAGGAGAAAGAACTGTTATTGTTATTTAGCAATTGTTAAGGTTATGTGTGTGTGTGTGTGTGTGTGTGTTTCTCATTGCAGCATTTTAAAGGTTATTTGTGACTATTATAAAACTGTATGCCAGGATTTGGGATGGGTACTTCCCTTAGTGTGTAGTGACCGGCATCTTAAAAAACACAAGGAAGTGGGAGGAGCCATCGATGGGCCGGTGTTAACAGAACTCATCAAATATTAGGGGGTAGTGGCTAACTTTGGAAGAAAATAAAGGAAAGGGAGTCAGCTCTAGGTCATGGTAGAGTCAGATGCCATCTCTAGGAAGTCTGGCATCTAGATATGTGGCTTAAACCCTTGTGGGGCTGAGGTGGAAGAAGGACTTGGATAGAAATCCTGGCGCTGTCACTTTGTGACCTCGGGCAGGTTCCTCTTTGGGCCTCAGTTTCTTCATCTGTACATTACCTTTCAATTCTAATTCTGTGGTTTTACTTAGAGCAAAGGTCAATGAAGGAACATTAAATGACATTAGATGACACCAGGCTAAATAAAAGACTAGTGAGAACAGTTGACTTGAGTTTGGGAAAAAGGGCTTCTTGCTGTCATCAAGAGCTATATACTCTTCATCTGTGGACAAATTATAGATACTTAAGATAGGATTTCTGAGTTCTATAAACTCATTAGTTCTGTGTTCTGCATGTTCTTTATCAGCAGTATTTTTTGGGGAAAAAAATCTGCATTGGGTGGACTAGGGGAAAGATTTATGTCTATCCCTAAACCAGGTTATTAGAGGCAACTAGAGTACCTCAGAGTCCAATCTAGGAATGATGGCTGATGTCAGCATCTCCTCTCCTCTCCCCTCTTCTCCTCATCCTCTCCCTCCTCTCCTCTCCTCTCCTCCCCTCCCCCTCTCCCCCCCCCTTCCCCTCCCCCTCCCCCCTCCCCTCCCCTCCCCTCCCCTCTCCTCTACTCTCTTCTCCTCTTCCCTGCCCTCCTCTCCTCTCTTCCCCTCCCTTCTCCTCTCCTCTCTTCTCTTCCTCTCCCTCCTCTCCTCTTCTCTTTCCCCTCCCCATCCTCTCCCCTCCCCTCTCCTCTTCCCCTCTCTCCTCTTCTCTTTTCCTCCCCTACTCTCCTCTCCTCCTCTCCTCTTCCTTTGGATCCCCAACTCTTAACACAGTGTGTGGCACTTAGTAAGCCCTTAATAAGTACTTATTGATCTTGTTTAGTTTGTTGTTGGTCTTTGGTTCTAGAAGAGGACCAATGACATCATGGGTGATGGCTTGACTTGTACATGAATTGGATTTAAGCGAAGCAGAGTTGCATGAAGTCATCAGCCTCACTCTCTCTTCCAGAGTCATCAAAGTCCATTGGCAAGACAAAAGTCAGGATGACTGGCCATGTCCTGGGATGTAGTGATTGACCTTGGCATCTTTGATTGCCTGACCAAACTCTAAGAGCTCCCCAGCACCTGCTGGGGCCACATTCATGGCCATTGGAACAAATTGTTCTGATCTATTGCTATGCCAAGTCAATGAGTGAGGCAGCTGGATGGTGAAGTGGATAGAGTACCAAGCCTGTAGTCAGGAAGACCTGAGTTCAAATTTGACCTCAGGCACTTACTACCTGCATGATTGAACAAGTCACTTAACCTGTTTCCCCATTTGTAAAATGGGGATAATAATATCATCTACCTCCCAGGGATGTTGTGAGTCTCAAGGACTGTTTTGTTTTTGTTTTTTGCATCTTCAAAATTTAGCATAGTGCTTATCACATAATTATGTGCCTGAATAAATGCTTATCGAGTAATTGATGATGATATTATGTCAGGACTGGCTCATAGACCTTCAGAGAGAGAGGCCTAGAGGCCTTTCTGCCTTAAATAAACATGCATATAGCCAATCTCCAATTGGAGTGATTATCTCCAATTTGTTCTGTATATACATTTATTCATTTATAGTTTGCAAGTTGCTCCCACCAATAGACTATGGGCTCTTTGAGGGCAGGGACTATGCTTATCTTTCCTTCGTATCCCTCGGCACAGTGCACTGGAACATAGCAGGTGTTTAATAAATACTTCTCAGCTTGGTTTGGGTGACATGAAGCAATATCACCTGTCAAGTCCAGGTTGGTGACCCCACCGGCCACACCACTATCTGAATCACAGCTCTACTACTTACTACATGTGTCACCTTGGGCAAGTCACTTAACATCTCTGGGTCTCAGTTTCCTCATCTGTAATGTAAGTGTGACCTAGATGGCCTTCCCTTCCAGGTTAAAATCTATCATCCTATGAATCTCCCCTATCTGAATGACTTCTGGCAGTGGGGGCCTGCAAGGTCAATGAAATAATTTACTGCCATATCCACCATTTTCCTAGAGTCTCCCTTTAGGTGTGACAACTAGGTTTGGACATGTCTTCCTCAAGTGCAGCAGGCCCCTACCTCACAGCTAAATTGCAGGCCATATAATTTCCAGAGGATCCTAAATCAGAAAGGGCTAGAACTCATCAGATATGTTCTTGCTACTGGCCCCAGATAAAGATTCTCTCAAGTGTAGTCTATCATCCACCCTCCTACCCTTTCCCCCTTCATTCTCTCTCACCCCCTTCCCTTGGTTGCTGCCTGCCCTACCTAGCCTGACCAAAGTTCCCTATAGCAAGAAGCATCGTTCCTTGTAGAACATGGTATGACCATACTCTGGGAAACTGAAATCTCCAACTAGCTTCTTGTCTGACCCACGGTCCATGTGCCAACCATTTGAAACTTCCAGATGAGGTAATTAAGGACACCATGCCACACCCACCTAGTCCCGCCATAACTTGGAGGGTTACAGTCTCTGGTTGGCTCCTATCGGCATAGGCTCAGTCCTCTCCTGACACCTCAGTAGTCTTTTCAGCTCCAAGCACCCCTATTTCCTATTTTATGAGCAGTCATTCAGTTGAACTGTCATCAGAGGATTATCAGATTTAAAACTGGACAGGACTTTGGAGAACATCTAGTCTAGGTTTCTTAATGTTCTTTTGTGTGTCACGGACTCACTTGTCAGTCCAGTGAAACCTATGGACTCCTCGGAATAATGATTTAAAATGAGTAAGTAATTGAAGTTTCCCATGGGGTGTTTTGTGTGGTATTGCTTAGGTGTGATTCCAGATTGGAAGAAAGTGATTAGAAGGAATGATCTGCATTCCTTTGTGAGAGGTAGGGTTGGCAGGAGAATTTTGGAGAGGAAAGACATCCTTCATTCCTGCTTTGAGACACATGTTGTTCCGGACTGTGTTCAGGAAGGGACCCAGGGAGACAGAGAAAATCCTAGAAGTGGCAGACATGAGGGGTTGGCATCTCAACATAGCCCTGACTTTCAGCTTGCCTTCTTAGTGACTTCTGGGAATTTACTGTTTGATTGAGATCTGGATTTCTCTCTTCATTGAGCTGATATATCTCACTCCCAGTGGGAGAGATAATTTATTCTGTGTATTTTCTGATGTATTTTAATCTATATAACTTCCCTCATTTTCTTCTGCTATTAGCTTGGATAAATGGGTTTACTTGCTATTCAGTATTTATGATGGTCTTTTATGCAACTAGCATTTGGTAGAAAGAAGTCAAGCCTGCAAGTATAAATTTGATGTTACCCCTTCCCATTTAACACATCACTATCCCTTCTGACCAGGAAAGTGACTTGAACTTTAAGAAAAAAGGTCCCAAGATTGACAATATTTAATAGGTCAAGAAGATATAATTCTAGTCTGGTAGAAGAAAACAGAGTAACTAAGTCTATTATCTCCTTCTTTTATTGTCTTCCAGGCAGGAATCAAAATAGAATGATATCCCCTCCCTAGAAGAGGGGTGGTTAAAATTCCAGAGACATCTATTAATTCCTCTCCAGTCTCATTTAGCCAACCCATGTGAAGATACCTGGCCTATATGGGCAGAGCACACACCTTGAACATAAAATACATATGATCACAAAGGAAATCAATTATATGATTTATAGCATTTATGTAGTTACCAAAAAAATTTTTTTTAAGTTCACAGACCCCAGGTTAAGAACTTTTCATGTATTCCAACCCCTTCCTTTTTCCAGATGAGGAGGAAGGCCCAGAAATGTTGTGACTTGCTTAGGGGTCACACAGGTGGGATCCAAACCCCAATCTGGTACACTTTCTCTACAACATCCACTACCATATCCATATCAAGGTTCCCTGATTTCCAGCAGCATTTTTCTCACAGGTGCTCTCAGTTGGCAGAACTTGCTAATATAGGCTAAGTAGCTCAGTGGATAGAGTGCCAGACCTAGAGACAGAAGGACCTGAGTTCAAACCCAACCTCAGATTCTAAATTATGGGGCAAACCATTTAACCTCCATTTGCCCCATCTCCTCAATTATAAAATGGAGGTAATACTAACATCTACCTCCCAAAGTGGTTGTGAGAATCAAATGAGATTGTATTTGTAAAGAATTTAGCACAATGCCTAGCACATAGTAATACTACAAATATGTTAGCTGTTACAAATATGTTATGACAATGATGGTGATGATGATGTCAGGAAGACACCTTCCTGAGCTCAAATCTTGCCTCATACACCTACTAACTGTGTGACCCTGGGCAAGTCACTTAATCCTGATTGCCTCCGTTTCCTCATCTGTAAAATGAGATGGAGAAGGAAATGGTAAGCCACTCCAATATTTTTGCTAAGGAAATTCCAAATGGTGTCATGAAGAATCAGACACAGCTGAAAGGACTGAACAATAACAAAAACTTTGTTGTTATTATTATAGGCTATCAAGATCCTTTCTACTGGAGTCATGGAATTATTAGATCATAGATTTCGAGCTAAAAGAGACCTCAGAAGCCATCCACGGCAATCTTCCTCTTTTTTTTTTAAGCAATTGGGGTTAAGTAACTTGCTCAAGGTTACACGGCCAGGTGTTTCTGGGTGGGTGCTAAGTGTCTGCGCCTAGATTCGATCCCCAGGTCATCCTGACACTGGAGCCAGTGCTCTTACTCGCTGTGCTACCTGGCCACCCCGCAATCTTCCTCTTTTTCCAGGTGAGAAAAGTAAGGCCAAAGTAGGTTTAACCAAGATCACACAAGGAGTAAGTGAATCTAGGCATAGCTATAGCTGAGCTGACAAAGGCATAATGCACCAAAATGGCCTGAAATCCTGCCTTAAGTTGATAATAGTTACCCAGTAGAGGGCCCTTCCTCCTCCACTGGAGGAATCTAGAATACCCCACTACCCATCTCACCACAAAAAAAGACTGCTCTTGTTGGGTGTATGGCTGGGTCTTATAGAGTTAGCCTGGCATCCTAGGAAGAGCCCTGGAATTGAAGTCAGAAGCCATAGCTTGAGTTCCAGGTCTGCTCCTGTGTGACCTTGGACAAGTCCCTTAACCTCTCAAGCCTGACTTCATCATCTGAAAATGAGGCAGTTGGAGAAGACAATCTCAAAATTTCTTCTTTTCAAGGGTTATTAATCTTGGGTCTACAAACCCCCAAGGGGTTCAAGGATAGATTTTTAAGGGCTTTAAAGACTTTGTTTTTTAACAGATAGACAGATAGATAGGTAGGTAGGTAGGTAGGTAGGTAGATAGATAGATAGATAGATAGATAGATAGATAGATAGATAGATAGATAGATAGATAGATGATAGATAGATAGATAATCATTTTCAATATAATTGGTTTCCTTTGTTCATTTGTTTCATTGTTTCCCTGTTCACTTAAAATTATTCTGGAAAGGGCTCCATAGACTTCACTAGACTGCCAAAGGGGTCTATGACACATAAAAGGTTAAGGATCCCCATGATCATGTTACAAGTTCATAGCAGACCCAAGCCTTCCCCTGCTGCCCTGGAACAAGTCTTAAGCAACAAGAATGCCACTGTAGCCCAGGATCAATGGTCCCATAGCCACCTGCAAGCCTTGCACTTCTGCTATGCCACAAGCCAAGGAACAAGCCAGCTCTAGCAGTTGCTTAACTAACCCATGTATCTCCTCTAGGATCCTTAGAAGTTAGGGGTAGGAATGTCTTCTCTGTGCTGTGTAGGACCCCAGGGGTCCTGGGGCACAGGAATGCCAGAGGGGATAGGAAGGGTTTCAGCTAGTGTGGTTGAGGATGCATCTGCCATTGATTTTGTGACATAGGGTCATCACCAAGCATACACCATCCTTTGGTGTATTCTGGACTTTAGCCCTCAAGTAACTTTCAGTACAGCCCAATGCACTCCCTTTTTACAAAACACTCAGTTTACAAGTCACAGGATAACCAGTCAGTCTACAACAAGCCCAAAGATCCAGGCTTTCCTGAATTTTCTATGCTGCCAATAGGCAGCCTGAGAGTATTCAAGGGGTTGGTGTTCTCTTTTAGGGCTAGTAACAACAGCTTTGTTTATTCATTTAATAAGCATTTATTATTTATTAATAAGCATTTACTATGCTAGGCCCTGAAAATTTAATTAAAGACCAAAACAAAATATTTCTTTTCTAGAGGAACTTCCATCCTATTGCGGGTTAAGGGTAGGCAAAAAACACACACATGGAAAATTAAATACAAAATTATTTCTAGAAGGCACTAACAATTAAAGATATCAGATAGGCTTCCTGTGGGAAGCATTTGAAAGGAACTTTGAAGGAGGCTAGGGATTCTATGAGAAAGAGGTGAAGAGTGCATTGCAGGCAGCAGAAGAAACTAAGGAAAGGCATGGCACAGTGAGATGGGAATAGCAAGGGGACCAGTTTGGCTGGAACATGAAGTATATGAGAGGGATAAAATGCAATTAGCCCGGAAAGATATATTGAAACCGGGTGTGTGTGTGAAGGGTTTTACACTGCAAATGGGAGGGTATCTTTTATCCTTGAGGCAAGAGAGAGCCAGTGGAATTTTTGTCTTGCTAATTCACAGATCAGTTTCCATGATGGCCATTGCACCCCCTTTATGGAACAAGGACCTTTTCAAGATTCAGAAAAGGCAAAAGAAGGGCCTGGATTCAAGTGCTACCCCCATCTTCCTTTCAAACATCATTTCTATATTTGTTTTGACAACTCTGGGGACATAACATTTTTTAGTATATTATATATTTGGTTATATTTCAGGTCAAGTCATGGTTCTTTTCCACAGAGTAAATAATCAAATAATCTTATATCTCTACCAAAACCTATGGGATTAGGGTTTAGGTGTTAGTCCTATCCCTTGATACTTGCATTATACTGTTATCCCTTCCACATTCCGATTTTTCCCCATGACAGTTTTGATATATCACGGGTTGGCATAAGAAATAAAATGGAAATTTGGGGAGAGTTTTGCAGATGCTGCAGACAATATAAGTTTATAAAATGAGAAATGTATAAAATTCATGTATAGTTTTATATAATATCAACTTATTTTATCTTTTAATACTAAAATAATTCAGACTTCTCTGGCATCAGGGAGGGTAAAAAAACTTTAAACAAATTTTCCTGATGGGGTTGGTGGGTGTGGGCAAAGTGCCGAGTACCTAACCCCCAAGATGCTGAAAGGAAAGCCATTAATAAGGTCCAATAGCAGTACTGTTCTTCCTCTTCTCATGCCCCTAGTGGTGAAAGGGAGTATGACAGAGTTTCCCATCCACCATTAACTTGCCCTACCTTAAGCAAATGATTTCCTCTCCCTGGCACATCAGTAAAATAAAGATCTAAAATGTTTTTTGAGGGGCAGCTAGGTGGCGCAGTGACTAGAGCACTTTTCCTGGAGTCAGGAGGACGTGAGTTCACAATCCGACCTCAGACACAACACAAAAACCAGCCTGTGACCTTGGGCAAGTTACTTGACACCCAATTGCCCTCCAAATAAAATGTCTTTTTTTCCTGTTTTGCCTAGGTCTGGCCCTAGAATGAAGCACGAGACAACGGGAGGCAATGAAATGGATTTGAAATCAGAGACCCTGGGTTCTACTCCCACCTCTGCTGATTATTTAATGTGTGATGTTGGAGAAGTCACTTAACCTTTTTCAGAGCCTCATTTTCCTAGCCTGGAAAATGAGGGGGTAGGGCTAGATGACCTCTAAGGTCCTTTCCAGTCCTAAAACTCTACGACTCTATGGATCCAATTAGTCCCTGAGAGAAAACAGAAAGAAGCCTGGTGATTTACTCAAAGTTCAAGGGGACTTAAACTATACACACACACACACACACACACACACAAAATCTAATCTAAGGTTTTTCCTTTCCTTTTCTGTCTTTCCTTTCCTCCATCATGAAAATTATTTCCATGACATAATGTATTCCTTACCCTTTGAAACCTGCTGTGGGGCCCAGTCCAGAGAAATTGGCTTGGATCATTTTTGGGAAGAACAGACCCTGACATTTAGTGTCCCTTTGCTGAAAAAAAAAAAAAAAGATACCTTTCCTTATGCTAATAAAGGGACTTTCTTCCTCTGAGGAGAGAGTGCAGTATAACATAAGGGGCATAGGTTCTGGAGTCAGAGAATCTGTATTCAAATCCCTGATCCTTAATTTTTTTTCAATTAATAAGCATTTATCTTTTCTCCCTCCCACCTCTTTTCTCCTTAAAAAACAACAACAATCACAGTGAATAGAGCACCAGCCCTGGAGTCAAGAGGACCTGAGTTCAAATCCAGCCTCAGACACAACACAAAAAACTGGCTATATGACCTTGGGCAAGTCACTTAACCCCAATTGCCCTCCCCCCCCTCCAAAAAGCAAACAACAACAACAAAGAAAAACCTTTGTCAGAAAAACTCACAGTCAAATAAAACAAATTCCCACATGGGACACATTAAAGTGTTCATCTCATTCTCCATCTAGAGTCCATTCCCTCTTTGTCAGAAGGTGGGTAGCATTCTTCATCATTAGATCTCTGGAATCATGATTGGTCTTTGCACTGATCTGAGTTTTTCAGTTTTTCGAAGTTGTTTGTCTTTACAATGCCATTCTTGTATTAACTGTGTTCTTGGTTCTGCTTACTTCAACCTGCATCAGTGCAGATCTCCTCAGTTTTCTCTGATACTATTTCTTCCATCATTTCTAATGGCATCATTACTCTTACAAGGTTTCATCACTTCAATTACTTCATCATTACTCTTAGATTTTTTTTTTTGTTCTAGTCTCTGGTGCTTATTACCTGTGAAACCCTGGGCAAGTCACTTAATCTCTTTTGTAAAACCAGAGTGGGAGTCTTTTTAAGACCCCTTCCAACTTGAGATCTACAATTCTATTATCCTACACACAAACGTGCATGCGCACACGCACACGCACTTTTTCAGTTATTTTTCAGTTGTGCGCAACTCTTCATGACCCCATTTAGGATTTTGGGGTACCCCCAAGCCCAAATACAAGACTAAGCAAAGTCTTTAAGAGATACCATACCAGGTTCAGATACAGCCACTCTTTTGTGGTATAGCGGTTTTCTGCTGTGTCTGACTCTTTGTGACCCCATTTGGGGTTTTCTTGGCAGAGATACTAGAGTGATTTGCCATTTCCTTCTCCCACTCCTCTTACAGAAGAGGAAACTGAGGCAAACAGGGTAAAATGACTTGCCCAGGGTCTGAGGCCAGATTTGAATTCAGGAAGATGAGTCTTTCTGACTCCAGGCCCAGAATCCTATCCACTCACCACCTAATTGCCCAGTTTAGACAGTAAGAAACAATAAATTAAAGTAGCTCTCAAAAGTGTCTTCCCTTAGAAGTCTTTAAAAGTTGGGTGGGGGTGGCTAGGTGGCGCAGTGAATAGAGTACCAGCCCTGGAGTCAGGAGGACCTGAGTTCAAATCCGGCCTCAGACACTTGACACACTCACTAGCTGTGTGACCTTGGGCAAATCACTTAACCCCAACTGCCCTCCAAAAAGCAAAAAAAAAAAAAAACAAAGTTGGGGTGGAGGATGTATAGTCCTACCAAAGATAGAAAGGTGGACTAGATCAATAATGTCAAAGACAAGCAACTTGCAGGCTCATTGGTTTTACATTTGACACCTAAGGACTAGGCGACCTAACCAGATCCCATTAGAGTTCAAGAGTTTAGCTCTTTTTAACTCAACTGGGGAAGAATTAATTTCCAGCTTCATAGAGTGATATTTGCATCAAGCCCAAATGAAAATGACTTGTAAACCTGAAAATAATACACAAAATAGCTACAAACAAGATAAATGGAAATAAGAGAAAAGTGAAACTGAACACCGTATTATTGATTGTCATGACCAAGCTTGGTCCTAAGGGCGAGATGATGGGATAATACACTCCCATCTCCCTGCTTTGGTGGACTGTGAATATGGAATATTTCATGTGCTGTCAGTCATGGTTAACATGCGGGTTTGTTTTGTTGAACTTTCTTTTTTATTCTTTGTGATTAGTTACAGAGGGCTCTCTGGATAAAGCAGCAAGAATATATTTGTAAATGAAAATGGGGTAATAAGAAAAAAATAACCTCCATGCCATTTCCTAGACATATCCTTATCACGTTCTCCCCCCTCTTTCTTGCAAATCTTTATATGAGGTCTTCATTCATTAAAATGTAAGCTCCTTGAGGGCAAGGTCTATCTTGCTTCTTTGTTTTTGTATCCTTAGCTCTTAGCACAATGTCAGACAAATGTGTGCTTAATAAATGCTCTATCTATCTATAATTGCTTAAGTTAAAAAAAAAAACAAACAAGAAAATAACTGGACTCATAGGTCATCTCACCATTAATGAATTAGCTGCCTATCTAGGGATGCCCACACTGCCATTATCCATTCTTCACTGCCTGAGCTTCAAGGTAAAGGAGCTGGGAGCTGTTCCTTCCTAGCTACAAGAAGCTTATCTCTTTCTCCAGCAGTTCTGCTCCAGGTTTTATGTCCCCCAGACTTGCCTGCCAAATGACTCAGTTCACTTCTGTGCATCTGGCAGAGCTGAAGCCAGACACAGGGTGCTGGGAGGAAGCCCTCACTTCTCCCTGCCTTGCCAGATGGGCTCTCACACCTGGGGCCCAGAGTGTGGGTCAGAATGGTTGCAGGAATCCTTGGCTGCCAAGTCCCCCCAGCCTGAGATATTGTTGTCAGCAGCTCAGACAGTCCTGGTTGGAGAGTAGGAAGCTGAGCACATGTCTAGACAGCTCTGGCCCCCAGCCCTGAACTGCTGGCCTCCCGGGGCAGGGGAACAAGGGAGGGATCTTCAGTGCCCCTGCTGAGTGAGACTCTCTACCCCAGCAAGGAGTTATAGGTTAAAGGCACACAATCCGGGGATCACAGAACAAGGCTAACCTCTGGGGGGTGAGGGAAGTGCTCAGGCGACTCTGGGACCAAGGCCATCCCTGAGGCATCTCTCTTCTGACACACGGGAGTCACAGACTCCAGGGACTTTGGCTTCCTGGTGCCTTTAGGAGGAGTTGGAGATTGCCTGAACCATCTCCCCCAGAACTGCCAGGGACCTCAAAGGTCTAGTTCAATCCTCTCTTTTTATATATAAGTTAAGTAAGGCCTAGAGAAATTAAGTGACTTTCCCAAGGTCATGTAACAAGTGAGCACCACAGGCAGCTGTGTGACCCTAGACAAATCATTTAACCCAGTTTGCCTCAGTTTTCTCATCTGTTAAATAAGTTGGAGAAGGAAATGGCAAACCACTCCAGTATCTTTGCCCAGAAAACCCAACATGGGGTCATGAAGAGTCAGACACAACTGAAACAAGTGAGCAGCAAACATTGACCTCTGACTCTAGAACTAGCAATCTTCCCACTGTACCATGGCTACAGAACCGTAGATTCAGAGCTGGAAAGAGGCCCCAGAAATCATCTAGCCAAATCCTCTTGTCATTCTACAGTTGGGGAGACTGAGGCTTAGCAAGGTGAAGTGACTTATCCACAATCACAAGAGGAAGTACGCAGCAGTTTCAGGTCCTCTGACTCCAAGCTCGTTCCCCTGCTCCACATTGCTTCCCACTTGATGCTAGAACAAAACTGAACAGCAGAGCACTTCAGAACTTTCTGCTTCTCCTTTGGTATTGGATTCCCAAGCCCCTTTCTTTCTGCATTGGCCTCTCCTCCAGGGGAGGAGAGGAAAACTGATAAACTCATTCAGGTTATTGACAAGGTGGTTCGCCCTAGCACTTCCTTTTTTTTTTTCTTTTTGGAGGGGGGAAGGTAAGGCAATTGGGATTAAGTGACTTGCCCAAGGTCACAGGGCGAGTTTTGTGTTGTGTCTGAGGCTGGATTTGAACTCAGGTCCTCCTGATTCCAGGGCTGGTGCTCACTGCACCACCTAGCTGCCCCCTCCCCTACCCCACCCAGAACTTCTTTCAGAAGGGATAAACCAAGGCATTTTATTCACTCTGCTATGGTGGGGGTAAAGAGCTAGGGCTTCTCCTTGCAAGAGAGATGGGAGCCCTCTCCCCTTCCCCCAGGGAGAAGCCACTGCAGTGGCAGCCACTGCCCAGCCAAGGTTCTCTGCCTAGAGAGAATCCTCCTCAAAACCTCCCCAAGAGAGATCCACCCAATCAAAGGTCAGTACAACCACACACACGCAAAGAGGAGGTGCATCTTTCTTCTCAGTTAATGTACTGATATACTTTAATTTTAGGATTACTTGTGATCCACAAGAGGAAGGATGACATATATCTAGGCACCAAGGGAGATGGAGCAAGAAAAATCTTGGAGCATGCTGGGAGGGAGGAAGAGGGAAGCTGAGAGACAAGGCAAAGGAATTTCCAAGACAAACTCAGCCTGTTTCATAATGTTGCCAGAGGCTGGCCCTGGCAGTGCCACTAAAGATCATCCCACAGACCAGGTTTGATGTGTTCATGCTGAGAGCTGCCAATCCCTGTGTTAAGTAATTAGGGACTGACTATGTTATCCACTGCCCTGGATATCTACCTTTAAAATATTTTTTATTGATATCTTTTGTTTTTATGTTGTCTTCTTTTCCAAATCTCTCTCTCCTCCTATCCCACCAGAGAGCTTTCCCATGTAATGGGCGGAGGGGGGAGGGGAGGGGGACAAGAAAGAGCTAAAAATCAGTTCTGCAAAACTAATCAACAAATCAATCCAGTCTCACAGTGTATGCAGTATTCAACACATGTGGTCTCCCACATGAGAAAAGAAGGCAGGGAAGTACATTCTCATATCTCTTCTTTGGGGTGATGCTTGGCCATCATAATCATACAATATTCACTTTGATGTTTTGTTGTTTTCATTTACATGGCCTAAATCGCTGTGTATATTGTTTCATCACTTCAAATAAGTCTTCCCATGTTTCCTTATATTCTTTTTTTAATTAATTAATTTTTAGGTTTTTTAGTTTTCAACATTTACTTCTTCCATAAGCTTTTGAGTTTTACATTTTCTCCACTTCCCTTACCTCCCCCCTCCCCAAGACAATGTGCAATCTGATATACATTCTACATATACATTCTTATTAAACATACTTTTATAATCCATTAGTCATGTTGTAAAGAAGAATTAGAACCAATAGAAGCAATCCTCATACTCTTAATCATCATTGTTTCTTATGGTGCAATCATATTTTATTGTATTAATGCCCCATGATTTAATTACTTCTCAATACACAGACATATTTTGTTTGTTATTTGCTACTTCAAACAATGCGTTAATTTACATGTAACTGAGAAAAATAAAACATTATTAATAAAAAAAACCAAAAGTGAATAAGTATTCACCTTTAAAAATAGAAAAGAGAGAACTTGCTTAACATTAAAAAAACAATCGTTAATTTGGCATAATTAAGCTTTGTGCTTAGCATAATGCCTGACACATAGTATGCACTTTATAAATGTTTATTGATTGACTAATGATAAACTTTTAGGCATTAGTGGAGGCAGATATTTGAGTATAGTGGAATCTTCCCAATTTATCTTATATATAATTTGCTTGTATGGGGTTGTTTACAGATTGTCTTCTTTATTAGACCAAGAGCTACTTGAGGGCAACAAATATATATATTTTAATAGCTTAGTTTTTATTTTATTTTATTTTTTGGAGAGGGAAAGGCAGGGCAATTGGGGTTAAGTGACTTGCCCAAGGTCACACAGTTAGTAAGTATTAAGTGTCTGAGGTCGGATTTGAACTCAGGTCCTCCTGACTCCAGGGCTGGTACTCTATTCACTGCGGGGTTTTCTTGGCAGAGATACTGGAGTAGTTTTCCATTTCCTTCTCCAGTTCATTTTACAGATGAGGAAACTGAGGCAAACAGGGTTAAGTGACTTGCCCAGGGTCACACAGCTAGTAAGTGTGCGAGGCCAGATTTAAACTCAGGCGTTCCTGCCTCCAGGTTTGGTGGCGCTTTAGTTGCCCACATATGGGCCTATACCAGGTCCCTTCTGCTTAGGAAAGTCCTACCTTCTCTAATGTCCTCTCCCCTCACAATAAGTCCTGGGTTGCTCAACTGCCAAGTAAAGACTCAGCCCCTCTCCATTCCCCCCCTCCCTTACCCCCTGCCCCAACCCTCATTCCAAGAATTTCCTTCACGTGGTACATTCCTAACTCCTAGCTCAGCCAGGGTCAAAAAATTAATTCCATCCTGTCTCTATCTGATTAGCATGTCATTGCTGACTAAAAGAGTCCTGAGGTGGGGGCAGGACCATGCCCTTAATTCTCCTCATCTCTTCTCCAATACTTAGGTCCTTCTACTGCCAATGCTTCCTCCCCATCCCTATCTCAGAACCAGGGCTTGGGACAGTAAAGGGCTCAACATTTCACTGCAAAATAGCCCCACATCAGGGTACTGCATCTCTTGGTCAGTGTACATACTTCCTTTGAACCCAGGAGGGACTTAGTATTTGCCATCTTGCCAACTTAGACTGACTCTGAACTGGTCTAGCTTGACTGGACAGAACTCAGAGAGTTCTAATAATAATGCCTTACCCCCTTCTTTGATTTGACCTTTAGCTGGCCTCAGAGTCAAAAAGATCAGTCTTGTCTCACACATATTGATTGCCAGTGACCCTGGGCAAGATCTTCTATCTCTTAGTTCCTCAAGCTCTAAGTTACAGATTTACATGGGTAATGAGTTTCCTCATTGGGAATGAAATCCCAGGTCAGGTGGAAAACAAAACAGAACCAAACCTGGAGCATTCACAGCAGATGCTGTCATACCCATTTCACAGATATGGAAACTAAGGGCCAAAAAGGTGCTTGAAGTCCCACAAGTAGTTGAACCAAGATTCAGACTGAGGCCTTAGGTCTCCAAGTCTAGTGCTCTGTTCACTGTAACATGCTACCCCAGCCCCTTAGCAAATCCTTCCCAGCATCTATGCTACTGCTGCTCCCCACAATCTCTTCTGTTTCCCTATCATAACCTAGCCTGCCCTGCCCTTCCCCACCAGGAATCTGCATGAGTCATATTCTCTAACTCAGCTCCTCCATTGCTTGTCACTTCTTCCACAGCCACACCCTAGAACTGTGGACAGCCCTGAGCTCTAACCCAGCCCAGGAACCTCTCAAAGATGCAGTAAAGGAACTCTCTGGGCCACAGATTTTCCCTGATCGGGAAAGGGAGGGGTGCTCTACAGAGAAAGCAAGATCCCTATAAATTGTAACTTTCCTTGCAGATAAACAGGGAAGAGGTAAGAGTTGTAGATGGGAAAAGAAGAAGAGATAAATTTCTTGTGGGTGCCCACGGAGAGCCATTCAGCCTAAGAGGAAAGGTGTGCAGGCACAGCCACCTGAAACAAAGCTGCCTAGACAAAGCCCCTACACTCTGAGCCCCAATTCTAAGAGTAACACCCAAACTGGGTTTCTCTTTGGCCCAGCTACAGCTGGAGGCTTCTCTGGAGATTGCTCTAGTTTAATCATCATCACCCAGATCCCACAACCTTCACTCCATGTTTGACCACATACACTTTGCCACTGAGGTCTCTCTCTCTCTCTCTCTCTCTCTCTCTCTCACACACACACACACACACGCACAGGCACACACACACACAATTTTTCCCATTCACTAACTTCTGGGTTACTCATCCACTGTCAAAGCTTCCCACCCTCTTGGAGACACTCAATTTGCAAGGGAAACCAATTGTACTGAAATATAATTATAAAAAAGAAAAACACCTAAGTTCACAGAATCTTGTTTTTAAATACATAAAATAAAATACATTGAATATTTTATTTATTTATTTATTTAGCAATTGGGGTTAAGTAACTTGCTCAAGGTTACATGGCCAGTTATTTCTGGGTGTGGTGCTAAGTATCTGAGCCCGGATTCGATCTCCAGGTCATCCCGACACTGGAACTGGTGCTCTTACTCGCTATGCTACCTGGCCGCCCCTACATTGGATATTTAATCAATCAATTATACCAAAATAACGATTATCAATTTTTTTTTAAAGCTCATAGATTTAGGTTAATAATCTGTGGACTGGGGGTGGCTAGGTGGTGCAGTGAATAGAGCACTGGCCCTGGAGTCAGGAGGACCTGAGTTCAAATCCGGCCCCAGACACTTGACACTCTTACTAGCTATGTGGTCTTGGGCAAGTCACTTAACCCCAATTGCCATGCTTTCACCCCTCCAAAAAGAAAAAAAAAGGGTAGGGAGGGGTAAGAGGACAAGGGAGGGATCTTTAGAGGGGTGAGGGAATAGGTAAAATGGGGGTATAGAAGTATAGAAGGGTATTTAGATTTATGGAAATGGAAGGATAGGGGAGGGATCCTTGGAGGAGGGGATAGACAAGTCGTAGGAAGGCAAGGTAGTGGGTAGAAGTAAAGTAAAGGAGGCAGGAGGGATAGGAAACAAGAGATATGCACAAACATAAAAGCAAAGATGAAGAGTAGAGAATAGGTTTCAGAAAGTACGTGTCTATGTATGTATGCATATCTATGTGTATGTATGTACCTATAGCTATAGAGAAACATGCCTAAGCTTTATTGTGGCCTTCTTGGGGAGGGGTAAGGGAGGGTATGTATATATTTATAAATAAAATTTTTTTAAAAAGAATCTGTGGCCTGAAGTATGAAGGGCAGTCTTCATTGAGGGGATGGGACTTTAGCTGGCCTCTGAAGGGTGAGTAGGGTACACATAAAATGAGGAACGATAGATAAGTGCTGAAGTCAGGTCCTACAGGCTCCCAGAAGGGGGCTAGTAACTACATAGGGTATATGTCCGGTCCTATGGAGGGTGCCCAGCCAGGAAAACCAGGGGTTCCCAGATCAACTCTGTTACATAGAAAAGTAATGAACAATAGAAGTAACATCCAGACAATGAAGACTACAAGAATCCAGAGAAGAGAGGGGCCATTGTAGGCTTCAGGGAAGGTTTCATAGAGGAGATGGAATGTAAGGTGGGCCCAGTTCCAACAATCCTCATCTTATGAAGGCTCATTGAAATCCATCTTGTACCTCCCACCATCACGTAAGTAACTCTTCAGTCCCCTTCCTACCCACCCTGCCATTAGTGCCCATTAGATAGACTCTTTAAGCTCATGGCAAAACCACTATTAGAGCTGTTCCCATTTTGCCCAGCAAAGGACTACAGAAAAAACAGCTGCACAATCCCTAGATGTGTTTGCCCTGCTGCTGGTACCTGCCTAGATGAGCCTGGCACAGACAAAAGCAGACAAGGAGCATAGCCAGAGACGCACCCAAGCCTAGGTGAGGGCTTTGACAGCCTGAATGTTCTCCCTCCAGAGCAGGAAGATAATTCTTTGTGGTTGGAAATTCAACATGGGGCTATTATCCAGAACTATGTTTTTTTCAAAATGTGTATTGGTGTTGGGAGGGTGGGAGGTAGGAAGAGAAAATGAGAGGAGAGGAGGAAGTAGCCAGTGACTAGGGCCTTGGAAATCCTCAAGTTATGCCAAAGAATGGACTGTTCTTTATAAAATGAGGTCATTTAGATGGTCTCTCAAAGTCTCTTCTGACTCTAAAAGACTTTGATGTTGTAACTCCCATGCCGAAGGAAAGAATGTCTTTGTGATGGAAAGGAAAATGGGTTTTTGGTCATAGATACTATGAGAATTTGTTTTTCCTAATTGTGTATATTTGTTAAAAAGGTTTTGTTTTCCCTTTTAAATTCAAGAGACATGGGGGGTGGGAGAAAAAGAAATGCTTGTTGATTTAAAAAGGAAAAAATTTTAAAGAAAGGAAAAGTAACTGATTTTGTAGGAAATTTGGAAGGGATGGCATTTGAAATCACACACACACACACACACACACACAAGATTCCTTTGAACATCAGGAGTCCTGGTGAAGTATGTCAAGGAAAAGAGGCTGGCTGGGAGGGACAGAAGTCAGAACTGAGGAGGGAGTTGATAAATGCTTTATTGAATTTCATCAAATTCTTCCTCTACCATGTTACTGGGTGGGATACAGGGAGGGTTACTCTGACCAAGACAGGTCCTGGAGACCAATAGTCTCACTACCTTAGCCTTCTCAGCAATAGTGAGGTTCTGGTAGCTATCAACCAAAAGCCCCCACCCATTACCACCAAACTCCATCATGCAGTGAGAAGTCTAGACATTAAGTTCCATGGTCTACTAAAAGTAGACTGATTGTCTACTAAAAGTAGAACTTAGACCCATTTAGCTGATGACTTTGCCTGCTTCTCTGCTTCCCCTTGGCTGAATGCCTTTGTGGAGTCTGTTACCATGATTGGAACTCCCTCCTTCCTCACCTTTCTTCCTCTTAGAATCCTTTGCTTCCTTCAACGCTCAGCCCAAGTGTTACCACCTACATTAATCAATCAAGCATATACTGGATTAAGTTCCAATTGTATGCCAGGTATTGTACTAGGCACCAGGCATAGAAAGACAAAAAAGAAACAAGTCCCTGCCCATACATGAAGCCTTTCTCAATTCTCCTGGCTATTGATGTCTCTGAAATTACTTGTACTTACTTTGTATAAATCTCTACTTTTATACACATATGTTATTTCTCCTAATAGGATATAAGCTCCTTGAGGTCAAGGGACTTGGGGCTATTTTTCTATTCCCGGAAGCTATGCATAAAGCTGGTGATTAGTAAATGCTTGACTGATTGATTGATTGGCAACAAGATTGTGGTTGTGATTTGTCCTTCGTTTTCGAATAGGATCAAGACATCAGGAACATGATGCCATGACTTGCAAATGAATTGGATTTAAGTGAGGCAGGGCTGTGCAAAGCCACCAGCCTCACTTTCTCCTCCAGTGCCATCTGGGTCCAGTGGACAGATATAGATCAGAATGACTGGAGATGATGGCAATGAGAACAGATTAGGCAAAGTCCCATACTTCCAGGCCACTAGGTAGAGTTTCTAGTCAATGATCACCCCTTCCTAGTCCAAGAGAATAATTCTTCCAACCTAGTTTTACATAACATTCTAAGGTTTACAAAGTACTTGATATATATTATATGATCTTCATAACTCTGAAAAGTATCATTTGGTAGATAAGAAAGTTATGGAAAGAGCAATGCACTTGGATTCAGAGGACCTGGGATTCAAATACTAGCCATGCCACTTACTATCCATATGATGTTAGGCAAGTCACAGCCTCTCTGGGCCTCAGTTTCCTCATCTGTAAAGAATTCCTTTTTACATAGGATGACTCTCTGGGAGGAGAGAGGAGAACAGACATAGGCAGGAGTGTGCTGGTAAATGTTTAACAACTGGCTTTCCAGAGGGGACAGAATATGTACAGGACACATTTTCAAGTTTAATTTGAAATTATTAACATTTTCTCCACCATCATTATCATCACTAACATTTACATAGTACTTACTATGTGCCAGATACCATACTAAGCACTTCAAAATTCTCCATTGCTTTCTCAAATTTCCTACAAAATCACTTTTCCTTTCTTTTGAATTTTTTTATTTCTTTTTAAATTAACAAGCTTTTTTCTCCTTCCCATCTCTCTTGAACTTAAAAGAAAAAAAAATTTTTAAATATATCTGGTTAAGCAAAAAATAACTTGTTTTGATTGTCTAGATGATCAACAAAACCATAAATCAAGCCCTGATTTGTAGTACTTGCATGTTTCTAAACTCTCCAACTGAAAATATAACAATCAGCTCTCAGGAATCAGTATGACACAGCTGGAGGAAATTTCCCAGGGTGGAATTTAATTGATGAAAAAAGAAAAGCTAGGAGCAGCCAGATGGCACAATGAATAGAGCACCAGCCCTGGAGTCAGGAGGACCTGAGTTCAAATCTGGCCTCAGACACTTACTACTTAACTAGCTGTGTGACCTTGGGCAAGTCACTTAACCCCAATTGCCTTGCCTTCCTCTCCAAAAAAAAGATAAGCTATAAATAAAAATTCTGATTTTGAAAAAGGGAGGGTTGGACTAAATGATTTCACAGGTTCTGTTCAGCTCGAAATCTGCAATCCTGAGGCAGAGAGAAGTTAAGTCCAAATCCGAACTGCTGGCACATTTAAGAACCAGGGACTAGAGCCCAGGTACTCTGGCTCTCAGTGACATGCCCTTTCTACCACCCTACATTGCTTCTCAAGAACAAAACTGACTGGGTCCTCCTATTTTAACTTCAGAAAAAGCTATGGAAGCTTCTTCTCCCTACCTACCTCCCAAGGAGGAGGCCCTGCTGGGCAGCTTGTCGGGACCTCAGGAAAGCTAAGCCTTCAGGATATTCTGTCTGTCAAAAAGACCAGTTCAGGCTGCTGAGTCTCACTTCAAAGAGTGCTGACGAATCTCATGCATACTACTTTTCTCTAGCCAGACCAGGCAAGTGATCCAGAGGCAGAAGAGGAGAATGGTTATGCATCCCAGACAAGCTGATGGGACCAGAGATGGGGCGGCCCTAGAGACTTTGATTTGTAGCCTTCGTTTTGCAAGTAATAGGATTTTTTCTTCTTTTCTAAAATATTTGACTTCCTTGAATTTTATACCTTTTATAAATAATTTTTTAAGGGAAAAAAAACCCACAGAATGCCTGTAACAGCTACTCACTTCCACAATGAATCACTAACACAAAACCACAGCTATGTAGCTAACAAAGGAACTATGTGTTTTCACATTTTGTTATTGGAAATCATTTAGCAATTTGAACTATGTCATCTGAAGACAGATCTCTCTCTCTCTCTCTTTCACACACACACACACACACACACACACACACACACACACACACACACACACCTGAATGGCCTCAGAAGCCAGCCTTATTGATGCAAATCCTAGAATAATAATCTTCGAGTTAGATAGGACTTCACAGTTCACCTGGTCCAACTCCCTTATTTTACAGAAAAAGAAACTGAGGCTTGGAAAGCATCTTGCTTAGTAATAATTGTGAACATCACTTTATCTCTACCTTTACTTTCCAATGCTTTTCTAGAAAACTTTCTTATGAGACTGTCCTTTTTTTCATTTTGCTTCCATCCAAAGAATAATTTCTTGAAAAGTGCTGAGACATTATTTCAGCTGTTTTCTTAGTTTGGGAAGGGGGTGGGGTGGGATAGGAGGAAGGCGAATGCTTTTCACTTTTAAGGCTTGTTCTAGCCTTGATTAGGGATTTTCCCAATACCACTTAGTTTTAGGATAGCCTCTCATCTTAGGATCTCAAAGCACCTTACTGATGGTGAACTGAGTGGGGCAAGAGTCCCATAAACCAGAAATTTTCTTTGAGCCATGAACAAGAGAGGTAACTTGATAAAAGTCTGAAAATCTTGAGCTTTAGAGAACAGTTCCCAGACTCAGAAAACTCTCCATTCAGATTTGTAACCTGTTCTTCCAAAAACATCCTCTCATTTTTTCTCTGCCTCTCCCAGACAACTCACCCCCAAGAGCTATGTTCAGAGAACTGACACTGAGCTCAACCCAAACTGGACAGGACTTGCTCAAAGGCATTAGAAAAATAGCTTTAACTTCCTTTGCATCTTGCTGGCCTCTCACTACCGTTCCCCTCCCCCTATTTTCTTTCCAACAAAAATCTGAGCAGATTAAAATCAAAAGTTAGACAAAAAAAAGTTAAGTGTAGCCTTAAACTTGAATAATGTTTGGCTTTTGTTAGATGTGCCTATGTTAGGATTCTAATGACATCCCCAAGGCTATTCAGTGTCCCTGACCAAAACGTCAGTGTTTAGAAACAAAAAAAGCAAAACTATATACATCTCTCTCTCTCTTTCTCTTTTAAAGCAATCGGGGTTAAGTAACTTACTTAAGGTTACATGGACAGTTATTATTATTTTTGTGTGGGTGCTGAGTATTGGAGGCTGGAATCGATCCCAGGTCTCCCGACACTGGGGCCAGCGCTCTTACTCACTGCGCTACCCGGCCACCCCCTACATTTCTCTCTTAATATTCTAGGGCAGGATTCTGTTCTGGTCATAGCCTCTGATCATACACTAACACCAATCCCTGTAAGACAGGGATCCTTAACCTGGGGTCTAGGAACTCTAAAAAGAATGTTTTGATAACTGCATTTCAATATAATTACTCTCCTTTTATAATCCTACATATTTTGTTTCACATATTTAAAACCATGATTCTAAGGGGATCCATAGGTTTTCCCAGAGTGCCAAAGGTGTCCATGAAACAAAAAATGTTAAGAACACGGACCCTCAAGTGACCCTCACCCTGATCTAAATATATCCTTTAATCATTCCTCAATACAACCCCCAATCCCAAACCTAGTTTTATTATAACCACAATTGTGGCTTCACCAAAACCCCAATTCTTCCTAAGCACACCCCGAATTTTAATACAACACTAACAGAACTTTAAACAAATCATAACCCTAACTCAAATTCTACCTTAACCACAAACCTAATTTAACTATAACCAAAACCCTAATCCTATTGCAAACCTTCCCCTTAATCACAGTCTTACTCTAACCATAGCTATAACCTCACCATAACCAAAACCTTAATTATAACCTTTACAGCAATCCTAACCAAAGTCTTTGCCATAATAATTTTCTTTTCAATTCAACAAACATTTATTAAATACCTACTGTGTGCAGAGCACACAGGGGAGATACAACATATAGCTAAAACCTTATTTCTCTCTCACAGAGCTTCTAGTCCAGACCAGGCAAATATCATGCAAAATATTTCTTAGAGATCATAGTACTAAAGTCAGAAGGGACCTAAAAAGCCATCTAATTCAATTCCTTCGTTTTACAGGTAAAGAAACTGAGGCCTTGGAGTGGCTAAGTGGCGCAGTGAATAGAGCACTGGCCCTGAAGTCAGGAGGACCTGAGTTCAAATACAGCCTCAGACACTTAACACTTACTAGCCATGTGACCTTGGGCAAGTCACTTAACCCCAATTGCCCTGCCCTCCCCCTTCCAAAAAGAAAAAAAAAGAAACTGAAGCTCAGGGAAATTAAGTGACTTGCCCATAAAGGTGTCATGGGAATGGGAATCTGAAGATCTTCCCTGCCCCTTGGCCCTTTGATAAGCTTAAGTGACTCTGAGAACCTTCCCTGATTTGAAAATATACTCTGCCCCCTAATAGGCTGAATATGGTCACATGGAGCCTGTGGCAGGAGGCTTGTTTTTAGGAATGCCCACACCTTGTTGCTTTGTGATTGGGCAGTGGGTCAAGAGGGCTGTGACATTCTCTGACCCAGGAAAAGGCTATATATACCCTGATGTGAGGTTTTGTTTGGGGGCTCACTTTGGGAAGAGTTGTGTGATGTGGCCAGATGAGACTCTGGGCAGCCTTCAAGCTCCCCAGCTTTGAAAACCCAGATGTTGGTGCTTCCCTCTCTGGTAACTAACTAGGTATGGATTTAATGGTCAGACAGCTGGAAGCCCTGTCTGCTGATCTGTTTCTCATCTGTATTTTTTTTGTCTGCTTGTAACTTCTGTTTGTATTCTCTGAAGTTCAGGGTGCTGACTTTTTACCCCAAACTAGGTAAATGATATATGTTTGATTGATTAAAGTAAGATTGTTAACATATTTTGAGTTGCTTTCCTTTAGAAAAGCAGATCTAAGAACCTGTGCTAGCAGCCATTCTGGGGATGGTAGGGTGCTTGCTGCTACAAAAGGTAACGTTGGTCAAGTCAACAAGCATTTATTAAGTACCTATTGTATGCCAGGTGTTGTACTTTACACAAGTGACATAACAAAAGGCCAGAGCAGTCCCTACCCTCAAGGAGCTCACAATTTGATGTGTGAGATAACATGCAAACAACTCATACAAACAAGACATTTGCCAGATAAGTTGGAGGTAATATCAGAGGGAAGACACAAGCATTAAGGAGGACTTGGGAAGATTTCTGTATTTTAGGTGCTATTTTTGCTGAAACTTGAAGGAAGTCAAGGAAGCTAGAAGGTGGAACTGAGGAAGGAAAGCATTCTAGACCTGGGTGATGGCCAATGAAAATGCATGGCATCATCTGATGGAATGTCTTGTGAGAGCAATGGTAAGGAACCCAGTGTCACTGGATGATAGAATAGTTGGAGGGGAGTAAGATGCAAAAAGACTGGAAAGGTAGGAAAGGGATGGGTTATGAAAGGCTATAAAATCCAGACAGAGTATTTTATTATATTTGATCCTGGAGGCAATAGGGATCCACTGAAGTTTATAGAATGGGGGTAAAGAGGGTTCCATAGTCAGACCTATGCAAGATTTGAAGTCCTCCGACTCTTGATATTATGTGATTCAAAAACAAACAAAAAGATTAGACATGTATAGAAAAATGCACTACAGAAAGTTTAATTTTCTTCTCATCTTATCTATAGCCCCAGCAATACCTTAACCACAGCCTTCATTCCAACACTAATAATGGGCAGTGTATTTCTATCCCTGCTCCATTATGTACCCTCAACTATTCTCACCCTAAATCTTACTCCTCTAGATCTGCCTTCCTGTCTGTCAAATGAAGGATTGAACTAGATAACCTCCAAGGTTCCTTCCAGTTTTTATTCTGGAATTGCCCATTTTTCAACTTTTTTTTCCCTTAAAAAAAAAATATATATATATATATATATTTTTTTTTTCCCTCTCAAAACTCTCCCCACAAATTGTCATATGGGACAGTTCTCAGGGAGGAAGAAGGATGGAATACTGTTATGATGTAAGAAACAAAACATATGTGTATGTATGTACATTCACACATATGTAATACATATACGTGTGTTGTATCATGCACACATGTATGTGTATATGTATATGTGTATATATCTGGGTATGTATATGTGTGTATACATATGTTTTTGTATGTGTTCATTTTATTTATTTACATATACATACACATTTTTATGTGTATAAAAAATTTGGGGTCATGGCCCCTATTTAGTTTATCACTTTCTTTTTTTTTTTTTTTAAGAATTGGGGTTAAGTAACTTTCCTGGCCAGTTATTTTGTGTAGGTGTTAAGTATCTGAGGCCAGAACTGATCCCAGGTCCTCCCGACTCTGGGGCCGGCACTCTTACTCAGAATACCCCCTAGCCGCCCCTAGTTTGTCACTTTCAACCACCATATCTTGTTTTTAATCAATTCCCCCTTTTATTCTCTGTAGCATATGGCCAGCAAGATGCACAAATCTGGCATAGAATGGTATACTTTATAGGTAGGTAGTCATTTGCTCTGGCTTTCAGTAAATTTGTGAAACTCGGAGAAAGGAGAGGGAGAGAAGAAATGCTATTGTTCAATGAGGGAAAGAGAAAGCTATTGATTGTCCCAGCATTTCCATAGTAATATTTAGGGATGCCAGGGAGCAGGAAGGCTCCTAGTGTAGATGTTGCTTGTTGAAGACAAAGAGGCTAACATGAATCAACAAGTTACAAGGTAGGGAGGAACCCTTCAGTCAGAGGTCAAAGTTGGGTGGAAGTTGCGGAAGAGACCAAGAGGCTGGAAGATATGGAGATTTGAGGCACCCGTGGTGTTAGTGTTCATTCTCCTTCTCTTGTACTATCATTATGGTAGTGATGACAAGCCAGGTTTGTGTGTTTTATTCCTCTAGTATGTACCAGTAAGCAATGGTAAAACTGAAATGATAACCAGCCTCGCACTAATAATCTGAATTGTACCAGCTGAGTTTGCTTCCCATTTACCATTTTGCCAGAGAATATAACATTAACACCATGCCCTAGAAATCTCTTCGATGAAGGTTGAGCCTCCTAGAACAAACTTGCATCCTCTGGGAAGATGACTCTAATTATGACAAACTCTTGGCAGATTTGAGGATGAGATGATCCAGATCCTTCAAGGCCAAGAGGAAAAGAGATTGACCCTGAAGGTGATAGAAAGATCAAAGGTAAGGTGGGAATGAATCTGTTGACATTCTATTTGCTTTGATTCTGTAAGAGAGGTATAGATCTGTCCTGCAGGTGGCAGTGAGGAGGCCTTTGCAGTCACTCTGTATGGATTGTCAACTCCAGCTCTGAAGATTGTGGCTTCAGCTATACGCCAGACAAGTACTATGAGAGCAACATGAGTTTGCCAATTGACCAGATGTGCAAACAGGAGGGTTGTAGGGTCTAACACACAGGGGAGAAAGCAGTGTTTAACCTCTACCCTATGTCCTGTCCTGTCTTAAAACGAGCTCTGAGTTCCTTTTGTCCCTCCTGATGGTATCCTGACAGCTGATCAGTATAAATGAGCTAAGCCTTTACTGAGCCCCAACGAATCCCATTTCCAGGAAAAACTAGAATTGACCTTCTGCAAGTAGACACAGCTGGGAAGGACCAGCTTTCTTGTTTCCTCTCTAACAGAACACCAGGGTCATTGTCCTCCCAGGATGAAAACAAGCTGGAGTAAAGCTAGGCAGTAGTAGAAATGTTAGCTTCCTTCTGGTCAACAAAGGAACAGCTCAATTCCACCATCAAATGCCATGCTATGTCATTCCATTTCTGCCCTTCCCTGCTCTTCCCCTTGCCTTCTCTCCTTCTTTTCCTTGTTGTCCTTCTATTCCTTCCTTATTTCCCTTCCCTTCTCTTTCCTCTTCCCTTCTTTTCCTTTCTTTTCTCCTCATGTAATATGGTAGACATGTATAATGAATAAGAGTAAGAAAAGATTCATTTTCCATAATACTCTGAGTCCAAGGTGTAGGTTGCTTTCCCATGCCTTAGGCCCAAAGTACTAGTGCTGGTTGGAGAAAGTCAGAGGGAGAAAGGCGGAGGTAGACCACCAAAGATGTTAGCAAAGGAGTAAGCTTTACAAGCCAGCTCTCTCCCATGGTTACTTCAACAAAGATTTAAGAAAAGAGTCAGATCAAGTAGTGATCAGGAAATCTAAGGAGAAACCAAAGTGAGTAATTTTTCCAGCATGAATTCAGCTCACAAGCAAGTGACCAGGACAGGAACTTTGGAACAGAGATGAGCCATTAGCTTCATTTCCCATCTGACCCAGGAGCAGAATCATGAACCCATGGACATAGAACAATAGCTCTGACCTTAAACCTGGATCTCGGACCAGGTCCAGGAAAAAGTGCCAAGGGCAAGGGGTATAAACCAGAGATCATCCTACAGCCATGTCACTCTAAATCTGCAGAGTCTTCTGGCTATGTGACAGGTACCAGGGCCAGTAACTGTACACTCAAACTTCACCTTAGGGGAAGCCAGAAATTGTGTCACCTAGATCCATACTAAGTTCTGAAGCCTGCAATGTTGCCTTTGCCACTTATAGGGGAGCTGATTCAAATTCTCTAAGAGAGACTCAGAAATAAGCTAAAATCAAATGTTCCCAGATAGTGAGAAACGGCTGAGGGCAAAACAGAAGTCACCAGAGGATTTAGAGAGAGGTTGCTCGAGATCAAAACTTCCTAAAGCCTCAGTTCTGAATGCTTGGTTACCTAAGAGAAACAACCTCATCACATTTTAGATCTGGGAGGAATAATTTAGTCCAACTGCCTAATTTTACAGATTAAGAACTAAAGCCCAGAAAGATGAAATGACCTGACATGACAAGTCTCTTGCTCAGCTAAGAGGGGAAATTGAAACTCATCATTGTTTCCTTCTAAAAGGTCTTGGAATTTAAAAAAATGATTAATGAAAAAAGAAATAAAAGGTCTTGGAGTTTTCTAGAGAAATATGAATATCTCTGCTTTGCCATCTCCACTCTAATAGATGAACTTCCCAGTGACTTCTGAGGAAAGGGGTGACCATAACTGCAGGGGAATCCTCCATTTAGATTCAGGTCCAGGGAGGCGATATTTCTGGGTAGTTAAGCTTTCAAATTATTTGTATTTTCCCCTTCTCTCCTCCCCTTAGATTTCTAGGGGGAAAAAAGAGTGGGAAAGCAGTGGGTCCAAAAGTCAGAGACAGATACACCCTCCTGTTCTTGCTTAAATCAAAACCTTTAATACTTCAGACTTGGGATAAGAAAACTATTTCCATTTAGTCTGGCCTGCATGTGGAACTCCACCTTCTCACCAGCTGACCCCAAATCTATACCAGCAATACCATGTCTGCCAGTGTTAAGCTCTTCTAAAACCTGGAAGAAACCTTACCAGGAACTACAACCCCTTTACTCAATGATTATCATTCATTTAAAAATAAACTTTTGTTTTATTTTCCTTTTTTTAATTTAAAAAGAAAAAACAAGCACTTACAATAAATATGTATAATCAAAACAAATTCCCGTATTGACTATGACCAAAAATATATGTCTCATTCTTCCTCTTGAGTCTATCACACCTCTGTGTGTATGAATTTTATGCTTGTGTGTATATGGTTATTATGTTTCATCACTTGTCCTCTGGAATTATAGTTGATCCAATGGTCAGAGTTCTTTCTTTCAGACTTGTTTGTCTTTACAATATTGTTATTATATGAATTGTTCTTCTGTCCTGTTTATTATGTATCAGTTCATAAAAGTCTGCCCAGGTTTCTCCAAAACCATCCCTTCTTTTGATGAACCAATTTTTCAGGATTAAATCATTTAGTCTCCACTGAAATTGTAATCCTTAGGGGCAGCTAGGTGGTGCAATGAATAGAGCACTGGTACTGGAGTCAGGAGGACCAGAGTTCAAATCTGGCCTCAGGAACCTAACACCAAAAAAACTAGCCACGTGACCTTGGGCAAGTCACTTAACCCCAATTGCCCTACCTTGCCCCCTCCAAAAGAAAAAAAAGCAAAACAACAACAAAAAAACGAAATTGTCCAATGCCCTTTATTAATTATAGGAGTTCTTTTTTATTGTTTTATGATTAGTAAAGGCTATGTTTAATATTTCTGCTTTCTTCATTTGCCTATGAGGTTTTTATGCCAAACACATAGACGGTTTTTAAAAAGATGCTATGAACAGCTGAGAAATATGTATATTCCTTTCTATTCCCACACAGTCCCCATCTCTCTTCACCTTTCCCAGGTCCTTATCATGGATTCTTACATTTTCTTTCTCTCCTTTTAATCTCCCCTTTAAGATCCACCCTCAAAGCTTGAAAGTTATTTTGCTTGGTCTAATTTCCTTCCTTTTAGTCCTCCCTGTCTCTGGATGTGTCTTCTTGTTGAGTTGAGTATATTTCTACACAAATCTCTCTGTGAATGTATGTATATGCTCAGCTCTCCTTTGTCTATTTCAGATAAGAGTAAAGTTTATGTGATATCCACTCCCCCACTTCTCCCTTCATGTTTGTAAACTCTTCTTCTCACACACTGAATTATGAAAAATACTAACTTCTTTTCCATTGTTCTTCATTTCTTCTTTTGTGTATTCCTTCCCCCCTCCCTTTTCTTTCATATTTTAGGATTATCAAAATAGAACAAAACCACCTACTGGTCCCGTGTTTGTCTTATTTAACTTCTTCTATAATCCTTCTAGAAGCAGGAGGCAGTTAGGTGACTCAGTGGATAGAGTGCTGGACCTGAAGTCAGGAAGACCTGAGTTCAAATTCAGATTCAGACACTTACTAGCTGTGTGACTGTGGGCAAGTCACTTAACCTCTACTTGCCTTAATCCAGTGAAGAAGGAAATGATAAACCACTCCTATTATCTTTGCCAAGAATGGTCAGCATGGTCTTCGGGAAGGGTCAACTGTGACTGAACAACAACAATGACCCTTTAAGACATTAGAATTCTGAATGTATATTCACTTATCTCTTTTAGTTCTCCTAAAATGTAAGCATCATCTAGCCTCTTCCATTTGCTTGAATGTATTTCATTTTCTAGGTTTCCCTTGATACATTTGTTTCCATTTAAAGTGTCTGCTAATCTCTGGTCTTGTCATCAAATATTTTTAAAAATCTTCTATTTCATTAAAGGTTCATTTTTCCCCCTGTAGAATGATAATGAGTCTTGTAAGGACAGGTTATTTTCAGTTGTAAGACTTTATCTTTTGTATTTTGAAACATCATGTTACAAGATTTTCTCTCCTTTTAAGTACCTACACCCTAGTCTTCTGTGATCCCGATTGCGTTTCCTTGGTACTGGAACTTTTTCTTTCTTTTGACCCATAGTATTTATTCCGAGTGTTTGGTGACTGCTTCTATTTACTAATCTTCCAACTTTAGTTGAATCCCTGTTTGGACCTGACCTTGATTTCTTATGTTCCTGCTACAGACTTCTACCTCCCCTAGATTGTCTCCAGCTGGAGGGCTGTGGTCTTCAGGTTCCTCTGTAGCAACTCCAGGCAGAGTATGGTAGGCTTCCAGTGAACATAGAAAATCGCAGTTAAAATGCTTTTTGTTCCTAGGCCTAAGTCTAAGGTCAGAGAAACCTGCTTACCTGAGTTCACATTGACATCTCTAGCAAGATCTCTCTCGCAGATACCTGGTCATCTTTTCGTGTTATCCTGGGTTTGACAAAACAGTTTACTATTGTTTCTTTTTAGACTTCTAACTCAGGATTCAAGCTCTTCTTAAATATTTTATGGAGCATATGTGGAAGAGCTGAGTTCATCTCCAACCTTCCACATTGCTATCCTAAACAGAAGTCGGATCTCACAATGCTGGGAACTTGCAAGGCGTTTAACTAATACTTTTGGCCAGTTGACCCTCGTTTTCAGCTTTTTCTTCTAAGTCAGTAACTCTTGCCTATGACTTTCTTTTTTTAGTTACTTTTGGGGAAATTTTTCAAACCTAATTCATGAGGATAACTAAGAATCACTATTTCAGACATTAGTAAATATTCTAGCTCATTGTCAGGGCACCAAAAATCCCAAGAAGCTCTTTATAAAGTCCCAAGAATTTGTGTTTTTCTAGAAAATTCCAGGAGGTGAGCTTGTGGTTTAAAGTTTCTCAACAAACTCAGCAAAGGGTGGAGTTTTGTAAGGGGTTGAGATGGAACAAAACTTCTATGCCCCGTGGCAGAGAAAATCCTGGCATTCAAAGGAGCTTGGGGTTGGGGGGAGGGTCAATTCAACCAGGAAGCAGTCTTGGAGAACACAGTGATAAGATAACATTGCTTACTGGTCAAAAGGAATGGTTAGTGATAAAGACAGAAATATGCAGGCTAAGTAATCTGTCCAAGGCTGACTTGCTGCCAGTTTGAGCATGATGTGCAGTACATCATTTTTGGAAGTGCTAGCTGTTGCAATCATGAAGGACATCATTATTTGGCATTCATCTAATTTCATTTATCCTCAATTATATCTCTTAGAGATGGGCAAAGGGGCTTTTTTTGAGTTAGGGACAATGACTGGCAGAGAAGGAATTTACCATTGGAAAGGACCACAGCATTCTACACAGAGTCACTGGGTTATGTGGCAGAGTTGCTAGGGTCCTAGACCTGGATCCAGCCAGGAAGACAAGGGTTCAAATGCTGATGCTGACATTTCCTAGCTGTGTGACTATGAAGAAACTCTCTCAGCCTATAAAAAGGGGATAATAATATCCCTAGTATCTGCCTCATAGGATTGCTGGTAAGGCTTAAATAAGTGTGTTTAAAGTACTTTGCAAACATTAAAAACCTCTCTAAATGTCAGCTGCTGTTATTTCATGGCCTTGTCCCCTCATTTTGGAGATGAGAAACTTCAGATCCAGAAAAGGGAAGGGATTTTCCCAAAGTCATATGGCTTATTAAGGCCAGAGTGATGACTAGAATTCATGGAATAGGAGGCAAAATCTAAATCTAAAGTTATTAATCATTCAGCACGTCTGAGGTGAAGGTCTTTGGAGGTTGAGGTAGCTATTAGGAATATGATACAATGTGTTATTAAGTCAATTCAATGTCTATTAAGTTCCTACTATTGACAAGAACTACAGTGCTGTAGGGGCAGTTCCGGGAGGACCTGAGTTCAGATTCAGCCTTGGACACTTACTACCCATGTGACCCTGACTGATTATTTAACCCTGTTGGCCTCAGTTTCCTCATCTGTAAAATTATCTGGAGGAAACTACTCCAGTATCTTTGCCAAGAAAACCCCAAATGGGGTCATGAAGAGTTAGATGTGACTGAAATAACTGAACAACAACAAAATCTAATTGATCTCCCTTCCTCAAGTATCCCCTCTCTCATGCATCCACCACACAGTTGCCAAAATGATTTTCCTAAAGCACAGGTCTGACTATGTCCACCACCTGTTTGATAAACCTCAGTGACTCTCTATTATCACCCCCCAAAAAAACCCCCTCTGTTTGGCTTTTAAAGCCTTTCATTACTTAGCCCTTTCCTACCTGTCCAGTGTCTTTTATGATCCAGCTTCACTGACCCACTTGCACATGATACACTCCATCTCCCAACTCATGCCTTTCCATTACACCCCTTTCCTGTGATGCTTTCCCTCCTCATCTCTCCCTCCTGTCTACTATGCCTTCCTTCAAGATTCAGCTTAAAACCTACTTTCTACAGGAGGCCTTTCTCAGCTCCTCCCCTCATGGCGGGCTCTTAGGCTCTGAGGTAGTTGTTGTTCAGTCATTTCAGTCTGACTCTTCTTGACCCCATTTGGAGTTTTCTTGGCAGAGATACTGGAGAGGTTTGCCATTTCTTTCTCCAGCTCATTTTTACAGATGAGGAAACTGAAGCAAACTGGGATAAGTGACTTGCCCAGGATCACATAGCTAGTAAGTGTCTGAAGCAGGATTTGAACTCAGGTCTTTCTGACTCCAGGCCAGATGCTCTATTCACTGCACCACCTAACTGCCCTGGGTCTGAGATTACTTCCCAGATGAACTGTATATATCTTGTATGTACATAGTTGCTTGTATGTTGTCTGTTAGAATCTGAGTTCTCTGAGGGCAGGGACTGCTTTTAACTTTCTTTATATCACCAGTATTTAGCACAGTGCCTGACACATGATAGACAGCTAATAAATGCTTGTTGACTGACTTACTTCTGATGTGAGTCAACAAGCAAATACAAATATCCTCAGCCACCTTCTGCCCTCTCTCCATAATTCCCTTGCACTAACCAGACACCTGTCCTGCAGGGCAGATCCAGAGGAACTCTCTCCACAGAGGACAAGAACATTTTCTTAGTGTCAGACTGATTTTCCTTCAGCACCAGCTTGTCCAAGCCCCATCTTCTCATTGAGCCAACCACAGTTGCCAGGGGCTATAACTTCATGGAACAGCATAAAAAGCAGTCCTACATGAAGCTATGTTCCACAGTCCCTCCTCTTTCCTTCTGCCTCCTCACCCAGTTACTTCTGGCAGCACATGGGATACACATGGCCAAAGTGAATTCACTGAGCTTGGGTGTCTGGTACATAGATTCTGTGTCTCTCTCCCTTTTTCTCATCACTGCTTGTTTTCTATTTCAGCAAGTAGTGACTACTTGGGGAGAAAGAGGGATTTTAGTCTTCTTCCTTGATCTTGTGGGAAAATCTCCTGCTATTTACAAGAGTAGAACCCACTGCCTTCTTCATGGATTACCCCACTTCTTACCACAGTGGAAATGCTTCTCCTCTGAAGTTGTTCCAAATCAGTGATGTTCTGAGAGATTCCATTTCTCTTTCTTGTTTAAGGAGACTACCCATCCGCGTACACTTTGTGCATGTACTTCTGTCTGTCTATCTGTTCATATGTCTATCTATATTCCTCCCCCTCTTCCCTAGGGCTGCTCAGGAAGGAGCGATAGTCAGTGTGCCATTTAGTGCCTCAAAAGAGCTTCTGCCCAGAAGCTCTTTCTGGGGTGCCTACAGGTTCACCCTGAACATGGCAAGTTGGCCTTTTGCCTTAAAGATATGTCAAAAGATGACAAAGTTGCCCTTCTGTGAGGCACCACTGGGGATGGAAAGATAGGGGTGTGTGGATGTGGCTGGGTTCCTGCGTTAAGCAGTGGAAGTCACAATGTTAAAAAGGGGTGATGTCGAATCCTAATCATTCTCTCATCTGGGGTGACTGCAAATGCAAATTGTTACCATCCTCATATAATCACACATGCATATAAACATCCTCATTATCACAACAGGAATGAGAGTATGGAGGAGGAGGAGGAGGATTATAGCTAGCCCTCTAAGATTTGCAAAGTGTTTTATATATATTATCTCACTTGTTCTATATAATATGTACATTGAGGGTTTTTATATTTCTCACCACTGTGGGGGCAGCTAGGTCATGCAATAGATAGACTACTGGGCCTGGAGTCAGGCCTCAGACACTTACTAACTGTGTGACCCTGGGCAAGTCACTTAATCCTGTTTGACTCAGTTTCCTTATCTGTAAAATGAGCTGGAGCAGGAAATGGCAAATCACTCCAGTATCTTTGTCAAGAAAACTCCAAAAGGGGTCATGAAGAATCAGACATGAATGAAAAACAACTAAAATTAAACTATAGACATTAAATTCTACACCAATAGAAGCTTTCCTGATACCTTGTTCCCCTTCTCCCCTCAAATTCAGATACTCTCAGCTATTCTGGGCTAAAATGAGAGGGTGAAGAGAAAAGAGGTGGAAGGGAAGAAGGATTTCCAGGATGCAATGGTCTCAGCATACAAAAGACCCCATACTCTCAGTCCCATAGAAGGCAGGATCCTGTGGGCAGCCCAGAGACTCACTATCATTTATTATACATCAGCAGCCACTGCTCATGGGCCCAGAGCCATAGCTCACCCATCTTTTCAATATACTCTAATTCAGTGGCTCAAATAGAGGATCATAGATTTAAATCTGGAATAAATCACAGAAGCCATTTGTAGTATTAAGGAAAGAAAGCTAGATTTGAAGTCAGAGGATCCTGGCCCTACCACTTACCTTAGGAAAGTCACTCTGCCTCTCTAGGCTTTTATTTCCTCATCTATAAAATTAAGAGATTGAATTAGATGGTCTCTTGGATCCCTTCCCTATCTAAATCTATTATCCTATAATTTAGTTCCCCTTATTTTATAGTAGAGGAAATTGAGACCAGGGGAGGTTGTGTGACTTAAGCCAAGAATAATAATCATAATAACTAGCATTTATATATAATGCCTACTATGTGCTAGGCACTGTGCTAAATGTTTTACATGTATCATGCCATTTGATCTTCACAACAACCGTGCAAAGTAAGTGTGTTATTGCTATTCTCCTTTCACAGATGAGAAAACTGAAGCAGAGAGAGGTTAAGTGATTTGTCCAGGGTCCTATCGTTGATACGTTTCTAGGGTCACATTTGAACTCAGGTCTTCCTGACTCCAGGCCTGGCACTCTATCCATTAGGACACCTAACTGTATGTAACCCAAGAGTCCTGCTTGCCTTCACCTTTCTGTCCTAAGGTACTTGGCCTCACCCTGAGCTTCTGGAATTCAATCCCTCATTTTCCCTTGGCCCAGCTCAGTGCTATTTCACAGCTGGGGAATTCCCATCCTGAAAAAAAAGATGCAATACTTCCCCTAATGTCTCTTTTCCCTTCCCTGCACCCACTGACTAGAAGAATTTGGGAGGGGGCGTCTTTATCCCAAGGCAACCAAGGCAAGTTCCAGACTGGGGGATGCTAGGCTCTTCTTCCCTCAGGCCTACCATGATGCTCACTTGTTTTTCTGAGTCATTACTAGAAACTGGCACTCAATCTTCTCTCCAAAATACTCTTTCTCCACACCTTATTTTGTGGCTATGGTGAGAGGTCTAGTGTTTTTCAAGGTCTTCTGGATATTTTCTGAGTTCTTTTAGCTTTTCCAGCTCAAGGTTCAGTCCAAAGGATCCACCTCCCAGATCCTCTTTCACAGGCTGCCATTTTTCAGGTGGTGTAGTCTCTGCCTCTCTCTCCCTCTCTTGCTCCATTGCTCTGGGGAAAGAACTTTGGCTTTGGGCACAGAAGGAAACTTGAGTCTTCTGCAGCCAGCCTGGGAAACAGCTGGACAGCATCAGCCCACATTTGGCTCTTTGCATCCTGCCTACCGCACCCACACTCTCCCTCCATTCTTCACAAATAGCTTTCTTCTCTCTCCCAGGATTCTTCTTGGCCTTTGTCTAGACCCATTTTGGAGGAGAATCTTTGGAGATGGCTGAATGTCAAGGTCCTCTCTTGGTTTTGCTTTTTTTTCCCCTCATACGTCTAGGATGCCCTCACTACTACCTCCCTCTCTGGACACGAAGGGCTTCATCCCTTTCCCAGCTGTTATCAGGAGAGAGGCCAGACGCTGCTTAGAGAAACCTGGCCAAGCTCACAGGAAATGTCTGACACTACCAGGCGAGTGGGATTTGGCCTCCCAAAGCAAAACACAGCTGATGGGGCCTGGTTGGACTTTCCCAGATTTCATGGCATCGAGGGTCCAGTGCAGTTAGACACAGCATAAGCCTAGAGCCTGAAAGTCATTACACAGTAGCCTTGTGTCTATGAAACCTGGAGAGTGAAGGGTCCCTGCTTTGAAAGCTGGAGACATCTCTCATGTAGGAAACAAAGGGGGGGGGGGACAGTTTGTGGGGAACTGTCACATAGTTTTCCTGGTTGGCTCCTTGCACAAAATAGACATTTTAAATTGGGGGTTTTGCAACCTCCCTTCTAGTATTCTCCTTCTGTCCCCTTTTGTTTCCCTTCCCCCGACTCTGAGACTCTCCTTTTTAATGAGCTGTTCTACTTCCCACTGCACCATGGAGGGTATATACAGTGCCTTTGAGTCCCCTGGTTCTGCTAGGTGAGCTTTCATCTTATCTTGCTGAGGACCAAGCCTCCACATCATTTCTTAGCCATCTCCTCACCGGGTCTCCCTGCTTTCTGACACCCCTTTATGTGTTGTCTTCCCCATTTAAAACGTAAGCTTCTTGAAGATAGGAATTACTTTGTTTGTCTGTATTTTTATCCCCTGTGCAAATGTTCTACCTGTCTGCCTGTCCATCAATCTTTTAGCACCCAGGACAGTTTTGGAGAGGGGTTAGAGAGCAGAAGGCTGATGCTAAATGGTCCAGAGCAACACCCGTCCAGATAGTGTCTGATATGAGCAAAGCACCATGGGGGATACCAAGAAGTCAAAGAAAGGTTGCTGCAAGGAACTTACAGAATTAGGGGAATCGGCAAACATTCATAAATCACTAATAATTTGAGGGCAGTGTGTGTGTGTGTGTGTGTGTGTGTGTGTGTGTGTGTGTGTGTGTGTGTGTGTGTACACAGCAGATAGAAATGTTGCATGAGTGATCACTAGGACTGAAGTGGTCAGTTAAGGCTATACAAAGGAGAGAAAATGTAAGACCAACCTTAAAGAGTGGGTGAAAGTTACTGGTTTTGCTGTTAGTCCTTCATTCTCAAAGAGGACCATGACATCAAGAAGGTGATGCCATGACTTGCAAGTGAATTGGATTTAAATGAGTGAATGAGTGAGGGCTGTGCAACGTTACCAGCCTCACTTTCTCCTTCAGAGCCATCTGGGTCCAGTGCAGGACAACTGGCCTCCGGGTAAAAGTTAGACCCATGGAGAAGAGGGACGATGTCTGACTCAGAAGTGTGCTGATTCAAAGCAGTAATGGTATCAGTAGGATAGAATGACAGCCCATCAAGGAAGTATCAACTTGGGAATCACATGGTATGGAAATAGATGAAAATGATGCTGCCACTCCAAGACTAGTATGGATTCTCTACTCCAACTCTACAAAATCTACTTAAAATTCATCCTCTGTATACACAGGATCATAGGAAAGGACCCTGGAGATTATCTAGTCCAAGAACTTTAAGAAACCGAGATAGAGAAACATTAAGTGACTTTTCCCAAGGTCGCACAATAGCAGAGTCAGGATTGGAACTCAGCTTCTTTCACTCTAAATCCATTGTTCTTTCCATAAATCCTGACTGAATCTCATTTTCTCCAACAACCTTTTCAAAAGGTGATGTTGGTTTTTATATAGAGAGATCTTCATTGGTGGTCTTTATACAGCAAAAATTTGTATGTTACATGATACAGTAGGTTGGGGGTCAGAGGGCTTGGTCCTGCCATTTTTTATATGTAACAGACAGTAGGGTATTGTGGAAAGCGCACCAATTTAGAAATCAATGAATTATAGTAGATTTGTAGCTAAAAGGGACCAGAGAGGCTATCTAGTCCAACTCTCTTGTTTTACTGATGAGGAAACTGAGGCCCAGAGAAATTAAATGACTTACCCATAGTAATACAATAAGAGTTTGAAATGGAACATGAAATGGGGTGGCTAGGTGGCACAGTGAATAGAGCACTGGCCCTGAAGTCAGGAGGACCTGAGTTCAAATCCGGCCTCAGACACTTAATACTTATTAGCTGTGTGACCTTGGGCAAGTCACTTATACCTAATTACCCTGCCCTCCCCCTTGCAAAAAGAAAAAAAAAAGAAATGGAACATAAATTTAGTTCTTCCTGAGTCCAAGTCCAACATACCTGGGTTCATATCCCAGCTCTGCCACTTACTAGCTGTGTGAATTTGGGCACATATCAACACCTCTGGGCCTCCCTTTCATCATCTATAAAATGAAGGGGTAGAACTAGATAGCTTTCCAAAGTCCCTTCCAGCTCTAAAACTATAATTCCTCATCATATAATAATTATTATTATAATATTGGTGTTGCTTACTTCATAGAATATGAGAGAAATTATTATTATTATTATTATTTTTGCAGGGAGAAGGCAAGGCAATTGGGGTTAAGTGACTTGCCCAAGGTCACACGGCTAGTAAGTGTTGAAAGTGTCTGAGGTCGGATTTGAACTCAGGTTCTCCTGACTTCAGGGCCCATGCTCTATTCACTACACTACCTAGCCAACCCAAGAGAAATCATTATTATTAAATAACCAAACATTAGGCAGATCTAGGGTTTTTTTTCCCCTTACTAGATCTTCACTCTACTAGACCAAGCCAGTGTTTGAAGGACATTGCTGATAATGAGATTGGATTAGCTTTCCCCTTAAACTTGTTCAATCTCTACCCAAATGGGGAAGCCTGTGATCTACTCAGGCTTGGGTGGGGATAGTTCCTTTGTCTAGAATGCCCAAAGCTGGAGGTGATTTGGAAGTAAGTGAAATAATCAGAGTCACATCCCCCAGACCCTCATTAGAATATGTCCACCTCTGATCATATTCATTCTCTCCTTACTTGTTAACCAATCGGTCAATTGTCACCCTCAGGGACACCCGCTCTTCCAAGGTATATTGAGTAGGTTCCATGAGGGGTCTTTGGCATTTGAGAGTGTCACTGAGACCTTTTATTAATAATTACTAGCTTGATTAATAAAATTATTACCTAGAAACTATGTCTCTTGAACTTTTTATACGTCACAGAGGCCTGTGAGGATCAAGTGAAATAACATATATAGAAACACTTAAAAGCATGGCCCTGCCTGTCAGTCTTAGGCTCCCAGAACCTTCACCTCTCCAAACAGAAACAGCTCCATCTCTCTTGGAAAGAAAGAAATCACATTTATGTCCCACTGGGCAAAATTGCTCGAGTTGCTAAGACCCTGGACTCTAAACATTTAGCATTAGTGGCTAGGGGGTCCTTCTTCTAGGAAGAATAGAGTGAGTCCAAAAGACCAGGAGTGAATACCTCAATCACCACAATAATCACAGTCTTCCCACCCACCCCACCCCCCAGATACATTGCTGGGGTCGCCTGCAGGAACCCTTGTTTTGGCATGGTGGCTCACAGACAGCTAGGGAGAGAGAGAGAGAGATTGAGCCGTGTAAGTGGGATGGAGCTTTCTTCAGCAGTAGCATGGTAAGTTTGGATCTGCCCCCAACCAAAATAGATGTGAGTAAATTTGGCTTTTGTTTTCTTTATCCAGCCAGTAGTGAGATGAGTGGAATGTCCTGGAGCCAAGTCACCTCTGTGCTTGTAATTATGTTAGCTATGCTTTAGGAAGACAGTGAGAAGGTCCTAAAGGTTGTCCACGTATAGTGGCTTCTTCACCTTCCTCAGTCCATGATTGACCTATGAACTTCCCAGATCCTTTCCCTTTCTCTTCCTTCAGAAGCTTAATGCCTGGCTGTTTTTGTCTTTATTTTATCTTCTCCCAATCAAACCAAGGTTTCTTTTTCTGGTCATTTATATCTTGACAAAGATTTAAATTAATAGGTTAGTCCTTGTTCTAGAGTATTTACATCTTAAGATTGTCTCTGATTAAAGAATGAAAGGCTCATCTTCTATTTTGTTTTGGTTTTTTTTGGAGGCAATCAGGGTTAAGTGACTTGCCCAGAGTCACACCACTAGTAAGTGGCTGAGGTCAGATTTTAATTCAGGTCCTCCTGATTCCAGAGCTGACACTTTATCTACTTTGCCACTTAGCTGTCCCAAAGGCTCATTTCCTGTTAAGGAAATTTCAGCTTCACCGAGCAGGTAGGAGAGGAAAGGCAGACTCCTGAAGTCGCCAGAGCTTATCAGGCTTTCTGGTCTATGAGCCCCACACTGCCCACTGAAGACTTCATATGGCACCAAAGGGAAAGGGCATACTAGCAGTGGAGTAAAGAGTAAATAAACACTCCTTAAACACTCAGTTGTTTAGGAAAAAAATGGCATTTGTGCCCACAATGAAAAAAGGAAAACATACCCAACTGGTAACTTCTGCAACACCGGAGACCGTACCACTGAGGCAGGGCTGTCTCTCAGCCCACTACTCCTGCTGAGGCTGGGTAAAACCAGTGGCGATCGAGGCACTGGCTGTGAAGGTTGGAGGTGGTACTCCTCATCAGGAATGACCTCTTCACAGTGGTTACCCCGGAAGCCAGAACGACAGACACATTGCTGGGGCCGACTGCAGGAACCCTTGTTTTGGCATGGTGGCTCACAGACAGCTGGGGAGAGAGAGAGAGATTGAGCCATGTAAGTGGAATAGAGCTTTCTTCAGTAGTAGCATGGTAAGTTTGAACCTGCCCCGAGGGGCCAGAAAAAGCTACCTTCCAGCTTAAGTGAAAGAGGATCTGAGTCATTGAACCCCCTTCACACCCCAAGCTAGGTAGCCAAAATGGATGCCCTATTCCCATGATTGATCAACTAGAGATATGAATGCAAGGGGGTAAATTTGACTTCATAAATATTACTGAGACCTAATGAGATGGAATCCAAGATTATGAATATGGTACTGAAAAGGAATCCCTGGTTCAAAAGAAATAGGATAGGTAAAAGGGGAACGGAAATATTTAAGAAAATTTGTCCATGTGAGTCCAGGTACAAGAAGGTAGTGCAGAATAGAGAATATTTGGGCAAGAACATTCATGGAGGCAGAAAGATAGCCATATCGTCAACAGAGGATACTATAGATCTCTTACATAGAACGAAGAAACAGATAAGGAATTTGGAAAACACATCAGGATCTTAGTGCAGAGAAATGATATAGAAATGATGGGGAGAGGGGCAGGGCAGAGTCAAGACAGAAGAGTGAAAAGTCACAATTGCCAAACCTCCCCCAAAACCCTTCCTACACAATAACCACAGAAAACACCAAACAGAATTCTGAGTGAGAAAGCCAAGGAAGAAATGAGTCATTTTTTCTAGCCTATAGCAGTTTAAGAAGACATGAAGAGAGGTCTGTGGACAATGGGATAGGGGCTGGCAAGCAGCAGCAGTGTCAGTGCCCAGGTATGGCAAGGTGATGAATACGTGGTCAGAAAGAGATTCCAGGGGACCCCTGTGCTAGCACTAGGTGATCAGGTGCCATTTGGCAGCTCTGTCACTCATGACCCTGTTCCAGAGGAGCAGTCAGGAGGGAGCAGGGGCTGTACCTGGATAAGGAGAAGAGAAAAGACCAGAGGGCAGTGAACAGGCCTCTACCTGGACCACACTGCTTTGAAGACACCAAAAACATATAGACTCCCAGAAAATCCATGAAAGCAGAAGAACATAATAGACAAAAGCTCAGCTACTCATCCCCCTCAGAGATGAACAGAGCCCAATTCTAATATAAAGTCCAAAGTCAAGATGTAGGTGGATAAATGAGCAAACAAACAAAAAAAAGTTATTAGGGTGACTGGGAAACTCAAGACAAGCCCAGAAGAAGACAATGACCTGAAAATGCCTTTAGCAAAGTCTCAAAGAAAAACACAGGTTGTACACAAGCCCAACAAGAATTCCTAGAAGAACTAAAGAGCGAGATTTTTTTTAAAAGAGCAAAATAATTTTTTTTTAATCAAAAAAGAGTGGTAGAGGAAAACTGGGAAAAGAAATGAGAGTTACACAAGAAAATTATGAAAAGAGAATTAACAGCTTAGTAAAAGAGGTACACAAAAAATAATAAATAAAATAATTCCTTAAAAATTAGAATTGTCCAAATAGTAAAAGAGGAACAAAATCTCACTGAAGAAAATAACTCCTCAAAATTAGAACTAGTCAAGTGGAAGCTTATGACCCCATGAAACATCATGAAATCATAAAGCAAAGTCAAAAGACTGGAAAAAATATTTTTAAAATGTGAAATATTTCAAAGGAAAAATGACTAACCTGGAAAATAGATGTAGGAGAGATGATTTAAGAATTGCTAGACTATCTGAAATCCATGATCAAAATAAAATCCTAAACATGATATTTCAAGAAACTATAAAGAAAACTTTCCATATATCTTAGAATCAGATGACAAAGTAGAAATTGAAAGAATCAACTGGTTACTTTCTAAAAGAAATCCCCAAATGAAAATTCCCAAAAGTATTATAGCCAAAATCCAGAGTTTCCAATTCAAGGAGAAAATTCTGGAAACAGTCAGAAATAAATAATGCAAATACCATGCAGCCACAGGCAGGATCACACAAGATTTAGGACCTACCACTAAAAAGAAGTGGAATTTCTAAGCTTGGGAGTTTCAGAGGCTGGCCTTGAGAACCACAGGCATCTAGGAATCTATTCCAGGTGTTACAGTCAGCTCAGCCTGGAGATTATCTGGAAGGATTATCTGGAATGACCTTCAGGTCCTCCTGGCCTCCCCTACATACCCCAGGATAAACTGGAGTGATTTCATCTTTTTTTTTTTTTTTGCTCTTTGGAGGGGAGAGGGCAAGGCAATTGGGGTTAAATGACTTGTGCAAGGTCACATGGCTAGTGTTTCAAGTGTGTGAGGCCAGATTTGAACTCAGGTCCTCCTGACCCCAGGGCCAGTGCTCTATTCACTTTGCCACCTAGCCGCCTTGTGATTTCATCTTTAGAAGTAAACTTGATGAGGTAAATGTGCTGAAAGAACTGAACTAAATTGTGAGCCTAATCTCCTCCCCATCCAGAGACCAAGGTGGTATAGAGGGACTTACGACCCCACCACCAAGGTATTAGGGGATATGTTTACATGTCTGTTCTTGATAAATTTATGAGATAAATAATTCCCTTTATAAAAGGCATCTTAAAATTCCTAACAGAATTGGGTGCTGGTTACTGCCCTCTAACAAATGGGGAGAATCATGAACCAATAGCAGAGAAACACCCATCTGGATCTCAGTGTACCCTAGAACCCCAAGGGGAAAGGGTAACCTTCTCGGTCTCTTAGAGATTGGGACCAGAATATATATGCTACCATTAGTTTTACTGAAATGTTTTTGTTCTTTCTTTTATATTCTTTATTATAAAGGATGATTCTCCATGTAGATCAAGAGAGAATATACTGGGAGATGATGATATTTAAAAACAAAAGATATCGATTAAAATTTAAGTTATAAAAGGACAAGAGAATGAAATCTGAAACCTATGGGTCAATGAGCTTGATTTTGATTCCTGGTAAAATTCTAAAATGTATCATTAAAGGAATAACAAGTGAACATCTTAAAAAGGATGTGGTGATCACAAAAAGCCAGCCTGGCTTCATCAAGAATAGGTGTAATAGGAATAGGAATTTGAAGATCTTCCCAGCCCCTTAATAAACCTAAGGGAATTTGAAGACCTTCCCTGCTTTGAAAATGAACTCTGCCCCCTAATGGGCTGAATGTAATCATATGGAGTCTGTGGTGGGAGGAGTTTGCTGATGGATGGAGCAGAGCCCACAGGAATCTGGGAGTCAGAGCCTGCTAGATGGTTGGAAGGAGAGTTTATTTCTGAGGGAGGACAGATAGGCTTGTGGGTAAATATTGGTCAAAGGTTGGTTTGTGGGAAGGCTAAAGGATGGTGTGGCTCTCTGCTATGTCGTGCTGCACTAACTTCTATGTTGCTTTGATGGATATGGTTTCCTGGTGTTGGGATTTGGTTTTCTGGTATCTGAATAAATGTTTTGCTTCTGTCTTCTATATAGGAGAGTCTGTTATATTTTGCAATTAAGCATCATGCAAGTATATTTATAGTGATTGTGGGTGCTGTAAATATTGCATTGGTACTACAGTAGGTCATGCATGACCAATCTAATTTAATTTTTTTTTGACAACGTAAGGGAATGTTATAGACAAGAGTCACCTAAGATTCAGCAAAACTTGTCAAAGTTTTTCATGAAGTTCCTCTATACAAGATGGATAGATGAGGGTTAAACAATAGGCCAGTTCAGTGTATTCAAAAACTGATTGAATGTCTGGACCTAAAAGTTGTCAATAATAATTTTATATCAGCCTGGAAATAGCTCTCTAGTAGAGACTCAGAGAAATACATTTAGCCTAGTATAATTAAACATTTGTGTTAATGTCTGAGGTAAAGACGCACATGACATACTTATCACCAGGACTTTGATTTTATTGGTATGGAGGACTGCCAGAGAAAGACAGTCCCTCTACTCATGCAAGTTAGTACCTTTTCATCAATTTTTAGTCTTAGAGATGTGAAAGGTTATTGTACTGTATTTTGTCAAAAACTTTCTGCATCTAGTGAGATAATCATATGGTTTCTGTTAGTTTTGTTGTTGATATGATCAGCTATGCTGATAGTTTTCCTAATATTGAACCAGGCCTGCATTCCTGGTATAAATCCTACCTGATCAAAGTGTGTTATTCCATGAGGCAAGTTATAAATGGCTTTATATGATTCCAGAGGCAGTAGGGAACCACAGGAGCTGTGACAGTCAAATCCATACATTAGCTATATCACTTTCACATTTGTCAGTCAATAAATAATTATTAATCAGCCACTGTGTACCAGGCAGTGTGCCAAATACTGTGGACACAAAGAAAAGTGAAAGACAGTTACTGTTCTGAAGGAGCGTGGGTAAAGCTGTGAGAGGGATGAATTAGATTTCAAAGGAGTGGTTTCGGGCAATGAGACCTTGCTTCTCACCGCATACCCTGGAGAGGAAACAGTGTGGTATGATGGACAGACCGAAATAATGCTAGACATAAAAACAAGCAGACCTGAGTTTGAATTAGGTGTGTGACCTTGGGCAAGTCACTCAGCCTCAGTTTCCTCATTAGTAAAATAGGGATAATGATAACACCCTACCTCAGGGGGTTGCTGTGAGGATAAAATAGCATAATTTAAAGCACTTTACAAAACTTAAACCACTAATCTTTGCTATCATTTAGCTGCTTCAGTTGTGTCCAACTTTTCCTGACCCTGTTTTGGGGTTTTCTTTCAAAGATTCTGGAGTGGTTTGCCATTTCCTTCTGCAGCTCATTTTACAGGTGAGGAAATTGAGGTAAACACTGTGAAGAGACTTGCCTAGAGTCCTACAGCTAGTAAGTATCTGAAGCCAGATTTGAACTCATGAAGAAGAGTTTTCCTGATTCCAAGTCCAGTGCTCTATCCATTGTACCCTCTAGCTGCCCAAATCACTATGTAAATGTTAGCTACTGTTACTATTAGCACTGAATCAGTAGTCAGGAGACCAACATTCTCATCTTATTTCAGCCCTAATCGATTAATTGTGTGACCTTGAGTCAATCACAAAAGCTTTCCAGGACTCAATTTTTGAAAGAAAGTGTTGACCAGAAGGCTTCCCTAATCTTCTAGAAGGAATCTTCAAGAGAATAGGGGTTTCAAGTCCTTGCTAATTACAGGATGGGGCAGATAGCCAGTAGCTAAGAAAAGAAAGATCTCTATCCATTTCACCAACATCCTTCAACCCTCACTTCCTCTACCCCAAAGCAAACAGTAGACCAAATGACAAAGATGCCTTGTGGCTCAGCATCCTGGACACGGGCTTCTATATTTCTGGCCTGAGGCCAAGACTCCATCTCAAACCAGTCAAACTTTCTCCTCATTGCATTCGGCTTGCTCTAGTGGCCACTAGACCTCTCCGCCCATAAATTCCTCTCTCCTGCATGTTCCTAATTACAAACCATCCAATCAGAATAACATGAGAACACTGCCCCTCACTACCTTGCCAAGCTCCAAGTGTGCTGCCAACTGGTCAGGAGCCAATATACTTAAGTGCACTCAGGGGTGAAAAACACCCACCCCTACCCCTGCCTCCTCTGACCCAGCTCAATGTTAATGTTTAGATTTAAATCAAAGAGCACATTAAACTGGACCTCCCAGAGAAGATTTAATGTCCCCAGATCAGTCCAAATTCCCAGGGAACCTAAAAGGGGAATGTCTCTTACCAATGATGACCTTTCCAGTCATTCTAGAATGGAAGGACAAATGGGACCATCCAAGTCCAGACTCTTCGAAGATCTCAGTCTAAAATTCCCCCACCAAGGCTCTAAGGAGGACATTATTCTAGCCTTCCTTTTCCCTCCAACCCATTCTACGCATTGATAATACCTCAATTTTCTCAAAATACTATTTTATGCTCAAAAATCTTCAAAAACAGGGGCGGCTAGGTGGTGCAGTGAACAGAGCACTGACCCTGGAGTCAGAAGGACCTGAGTTCAAATCCAGCCTCAGACACTTAACACTTACTAGCCATGTGACCTTGGGCAAGTCACTTAACTCCAACTGCCCTCCAAAAAAAGCAAAAAAAAATCTTCAAAAACTCCTCATTACTTAGCAGGATAAAGCCCAAATCCTTAGGTTGGCATTCGAGGCCCTCTCCAATCTAGCTCCTACCTTTCTTTCCAGTCAAATGCACTCTACTAAACTCTCCAATCCTGCCAAATCAGTTTACTCATTGTTTCCCAATTATATCCTGTGGATTTTCACTTTCTAGCCTTTGCCCATAATGCTTCCCTTGCCCAGAATATCCTCACTCTTCATTATTTGTCTAAATCTTCTTTCAAGGTCCAACTCAATTCTTACTTCTCCCACAAAAATTTCCTTGACCATACCAGCTCTAAACAATAAAAGCTCTATCCTCTGAAAGCTTCACTCTAGTTAGAATTTGGCATATGCTGTTTTATTTTGGCAATTGTCACTTCATGAATTTGTCCTTTACTTTCAACTATGGATCACAGGTCCATAGAGATTACATATATGCCTCTCTGTATCCCAACTGGGACAAGTCACTTATCTTTTCTGGGTCTCAGTTTTTTCTTTTTTTTGGAGGGAAGGCAGGGCAATTGGGGTTTAGTGACTTGCCCAAGGTCACATGGCTAATTTTTGTGGTAGGTATCTGAGGCCGGATTTAACTCAGGTCCTCCTGACTCCAGGGCCACTGCTCTATTCACTGCACCACCAACCACCCCTGTGGCCTCAGTTTTTTTCATCCATCATATTAAGAGCTTAGATCAGATGGCCTCCAAGGTCCCTTCCAGTTCTAAATGTGTATTAGTGGCCAAGTTAGGAGGAGACTCAGAAAATAACTGTGTTCACCACAAGGTCCTCAAGAGCAACCCATCTCCAGGTTCTAGGCCCAGGCCGCCTTCTCCACTCTCACTCACATCCCTTAAGAACCTGCCTTCCACTCTGCAGAAGAATCAGGTAAGCCATTTTAGAGACTCCTAACCCAAACACAAAGTCCAACAACTCTATTTCCCACGGATTCTATCTCTCAAATCAAATTAACTCATTTGCTGCCCATTTCCAGCACCAACTGACTACATACTACCCCCCTGTCCTGTGCTGCAGAAATAGTCACCTATTGGAGACCACAAATAGCCAGCCCAAAATATGATCATCAGGCCAAATGGCATAGCAGATGTGTCTCAGAAGCAAACCTCAATCCTCCTCTTCTTCCTCCCCCTCCTCCTCCTTCCCTATGATCAGGTGGCCAGTTTTCATAGTCACACCTCCTAACATTAATCTTTCTCCAAAGAGGCCCTTTATAAGCTGGTCTTGCCTTTGACAGTGAGACCATTAGCTCTCAATAGAACCAAGTCCCTCCCTCCACCAGTACCTACTCTATGGACTGCATTATACAACCTCAATCTTAATTCTGCACTAATATTGTTTTCTGGATGTTTTGTGTGCTATTCATGCCTCTTGAAACTAGATTATAAGCCTTCTTGAGGGCAAAGACAATGTCATACTTAATTCATATTCCCAGTGCACAATGAAGTGCAGGGACATGTAGTGCTAACTACTATTACTACTACTACTATACTACTACTACCACTACTACTAATAACTAGCATTTATATAGTAATTTAAGGTTTATAAACCCTTTACAAATTTTATCTCATTTTCTCTTCAGCAACAACCATAGTAGGTTGGTGCTAATATTAACCCATTTTGTAGATGAGGAAAATGAGGTAATAGTAGTTAAATGACTTGTCCAGGGTCACACAGCAAGTAAGTATCTGAGGCAGAATTTGAACTCAGGTCTTCCTGATCCCACATATAAAATTCTATCCCTTGTAACACTTATCTTGATTTATGGTCATCAATAATGAAAATATCAGAATCTCCTTTGCCCTCATATCGAGCCACCAGAAGGGTTATAAGGGTGGGGGTTTTTTGAGGGGGAGATGTTTGAGGGAAGGGATAAGGGTTGGTTTTCACCAAGTAGAATTCACATGCACTACTTTCCCTGCCAAAAGACAACATGGAACATGACTCCCTAGACCAGCATGGGAAATTGTAAGGCATTCAAAAAAGTGGAGCCCTGGCATAACCTCCCTCTGCCCACGTGCAAAGTTTGATCTCCAACCATTCATAACTTGAGTTATTTCTGAATATTCTCTTTCTCCATCACTCCCCCCTCCTGCACCCCAACAGGGCACTTGATGCAAGCTGAAAATAAGGGAAGTCTTTGGAATCAGCTGCACAACTAGAGGAGAAAGAAATAAAGCCCCTGAAATTACTTTTAAAGCAGAACGTAATAATCTTTCCCCCTTTTCCCTCCCCCATCCTCTTCTTTACATAACTATAAAGCAGCTGAATATGATTTTACTCAGACTTTCCACACAAAACCTTTACCTTCGGGAAGAGCCCAAACTCAGAACCCACTGTCCCAGAGAGATTTTGGAAGCAGCTTCTCTATAGGGAAAAGCTTCTCCCATAAGCCCCTCAAGTTCTTCTGGGGAAAACAAGAGGGGGAGACAGCTTTCAAGCCATCCTTTCCTCACCTGGGTAGGACAAGGCACCAGGTTATCAGTACTAGAGAGAAAGATGGGGAGTCCGTGGAGTGAGGAGGACAGAAAAGGATCTCATAGGATCATAGATTCAGAACCCAAACCTTGGAAGGAACTTTAGAGGGGAGGGGAAGAGAGTCGCTATCAAGACATAATAGACATTTTCTTAGCTCCAAGAAAAGAATGGTTGAAAATAGTTCAGCAATGCTGTTTTTATTGTCACCCCCTCTCTCTTGGTCTTCCCATTTTCGCTTTCCTTCAGATAGGTGATAAATAGACAGACAAAGATAGATGGATAGATAAATGATAGAGGATAGAGGATATACAGAGAGAGGTAATAATAGATGATAGACAGATAGATGAGAGAAAACGATGATGATTATGATAGACAGAAAAAGAGAGATAGATAGATGATAGTATGATATAGATGAAAGATAGGCAGGTCGATAATTTATCAAGTGTGTTATATTCCAGGCATTGTATTAAATTAAAAGGTAGTTCCTGCCCTCAAGGAGCTTACATTCTAAAGGGGAAGATAATACATAAAGGGAACTGGAAAGGGGGGAAAGAGAGTGCAAAGAGGTCTAGAAAGTGCTGGGGGGCTGGGTAAAATAAGGCCAAATCTGGCCTATCAGAGTGGAAGGTGGTTCCAAAGATAGAGTTCCCTTTTCTGGTGGGGAGGATGTGGGGAAAGCAGCCTAAACTCAGGACAGTGTTGGGGTCAAGATGGCTTTCTTAGGGCTCTTGCTTCTCTTTTATTTAATTCAGGCAGTTGAGACATCACCCTGGTGATGTCATTGATCCTCTTTGAGAATGAGGAACAAATAAGAACAACTCTGAGACAGAAAACTTGGATTTTTAACAGGTTCTCTTCCTCCAGACCTCATGGTCCTGGCCCTCTTCCTGCTGCTCCCCACCCTAAGTCACCATGTTTCCATACAACTGCCCTTGTATTGTGCAGGTCGGTGGTAAAGCCCTGAACCCCTTGTGAAACACCAAGGATTCCCTCATCCATGCCAGGGTCCAGCCCTCACTTTGGCCAGAGCCTTGCTGCACTTTCAGATCAGATGGTAATATTCTCTAGTCACATCTATAGGATCTTTCCTCTGCTGTTTTAAGTTTGATGACACAGAAGCTGCTTCATGCTTGTCTCCAAGAAGCTTCGTGGGGACCCTCCCCCAAGTCATCCTTTGTTTTCCACTGGAAAACCTTTGTGGCCAGTGGAAAGAGGTCTAAATTTATAGTCAAAGGACCTGGATTGAAACCTCAGTTCTACCACTTACTCATTTGTATGTCCTTGGATAAGTCACCTAACTTCTAGGGGCCTCGATTTCTGAATCTTTAAAATGAGGGAATTTGACTAATGTGTCGCTAATATTCCTCCCAGCTCTAAATCTGTGACCCTCTGGAGGCAGACTTTGGACAAGTCACTTAATCTCCACAGGTCAGTTTCTTCATATGTAAAATGAGGGGAATGAAGTACATTAATTCCAACTTCTTAATCTCATTCTTCTCCACACACATACACACACACACACACACACACGGAGATTACCATTAACCCTCCCTCACCTCAAATTCTTCTTTGGGCTTCTCTCTTGATGGACCTAGCCAATATATGGCACAGCTATGGGTTTATGGGGGAAAGTCACTATCAGATTGCAGAGCCACCCCCCAGCCCCCCACTCCCACCACTACAAAGAGGGCAGCACCTTGGGAAGGACGAGAAACAGTGTTCAGGGCTTAGAGCTAGCCAAAAGCCTGGCTCCAAAATAGCAGTGGTGTTCACATAAAAGCCTCTAATGAGAGAAAGATGCTGTTCCTGGCCCCTCGAGCACTTTGCAGACTCGGTCTGGCAGGCTGAATCGGCCTCTACCGTTTGGCGGAGGGAGGAGGGAAGGAAGGGGAGGGTGTGAGTCAGACCTTGGCCCCCTGCTCCTGAACATGGCCTCCACTGCAGGAGAGTAATTGTATTAACAAATGTTGAGATGTTGTAGCCTCTGGGAGGCCTTGGGGCAGGCGGGAAGCAGCCCATTCCCACTGACAGGAATGCTTTGGGAGCTGCCCCTAATCCAAATCTCAGTTCTTAGAGAAACCTCCATAGACACTTCCTCCTCCCCCATTTTGTTGTTCAGTCAATTTCAATTCAATCGTGTCCAACTCTTCATAACTCCATTTGAAGTTTTCTTGGTAGAAAAACTGGAGTGGTTTGCCATTTCCTTCTTAAGATCATTTTACAATGAGGAAACTGCGGCAAACAGGGTGAAGTGACTTGCCCAGGGTCACACAGCTAGGAAGCATCCGGGGCCCAAATTCCATCTCTTAAGTAGACAAATTCAGAGCAGCAGAGTTTCCCCATCATCCTCATCTTCAATCATAGGATCTGAGATCTAGAAGTGGAAGGAATCTTAGAGGCCATCATTTTACAGATGAGGAAACTGAGGCCCAAGGAGTCTAAGTGATTTGCCCCAAATCACACAAAAAGTAAGTGTCAGAGATAGGATTTGAATCCATGTCCTCTGATTTCCCTTGAGCTCCATAGAGCCCTTGTGTCCTAAGCAACCTCAGGAATGTGAGAAAGGATTGGGACTTGGGATCTTCATCCTAGATCCTACTGTTACTCCTTGGGCAGAGAGGACAGAACTCCTTGGCTGGCAGAGGGCTGCCAAGCTTTAGCGCCACAGAATCTGTTTGTTGCCCAGACAGAAGGGTTAAGGGAAGGAAGACAGATGAAATCACACATTCAACTTGAAGGCAGCCTGGGCCTGTGGAAAGAACACTGGATTTGGAGTCAGAGGACCTGGGTTTGAATTCTGGCTCTGCCACCTACTATCTATGTGACCTTTGTCAAGTCTCTTTACAACTCTGGGCCTTGGTTTCCTCATCTGTAAAATGAGAGGATTGGATAAGCTGGTGTATGAGGTCTCTTCCAGCTCTAAAGCTATAGTCCTATGAACCAATCCATAGTTTCTAAATCCCACAGAGCTCAGACACCCAGAAATGGTCAAACCTGCTACCCCAGAAAGGGCAAATGTAATATAAGCCAGGAGAAGCAGTGTAAAGATTTGTCCCAAACAAGCATTTGAGACAGGAGGCAAGAAGAAAGCTGTATCTACGTTAAAAAATTCCAAGGAACTAATAGGAGTCCTTGTATGTGGAGGCTATAGAGAGGACAACATGCCACATATTCTGCTCCTTATGGGATCTAAGGTCCAGGACCACACTTCCTTTCCTGGCCTGGTCCCGACTGCAAGAAATTTGTTATTAGGCCGTTTTGGTCACATCTAACTCTTTGTGATCCCGTTTGGGGTTTTTTTTTTCGGCAAAGATACTGGAATGGTTTGCCATTTCCTTCTGTAGCTCATTTTACAGATGAGGAAACTGAGGTAAACAGGGTTAAGCGACTTGACTAGGACTATCTGAAGTCAAATCTGAATTCAGGTCTTCCTGACTCCAGGCCCAGTCCTCTATCCACTGCTCCATCTAGCTGCCTACTGAAGGAAATGCTCACCCCTTTTAGCCATTTCCCTACCACCCCTTCCATCCCATACATGTACATGTGTACGTGTGTACGTGTGTTTGTATATGTATGTGTATATTGTTGAGAGAGACAAGCAGAGACAGAGAAAGAAACAGCTGTTTACCTTTAGTCTTATAGACTCCAAAGCTATTCCTATGTAGACTTCAGGCAACATAGTGGAAAGACCATTGGCCTTGGAATCAAAGGACCTAGGTCCAAATTGTGCCTCCAATACTTAAACTTTGGTAAATCACTTAATATCCCTAACCTCAGTTTCCTCATCTGCAAAGAGGAAGCAGAAGGACTTAATGGTTTCTGAGGCCCTTTCAACTCTAAATCTATAACTCTCCCCCACGCCCCCAAACCATTTCAATATCTCCCCCTGGAAGTATTCCCATGGAACAATTTTCCAATAGATATGAGACAAGCATAGGAACTGGACCTGAGGTTTTATTGGTACGAGGATTATACTAAGTTGCCACCTTTTCTGCAACTTCTGGACTTAAAGAGCTGCCTAGAGCACTGAGAAGTTTAAATGACTTGCCCAGGGTCCTTCAGACAGAATATACCAGAAGCAGGACTTGAAAGCAGGGATTCCTCACTCTCTGGTATAGAGAGACCAATTCTCTATACTAGGCTGCATCTCATCTAGTCGAGTAGAAAGCTGTTCCCAGAAAAGCTTGAGGATTTGAGGAAGAGGTTCTCCCCTCAGAATAGTCTGAACCTCATTAAACTGGGCCCTCCAGTTGCCAAAAATCCAGGCACTTCTTGGGAATCCTGAATCAGTTCAGAGAATATTGGACCAAGATCCCTCCTAACAAGTTGCAGGGGATCTATCTGCTGCTTTCCTCAAAATTCTCCCAGTGAAGTCAGTCCCTCTTAGTACAGCAACCAGAGCCCAAAAATTCCCAGGGAAATTCTTTATATTCCCTCCACTAACAGGCACAAGAACTTTCCAGGGGAGTGGAAAAAGACCCCCATGAAGTTTGGAAGTCCTTCCAAAAGCAACAGCTATAAACAGTACATCGCTCTCTCCTTCTACCTCCATCCCAGTCCACCCATAACCCATTAGCCTTTCCCCACCTCAGAGTCAAATTCGGCAGGCTCAACAGTCAGCTGTCTCTACAGGCACACAAACACATAAATCTCCCTCCAGAGCTAGCAAAGTCACAGAGAGAAAGACAGATACAAAGACCCAGAGAAGGAGAGAGAGATCCAGATGGAGAGACACCATGGGGTTGGTCAAGGAAAGAGCTAGGGTATCATCATCTACACCTGCAGTGGGGAAATGAAAGTTGGGGGTATAGGAAAAGAGGCCAAGGTAAGTGGGTACACAGACAAATGGGAAGAGAGGACAGACCGATGTGTTAAAGTGGCTTTGGTCTTTAAGAAAGCAACTCTTCTGGAGCAAGAACTTGGCTGGGGATATTATCAGCAAGCACTGAATCTTCTCTATCTTCTCTAATGCTCCATTAGTCTTATTAGTCAGGTATTTAGACAGGGCTAGGTTAAGAACTCACCATTCCATGGTGTTTAAAATTTGAGGGGGGTGGGTGGGAGGATTTGAGCCAGACCCCATTTTATAGGGGGGAACTTGTAATGGAAATGCAAATTTAAAGATCTTCCCTGCTCCTAGGCCCTTTGATAGGCTTAAGAGACTCCAAGAACCTTCCTTGATTTGAAAATATACTCTTCCCCCAATAGGCTGAATGTGGTCACTTGGAGCCTGTGGCAGGAGGCTTGGTTTTCAGGAATGCCCACACCTTGATGCTGTGTGATTGGGCAGTGGGTCAAGAGGGTGGATACATCTCTGACCTAGGAGAAGGCTATATAATCCCTGATGTGAGGCTTTGCTTTGGGGCTCGCTTTGAGAAGTGTTGTGTGACTTGACCAGATGAGACTCTGGGCAGCTGTTGAGAGCCCCCCAGCTTTGAAAAACCCAGATGTTGATGCTTCCCTCTCTGGTAACTGTGATTTGGTATGGATGTAATGGTTGGACAGTTTGGAAGCCTGTCTGCTTGATCTGTTTCTCTGTCTTGTAACTTCTGTCTGTATACTCTGAAGTTTGGGGTGCTGACCTTTTTCCCCTGAACTAGGTAAATGATATATGTTTGATTGATTAAAGTAAGTTTGTTGACCCATTTTGAGTTGCTTTCCTTTAGAAAAGTCGATCTAAGAACCTGTATTGGCAGCCACCCTGGGGATGCTGGGGTGCTTGCTGCTACAGAACTTCATATACAGCTCCTTAACACACACACCCTTGGGAGTCACCCCACATGTGTGAAACTGGCATGAAGGAATCATTAACATTCCCAGGCAATGGGAGTCTTCTTCTAACCCAAAAGGGCAGTTGGGAGGAGGTGGGGTGGGGAGAAGAAAGCAGCAATGGGACGTGATGAAGCTAGAGAGTCAGCTGACAGGGCATGGAGCCAAGAGCTCTACATTTTAAGGCAGTCAGGACATAACAAGTTAGTCTTGGGGAAGCGCTCCAATCCCCACGTGTTTCCCATTAGGCTCATTAGCGCAAAATAGCAACAAGCAAACAGCATCAAGATCAGCTAATTAGAAAATATTCCACCAGTGTACAAGTGGATAACAAGTGGGAAGCCATATACAGAGATGACACCTACAGGCAATTGTATCCAGGAGAGCTGCCAGGTTCCAAATCTAGGGTCAGGATTGGCAAGAGGAGACGTGAAGGTAAGAAGAAAGGAGAGAGAAGAGAAGGGTCATAAAAGGGAGTTATTAGGAAAAGTGAATCTGTTGGCAATAATTGACAAGTAACGCCCTACAGGGATTCAGTCAAACCAGTTGTATACGCATGTGTGTACACACACATACACACACATTATTGCCAACATTCTACAGAGTCAACAAAACAATATTTCTAGTGTTGAAAATTCATTATGGCAAATGGTAAATGGTAAAGCTAGAAAACTGCAAGCATATTTATATAGTGAGAATTTCTCTGGGACTCAAATGCCCAGCAAGAGATTCAGGCATGGATGGACCCATATATGGACAAGGAAGGTTGGAAGAAGTCCTGCTCCCATCAAAGCCAAGACATCCTGTTACTTCATCTCATCTCCTAGCACTGCCCCTTTCACAGCCAAGCTGTCCTTTCCTTTTCTTTCCTTTTTTTTTCCAGAAGGGGGAAGGCAAGGCAATTTGGGTTAGGTGACTTGCCCAAGGTCTCATAGCTAGTAAGTGTATCAAGTGTCTGAGATCACATTTGAACTCAGGTCCTCCTGACTCCAGGGTCAGTGCTCTATTCACTGAGCCACCTAGCTACCCCAAAACTGTCTTTCCACAGGGCTCTTTCTTCAGGTAGGGTCAAAGTGACTTCACCAACTCAATCCTCTTTATCATGTTGCAGTAGAAAGAACGATTTAAGCCTTGACTTTGTTACTTGCCACATTTGTAACCTTGGGCAAATTGTTTTGCTCCTCTACCCTAAATTCCTTCAATTTAAAGATGAGATTAGACTAGCTGGCCTCTGAGGTCTCTTCCAGCTCCAGAGCTCTGATCTTTTTCCACGACTCTTCCATCTCTCCATTCCCCAGGTCTCCTGAATCTACTAAGACTTTTGTCTTCCTATGATTAGCCCCATGCACCTTTCCCCATTTTCATGTTACCTGGGTAGGGGCAGAGAAGGCAAAAGGAAGCAGATACAGCAGGAGAATCATAGTCAAGAAGCAGAACAATTCCCACTTACCCAAAGCACAGAAGAGGGAGGGGGAGGGAGAAACACACACTAAATGAGAGATGATGTGGGCCTGAACTAGGGTGGTGGCTATGTGAGTGGAGAAAGGGGGATGCCTGTGAGACAAATCATAAACATAGACTCAGTAAGATTTGGCTACTGATTAGAAATGTGGAGTAGAATGAGGAGTCCAGTTTAAAACAAAAATTTTAGGGGCAACTAGGTGGTGCAGTGAATAGAGCACTGGCCCTGGAGTCAGAAGGACCTGAGTTCAAATCCAGCCTCAGACACACTTGCTAGCCGTGTGACTTTGGGAAAGTCACTTAACCCCAATTGCCATGCCTTCCCCCCTCCAAAAAGTAAAACCAAAGTTTCAAACCTGAAAGATTAGAAGAGTGGTATTGATCTTGATTGGAATAGGAAATTTTAAAAAAGAGTAAGTTTTAGGGAAAAGATAATGTTTTGGGCATGATGAGTTTGAGATGTCTATGGGAGATCCAATTTAAAATGTCCAACAGGCAGTTGGACATCATCACCGTCATCATCACCACCATCATCACCACTACCAGCACCATCACCATCACCACCACCACCACCATCAACGTCATCATCATTGCTAGAGACCAGGACTGGATGATTAGACCTAGAAGTGGTCTTTGTAGAAATGATAAACCTAAGGGAACAGATGAGGCGGACGAGAAAACAGGTGGAAAGAGAGAAAATAAGAAACTAGTACAGAATTTTACAGTACACCTGTAGATAAAGGAGGTAATATGGGTGAAGAACAAACAGAAGGGACAGAGGAACAACAGTCTACTAGCCAGGTATGGAAAGTACCAGGAGAGATTTTAGTGTCAACAAAAACCCACATAAAAGAGAGTATCTGGCATTTAGGTGGTGCAGTGAATAGAGCACTGGCCCTGGAGTCAGGAGGACCTGAGTTCAAATCGGCCTCAGACACTTAACAATTACTGGCCATGTGACCTTGGGCAAGTCACTTAACCCCAATTACCCTGCCTTCCCCGCCCCTCCAAAAAGCAAAATAAATAAATAAAAATAAAAGAAAGTATCCAGGAGAAAAGGACGGTCAATGGCATCAAATAATGGTGAGACATCAAGAAAGATCAGAGTACTTTCCCTAGCTGGCTAGTAGACTGTTTGTTCCTCTGTCCCTTCTGCTTGTTCTTCATCCATATCACATCCTCTAAGCTTCCACCTCTTCTCTTGTCTGCCTCATCTGTTCCCATAGGTTTATCATTTCTACAAAGAGCACTCCTATGTCTCCCTCTCTCTCTCTCTCTATATATATATATATATATGTATATATATATA
>NW_027185809.1:31307630-31311804 GCF_028583685.1 Petaurus breviceps papuanus
TATATATATATATATATATATATATATATATACATCTCTATACTCAGGGATGATCAGATGTGGCAAATATGATGCTATAAGCTTGTATAACCTATATCAGATTGCTTACTGTCTCAGAGCAGGGAAAAGGAGGGGAGGGTGAGAGAGAGTGTGGAACTCAAAACTTTTTTTAATGAATGTTAAAACTTGTTTTTATATGTAATTGAAGAAAATATATTTTTTTAAAGTTTAAAAGATGCAATAAGGAGCCAATATTAAAAAAAAAAAACAAGCAACAGCATGAAGCCTGAGTTTGTTATAAAAAATTCAAGCAAAATGAAGATTTTACTGAAAGACTTTTAAGAGAACATTGGAGAAATTTGAAACAGAGATTTAATAACCATGTATGAAAATTTTAACAGGAGATAGCTCAACTGAAGAAGAAATTAGAAAGTGAAATAGAGTGAAGACCTATGTTGACAAGAAATGAAACAAGTCATAGGCTTGATACAAAGGAACTATTAAAAAATACCATCAGCAGAACAGTTACACTGCACAATAGTTTCAGAATATGGAAGCCCAGCTTGCTTCCCATTCAGCCCAGAAAGCTCCTTGCCTGGGGCAGGGAAGCAGACATTTCATCTAGAAGTCCAATAATTTTGTCTAGGAGTGAAGAGGTTGCCAAATCAGGCAAGGCAGGAAGGGCTAATTTGAGAGGCCTTATCTTCATTGCCTAGAATCTCAGTCACTGAAGCCTCTAGGGTAATGAAACAAGACACAGAAGAAGTTAGAAAAGCTGTTAGTGAGTTTATATAACGTCAATCAATTTGGATATAGATGTAGAAAGAGCAATAAGTAAAAACAGAAATAGAACAATTCAGCAATTCATATCAAATAAATTATAAAGTTGCTGAAGAAGTAGTTACTCCTTCAGCTACATTGTTGAATGTTATTAAATGCATTATTCTATTATTACTATCAGAGGCAGCTTGGTGGCTCAGTGCATAGAGCACTGGGTTTGGAGTCAGGAAGATCTGAGATCAAATCTAGCCTTAGACACTTACTTGCTGTGTGACCCTGGACAAGTCACTTAACCTCTCTTTGCCTTAATCCACTGAAGAAGGAAATGGCAAACCACTCCATTATCTTTACCAAGAAAATCCCATGTGCAGTACTGGCCTTTGGTCCATGGGTTCATGAAGAATTGGACATGACTAAACAACAATAAATTATTATTACTACTAGTGTTGTATTTTTTCTTATTTAAAAACCAGTCAAATGGTATTTTGCATTATATTCGTATTTTAATATCAGCATAATAGAAATACAGATTTGGTATACTTCCAAATTATTTTCAGGGGATTGAGAACTTTTGGCTGCAAGGAGAAATGTAACACCCATTTCAAAGGCCTGTCCTACAGATGCTATAGTTACTGGTACTGTACTATAAGAGCCAAATGGAATGTTTAATATTTGGCAGTTGAAGTTGGAAATTTATTGAAAAACTTAGAAAAGGGTTAATGAAGATAGTTTGAAAGAAACTGTGGAGAATTCAGAAAGAGGATGAGAAAAAACTTAGGAGAACTGTTGACTGTATTTTATGAAGAAACATTATAAAGAGAATTTATGAGAAGTGAACCTGGAGAAAAGCAGTTTAGAGCAATGGCTTGAGAAAAGATGAAGAGACTATTCTTGTTATGGCTGGAGAGAAGCTGGAGAAGACAGAGAAAAAGAACATGGAGGGATCTTCTTTCCTGATAAAGCTACTTTAACCTTTTTCTTATAAAGAAGGTGAAAAGGATTATTGAGGAGAGATTTTACTTGTCACCTTAAATAAATTGAATGGTAGAACTGTGTTCCCAGAGACAAGGAGAAGTCATCAGCAATTAGAGTGATGGTTAGAGGTCACTCTGGCATTCACACAACTAAAACATAAAGAATTATTTATATCTTTGTGATATTATTGGTTATATTTTTAATAAATTGTATAGCCAGGAGCTTTTAGATTCATTTAATCCTAGGAGATATGTCATGGTGTGTGTGTATGTGTGTGTGTGTGTGTGTGTTAATATTTTCTCAATAAAGTATGAGGCAAGGTCCTCAAGTGAAAGAATGGGAAAAAAGGAAGGTATGGGAGGTTTGAGGAAATAAGAAAAGGTTTAGAATAGCCTCCATGGGGAATGGGATAGGAAAGAGTAAAAGGATTTCCTTGCTGCAGTAAGGGCCCAGTTGAGGTAGTATATATTAGAAAGTATAGTAGATTTGAAGTGAGAGAACCTGAGTTAGAATTCTACCTAGTGCCTATGTGACAATCTCTCTGGACCTCAGTTTTCTTTCCTCAGACTTTGCCCTATTCATTCCTCCCCTCCCATCTACCCTAACCCTGTCCCCCCCAATCTTGAGGGTATTTTTTTTAGCAGGAGTTCCAAAGTAAGAAGTCCATAATTGGTCAAGAAGTCCATAATTACAACAACTTATTTGTTTTAAAGTTTGCAAAGCATTCTCTTCACAGTAACACTAGGATGTAAGGGTTTTTTTTGAGGATTATTATCTCTCTTTTAAAGATGAGGAAATAGGCACAGAGCAGTTAATGAATTTATCTAGGGTTACACAACCCAGAAAGAGTCAGAATCAGCACTTGAATTCTGGTCAGTGCCCAAGATCAGGACACTTTAGCTACATAGATGCTTCCTTCTGCTTCCCTGTAGAGTGAGTTAAAACAATGTCCATCTTTCATAGGTTACAAGGGAACAACAAACATCTGAGGAAAGACTGCCCAGGAAATCTGGGTGTAAGCCCGTTCTGGAAGCCTAGAAACAAGAACTTGAAAAGCACCTGACCAGAGGCATCACACAAGGATGGTAAGTACTAAAAATGAAACTATAATCTTAGGACTTTGGGGCCTTTTAAAAGACAACTGCTAATGTATACTAAATTTACTATTGTTATGTTTATTTACCTTAAGTATCATTATATCCATGTCACTTTAAAGCAATAGCATCTATAGTCAAATATTTTTATATAATAAAATTATTATATCATTAAAAAAATACACAAGTAAGGATGTAATATGCATATTCATTTTCTCAACTGAAAACATTTTAAAATGTTTCCTACCCCACCCCCATTAATTCCTTTGGAAGGGGGTGGGAAGTGAAGTACAAGGAGAAAATTAAGGAACAGTTTTCCCACAGGCTCAGGAATGCCCTGCTTGGAAGATTTGGTGTCAACTCACGTTTGATGCACTGGTTGGTACTGTTGGCAGTTGTCCATCCTGGGCAGCACCGTCCCCCGCAGACGTTCCTCCTGCATGACCACAATAGCATTAGGAGAAAGGCACTCTCGGAACATCTGCCTGAGGCCAGTACTCAGTTTAGAATAACCCATATCCCTTTTCCATGGCTGTTCTAAAGCAGCATACCTTTGGCCGGTTTGGGGTTTATCAGTTAAGTTTTACCCATTGTACACTGCATAAGGGCATCGTGTTGGGGGAAGGTGGGAAAGGAAGGTAAGAAAGCAGTAAAAACCGTGATCTGAATCTTAGAGATGTTTATAATTTAATGGCAACAACAGGATAAAGACCTTTGTCAAAAATATGACTGTTAAAATAAGCTAACATATAAACAAACACACTAAGTGTTAATTGTTTTAAACTAAAAGTTTGGCAAAGCTGGTGCTAGAGTAAGTGGGATGGCCGATATGAAATATACAGGGGTAGAGAGTGGTTTTTTGATTCATCACTTCTGTTGGGTATCAGAGACCAAGGGGCTCTCCCTCTGCACTCTGCCTGGGCTCTTAGTTCTAAAGTATTGGGAACCAATGTCACTTACTGAGCAGAGTAGTGGTACAACTATGTCTGTACTTGAGGAAAAATCACTTTGGCAGCTGAATGGAAGAAGAAATAAGAGAGAGCTGAGGCCGAGACCTTTCAGGACGCTATTACAATAATCCAGGCAAAAGAAAAAGAAAACCTGCACTAGGGTTGTGGTTCTGTGAGTGGAGAGAAGAGATGGACAAAGAGTTGAGCCCACATTCAAATAAGAGGAAGGAAGGAAGGAAGCAGGGAGGAAGGGAGGGATGGATGGAGGAAGGGAGAGAGGAAAAGAAAGGGAAAGGAAAGGAAAGGGGAAAGGAAAGGAAAGGGGAAGGAAAGGAAAGGGGAAGGAAAGGAAAGGAAAGGAAAGGAAAGGGAAGG
>NW_027185809.1:31312204-31339432 GCF_028583685.1 Petaurus breviceps papuanus
GGGAAGGGAAGGGAAGGGAAGGGAAGGGAAGGGAAGGGAAGGGAAGGGAAGGAAAGGAAAGGAAAGGAAAGGAAAGGAAAGGAAAGGAAAGGAAAGGAAAGGAAAGGAAAGGAAAGGAAAGGAAAGGAAAGGAAAGGAAAGGAAAGGAAAGGAAAGGAAAGGAAAGGAAAGGAAAGGAAAGGAAAGGAAGGATGAAGGAAATGAGTGAAGGTAGGAAAGAGGAAGGGAAAGAAAGAGGGGGTCAATCTTGTGGAACTGCATGTTGAAAACTAAAAATAAATAAATCTTGAGAAAAAAGAAAGAGGGAGGAAGAAGGAAAGAAACATTTATGAAGTACCTACTATGGGCCAAGCACTGTGTTAAGTCCTTTACAAAAATCTCATTTGATCCTCACAACAACCTTAGAAAGTAAATGCTATTATTTTCCCCGTTTTACAGATGAGAAAACTGAGGCAAACAGAAATAGGTGACTTGCCCACCATTACAGAGCTAGTAAAGCAAGCGCCTGAAGTCAGGTTTAAATCTTCTTTGACTCCAGGCCCAGTGTACCACCTCTCTGCTTCTTCAGGAGTAAGAGAGCTATCTAGATTGACTGGGAAATGACAGAGTTCTTTTAACACAAACTTCTCCTCCAAACAAAAGCTCACCATTTTAATATCAACATTCAACCAGGGCTATAGTATGGTCAGGAGACATGGAGCATGGCAGTCTTTGAAGAACTGAAAATCACCCAGACAGAAACAAAATGGCGCATGATGAGTATGAGCTGACTACAACACATTACAAATAGGGGATTCTGAAAGAAAGGTGGGGTAAAGGATGTAATCCAAGAAATGTATAAGGGGAGAAGAAGGCCGGTTGGTCACGTGGCAAAAACAAGCCCATGTGGTCCATTGATATATATAAATGTCAAGAGAGGTAAGGTCCCAGTATGTTGGATAGACCCTGTGGTGATTGTGTCCCATGAATCACACAGAATGGGCAGATAAGGATGCGTTATGATCTGCATTGTTGTAAGGAATCACTTAATTGATAACATCACAAATCCATTTGAATATTGCTCTGAGGAAGCACTCTGAACCAGGGAGCAAATGCCATGTAGGCAAATGGTTCCTTGACTTTGACCTAGCTATGTGGGGGAAAGGATTATTCTAAGACAGGATTAAATCCCTAAAACCCAGGGCTGGGCTAGAGGCTCTAGCATTGCTTCAGTCAAGAGAAGTTCCCCCAGGGCAAGGAGTTCTTAACTTTTTTATGTCATATATACCCATTGGTTAGATTGGCAAAACAAACCTAGGTATTCCTTTGGAAGGTGGGTGAAGCCTATGGACCCCTCCTCCAAATAATGATTTTTGAAATGCATAAAATAAAGTATGTAAAATTACAAGGAAACCAAAGTATTAGATATAAGTTCACAGGTTAAGAACCCCTGCCCTAAGGTCTCTTTCATCTTCATTTGTCCAGGGTCAAACTGGCCTTTGTTATCACCAGTGATCATCATCAATAGTCATTTCTGAGTGACATACTATAAGTATGGCTTAGGGACCTAGGGGAGATTCATTAGGACTTTCAACCTCAGGTAGTCAACTTGATAAAGGGTTTCGAAGGCAAATATATGTCACAGCTGTAGAATATAAGTGCTATCCAGACTTAGCAAGGGTAGAGTATTTAGGTGACTGAATGAGTAAATGCTTCATAATGAAACTTTTCCTGATTTCTCTAGCTGCTAGTGTCCCCCTTATTCCTTTTTTTTTGCCTTTTAGAGGGCATTTGGGGTTAAGTAACTTGCCCAAGGTTACACAGCTAGCTTGTGTGTGTGTGTGTGTGTGTGTGTGCGCGTGTGTGTGGGTGTTAAGTGTCTGAGGCTGGAGCCGAACTAGGGTCCTCCTGACTCTGTGGCTGGTGCTTTACTCACTGCACCACCTAGCAGCCCCATTTTTGTGTGTGTGTCCCCCTTATTCCACCCACCCATCCAATTACCTTATACTTAGCACATAGTACATACACACTTATAAAATGTTTATTGACTGATTAATGCTTTGAGATCTGTAACTGGCAGAAGGTACACCACGAATACGCCTCCTAGATTTAGGGCAAACTTCCTACAAAGGCATTAGACACTCACTATAAAGGGCCACAATTCCAAAAGCCTGAAATGGATGGAAGAATTATCTCAGATGATTAGGGACAGAAGAGATAGAAGAAGCAATGGAGGAGCAAAGATTGAAGAAGTACAGATTTCAGAGTTGAAGAAAAATGGGGTGAAATAATGGAATGAAGAATAAGATCATGTGCAAAGGAGTAGAAAAGGTCTGCATGGCCACATTATTGAGGAAAAAGTCTTTCTCTGGACTATGTGAAGGTTAACAAAGGAACTGAGCTTTCTCCTATCCTCCAACCTGTATAGAATACAAGTGAGATGAGAAGATGAAGGAATCACAAGTGAGGATGAGGTTAGAATTATTAGGGGGCTGACTAGAACTAGACATACTTAGGCTGGAACTAGAACTGGTGAAGCCTGTACTAGGGAAAATGAAGCTAAGAGCTTAGCAGTGCATAGACTAGCACTAGAGATAAGGAATCTAGAGTGTCCATAAGGGGAGAGCTGAGCCTGGTGGCCATCTTTAAACCTCTGTGGACAGCATGGGGGAGCATCTGGTCCCACTTAGGAGATTGTTTGACATATGAGTGGACCCCAAAGCCTGTGTGGTTTTTGGAGCCTCACAAAGAATTCAAAATAAATTCCTTTGGCTTAAAAAAAACTGAGGCCCATTCCTGGCCTTCTGAGCCAACATTAGGGGAGCTGCCACCCAGGGAGCTCCAGGAATGTCCCCTACAACCAAGTCACCCCTCTGGCCCATGGCTCAACCTTCCTGGCTCAGACATATCTAGCACCAGCCTCTTCTAGAAGTCTCCCATGCCCTTTGGCACTCTTCTTTCATCACCAAGAACTATTCCAGGAAAACTAAGCAAGGTGATTGGTCAGCCACACCTATGAGTTCTGGCCTCCAATACTTGGAAAAAGGCCCCAGGACCCTTCCAGGGTTTCTAGGAACTGGGTCGAGGGGGAAAGAGGGGCGGAGCAGAGGGCAGAAATGGCATCTCCATCTGTAGACTGTTGTTGTTCAGTTGTGGTGGGCTCTTCATGATCCCATTTGGAGTTTTCTTGGCAAAGGTACTGGAGTGGTTTGCCATTTCCTTCTCCAGTTTATTTTACAGATGAGGAAACTGAGGCAAACAGGGTTAAGAGACTTGCCCAGAGTCACACAGCTAGTGTCTGAGGCCAGATTTGAACTCAGGTTTTCCTGATTCCAGGCCCAACACTCTGTCCACTGCACAACCTGGCTGCTCCATCTGTAGATTACAGTCACTTTATAATGATTACAAGGTGTGTCAGAGGTTGGGAGGTCAGTGAGACCTGGTGGGAGGATGGGAGTGGTGGGAGGATGGGAGTAAAGGACTGTGAACAGCACAGAACCCATACTGAGAGGTACTGGGGCCAAACATCCCTCTCTAATACACTGAACAATTTAGGATTCATGCCTTCAGAATTTGCATTAGGGAGAACGGCCATTTCCACTTACAATCTACCCTATGGTGCTCCCATTGGAGATGAAATACTAAACGGGATAGACCATGGGATTTGACCCAGACTCACAAGTCTTATGATCTTACAGTTTAAAGAAGTTCAAATTTGATCCAGAAAGCTCCCTGAAGCTATTAGAAATTAACAGTAAGCAAATAAGAGAGAATCAATGAATTGGGTGGCAATAAGAAATGAATACTCCTGTCATTGCTTACCACAATAAATCAACAAGCTTTTACTAAGCCCCCGCTGTATCCTAGACTCCATGTTAGGTGCTAGGTTTACAATGTTAAAGATGAAATAATCCCTGCCCTCAAGACACTTAACATTTTATCTGTTGGGGTGCCAGGGGTGGAGAACCTGTGGATTTATTCTGTGAAGTTTGGACTCAGTCAAAAGGCCGCACTTGAGGACATAGAGAGCTACATGTGGTCTCAAGACCACAGGTTCCCCATCCCTAGACCAGATGATCTCCAAAATTCTATGAAGAGTCGACCACCAATGAGGCTAACGTAACCCAGTGACAGCGTTGCAGTTCCAAATTTCACCACCAGGTGGCGATTAGCTTTCGGTGCTAAGTAGCCAGGGGCAACCTGCCCATTGATCAGCCTATCTCTGTATCATTATTCACCATAGATGCTGCATTGTAGGATCAAAGACTTAGACCTTAGAAATCTAGTCTAACAACCTCACTTAGAGGATGAAGAAAGGAAAAATGATCCAAGGCTTTGACAACCTGCTCAAGGTCACACAGGGCGTGACAACAGGGAATTTTAAGCCAGGATCTCTGATTCTCTATCTCTTTCCAAGACAGAGAAGGTGAATGAAGTAACAAGATCCCTTTCACTCAGGCCCTCACAGGCCGGTGGAGAGTGATAGACTAGAGGTGTGAGGAAACTGTCTTCCCCTTTACCAAGAAGAGCCCACAAGTAATGTGTTATGCCATTGTGTGCATGTGAGGTGTGTATCTACTTTAAACAGTGGGTTGATCACACTTGCCATGCAGCCCCTGTGTATATACACATTCACCTGCACTAGATTAATTTTTCTAAAAAAAATATCATTTTTGTTTTGGTTTTTTAGTCATTTTAGTTGTGTCCAACTCTTTGGGACCCCGCTTGGGATTTTCTTGGCAAAGATACTAGAGTGGTTTGCCATTTCCTTCTACAGCTCATTTTATAGATGAGGAAACTGAGGCAAACAGGGTGAAGTGACTTGCCCAGGGTCACACAGTTAGTACATGTCCGAGGCCAGATTTGAACTCAGGAAGAAGAGTCTTTTTGACACCAGGTCTGGCACTATCCACTCTACCACTCAGCTGCCCCATATATTATTTCCCTACCGTCAAACTTGCAAGGACTCCCCATCATATATAGGATGAAGTTCAAAATCTTTAGTTTGCCATTTAGGATCCTTTACAACCTAGCCCTGATCTACTTGCTCAGCCTATTCCCCCCACAACCACATGAACAGCTTTACCTTTTACCACTTCCCCCCAACCCAACGTATTCTGCGATCCAGTAGCACTGCCTCATTCCATCTCCCAATTCTGGCCATTTTTACTCATGGTCTCCCATGCCTGGAATTCTCTCCTTCCTCATCTCTGCTGCCTGTCTTTCTTGGCTTCCTTCAGGTCACAGCTAAAACCCCATCTTTTATAGGAAAGCTCTCCCAAACTTCATGAATGCTAGTGCTTTCCCTCTGAAATTTTCGCCACTTTATCTTGTCTATAGTTTGTCTCTCCATAATTATTTGAATGTAATCTTCCCTGATTAGATTGGGAGCTCTTGGAAAGGGCAGACTATCGTATGCCATTCTTTGTAACCCCTATGCTTTACATAGTGTCTGTCAAATAGTAATTAACTAACTGACTGGGTTTACAATGACAGTAAACCTTCGCACTTAAGCTGATATCATCACCCCTATTTGGACTATATTTTCTCTCCTCTTCCCTATCTTCAAGGTCTAACTCAGGTCCTGGCTCCTCTCATCTGCTCCTCAATGGTCCCAGTTCATAGCCATCACTCCTTCCCTTGAACTCCTACAGCCCTTTCCCCTGTCACTCAGTCACTCGGTCTTTGCATGTTTTTGTTCCACTCTCCCAAATATGTTAGATCTACAGGTCTCTGAGCTGTGCCTCACACATCTTGGCATCCTCAAGGCATTCCTCAAGCTCCAAATGATTCCTTAACTATCAAATCTCTCCATTCTGCTTGGACCTCTCCTTTTCATATAATAACTTTTACTGGAATAACTAGTAAACATCAGCTCTCCTACTAATTTGTGAAAGGCCCAAGGGGTGTACCTTGCTGAATCTTTGTAATTCCCAGTGCCTAGCACAGTATAGATGCTTAAGAAATGTTTGTTGGGGGAAGTTAGGTGGTGCAGTGAATAGATCACTGGCCCTGGAGTTAGAAGGACCTGAGTTCAAATCCAGCCTCAGACACTTAACACTTACTAGCTGTATGACCTTGGTCAGGTCACTTAACCCCAAATGCCCAACCTTCCTCCCTCCAAAAAGACCAAAAAAAAAAAAAAAAAGGAAGAAATGTTTGCTGAATTTGTGGAAGCTCATCCACACTCAAAAACTTTGTTTATTAGTGAAGATGGTGAGGAGAAACATGAATCTGCTTATAAAAGTCCAGACTATGCAAATGGGGGAGAGTAAAGGGGGTGGATTAATTAAAATCAGTGTGGATTAATCGTATTGATTCAGTTATTACTGCCCTGGTATATTGTTGTTAAGTTGTTTCAGTCATGTCTAACTCTCTGTGACCCCATTTGGGGTTTTCTTGGCAAAGATTCTGGAGCAGTTTGCCATTTCCTTCTCCAGCTCGTTTTACAGATGAGTAAACTGAGACAAAACAGGGTTAAGTTACTTGCCTAGGGTCACACAGCTAGTAAATGTTAGGGGTCAGATTTGAACTCAGGTTCTTCTGACTCCAGGGCCAGCACCCTATTTACTGCATCACCAAGCTGTCCTATGGGAAGTGAGAAGTAGGGAAAATCCTGGTTACCAGCTAGTCTCTCTAGGCCTCAAATGTCCTCAACTGCAAAAAGAAGAGATAGGAATAGATATCCCCTGAGATCCTTTCTGTATCTCGGTCCCTGCACCTGTCACCCTTTCTTATTTTATAGAGAAGGAAACTGAGACACACAGAGTTTAAGTGGCATGTCCCAAATCACATGGGTAGCATAGCTGGGATTCAAATTCTGGCCCTCTTGACTCAGTCCCACAGCTTTCTACTGAACCACCTTTCTACCACCTTTAATTCTTACTCCACAATCCCATTTTCTAGCCTACCTGCCTTTCCTCAGAGCTTCTGGTAGGTGGTAAGACATTTGAATTGAAGCTGTCAGAGGCATGTAAAGAACATGTAACACAGAAATATTGGGAAAAATATCCCATATAATCTTACTAACAAATGAGTGAATACCATTTCTACACTGGCAGGGAAAAGCTATTTTTGAAAATATTGTCTTCTGTATAGACAAGCTGCATAATTTATGTATGTGTTATATATGTGTGTGTGTAGATAGATAGACGGATGGACGGACGGACAGACGGACGGGTGGATGGATGGATGGATGGATGGATGGATGGATGGATGGATGGATGGATGGATGGATGGATGGATGGATGGATGGATGGATGGTTGAAGACCCATGCTGATTTCAGAGAAGGGTTTGCCATTCTCCATGGAAATACAACTGCAATTAAGATCACTGACTTAATACATTCAATCCTTGGGGCCCAAATGGAATGTACAAATTGGGTGAGAAGGGTAGGGATAAGGGCTGGTGCCCTTGCCAACTTTGCTTGAGCACTGCCCAGTCACCAAGAGTTCACCTCAGGAGGTACCTGTCAGGTTCCAGACACTAGCCTAGCACACCATTGTTCAAAACAACCATCTACAGCCCAGGCAGGAGGAGGTCACAGGGCTGAGCCAGCAGAGGGAGTGGGGAAACCTAGAGCTTCTTGTGGGAAAGCAGAGGAATTGGGAGGCATAAATGAAAGAGCAGTGTTACACTGGGAAGATGAATGAGAAGGAAAGATAGGAATGTATTTATCTGTGTAGGGGTGTGTTGGGGACAGCTCAGTTCCACAAAGAGGATATTGGGGAGCAAGCACAGGAATACACACACACAGGCCAAATCTAAAATGTATAACTCCAGACTTCCACCTATTCCCAGTTACTAAACTCAGTCGGCAATTTTCCCAGGTCTCCTCCCCCATCTCTATTCCATTCATTGTTCTGTCCTCTTGAACATTCTCAAACAAACCCACGAGTTCACACAAACACCAAACTTCCCTTCAAAACATGAGTCCCAGAATAAGATCGGTCTCCACCTGCGAGTGCCCTCCTCCACACCTCCCCTTTCCCCACCTCCATCCCAGTCTGGTCCCCACTCTCCAGCCAGACACATCCCCCAGGGGCCACTGCTCCGGGATTCAGGCACAGCACACAGATGTGAATCCTGGTAAAGGAAAGCCTCAACTTCTGTTTCCTTCTGCCCACTACAACGAGGCACACCTGGATCTGGGTTCACTTTCTTTTCTTAGAGCAGAACTTCATTTCCTTATGCGAATTGTGGGTGTGCAGATACGTTGGGGTTAAGAAAGTTAAATTAGAGAGGAGGATGAGAAACTAAAGTCGGACAACTGAGGAGGTGCAGGCAGCTCATGTAGCGGCTCAAAGTTTGGGTCTACGCTGGAAAGGACAAAGCAGGTGCCAATGGCAAAGGAGGGGCAGGAGGTGATAGTTATTTCATAGATCTATCTATAGATCTATTTATCTAGATATGAATATACATAGATATCTATCATTTCCTGCCCCTCCCTACACCCTTTCCATATTGATATCTACTTATATACATGTATAATCCAAAAGATATATATGTATATACATACATGTACATACTTATATACCTATATATGTGTGTGTATATATAAAGTGATATATAATCTTGGTAATTAACTTCTCAAAAGCAATATCTACACACACACCACACACACACTTTGGCTTACCCCATCAGGCGCCCGCGGGATGAGGGCGGGGGCGGGGGCGCAGCCCGGACTCTCTGCCCTGTCCGAGGCCGCTGCAGAGCCAGAGCCGAGGAAGACCTGGCCAGAGGTGGGTTCTGCTTTCGTAGGCTACCCGCAGACATCTGCGCAGGTGACAGGACTCTGCCGGTCTGTTGTGTTCTGAGAGGCCTCCTGATCTCACCGTCGGTGGGGTTCCTCAGGTGTCCCCAACTCGGCTGGGGTACATCTCCGTGAGGCTGACCTGGACCAAGCCCTCCTTGCTCCCGGAACAGACTGTACACCTTGCCTACAGTCGCATCAGAACGGCTAACCCCAGGTCGCCGAAGTCGGCCCCGGTCCCTGCCCACGGGTTCGTGCTTCGCCACGAGATCCCTCTGGGCATCACCCATACCCACAAAGAGAGCCAGGGTCAAGGGCAGAAAGCTTCTCCAGTAGCTCCCCATGATTGGCTTCTGGCGAGAAGAACTCCGCGGACAACAAGCTGCAGCCGCCGCCTGCAGCGCCCGGAGCAGCTAGCTGCACACCGCGCTCCCAAGCTCCGGGTCTCGCCAGGCGGGAGATGCTTGCCTGGAGAACGTCCGAAACTCACTTTCCAACCAACAATCACTATCCCAAACCCGCCACCCGATAGGGGGTCGGGGGAAAGAACTATGGCTTTGGGCAGCGGGGGATATGGAGAATTCTCCCAGATTCAGACCTGTCCTGATCCTCGGCCCCTCGCCTCCAGTTCAGCCCAGTGCCCCCTAGCCCACTCTGCGCACACAGCTGCTTGAACCTTCTGGTTTCTACCCCCTGTCACTGCAACCTCGGGAGGGGATGTGAAGGGTTTTATTTTTGGAAACCTCCCACTTTTTTTTTCCAGTCTCCTTTATCCACGCTATTGCCCCCTCCTCGGAGAGACGGCTCAGCCTCCTCATTACGGGAGAGAGGGAAGAATTCCAGTAACACCCACTTTGGCACCACAAAGCGTACGAGAGGCGGAGGGGGATTAACCCCTGAAGTGCTGGGGGAGAGGCAGGTCCCCTGATCGGAGCTTGACCCAAGAGCCCCGAGAGGAGGAAGGACCCGTTGGAGGTCGCGGATCCGAGTGCTTCTCCCACTAATCAGCCCTGGCTGTTTTTCTTCTCTTTCCTCTGACCCTCACCTTTTCGGGGCTCTCTCTCTAAAGGGCTAGTGGTGAATTCTGGTGGCCTAAACGCACCTTGAAATTGAATCATTGAGTGGTAGATGAGAAAGGGTGACGGGTCCAGGGACCGAGACACAGAAACTACTACTAACTACAATCTCCTCCCAGAGAGCTGATACCATGCATGTCCAGTGCTGCGCGTGGCAGGAGGACAGTCCAGAACTCTGCCCCTGCCTTCCCCTGGGGCATAAAAGGGGCTTTTAGAAGATGACATGAGCAGTATGCCCCCTAGTGGAATTAAGCGAGTTCTTCAGTCATAGCTACAGCTTATTAAGTGATTGCCCAATCACAGTCGTGCCTTGTACTCTTAACATTCATTCAACCAGAAGTTCAAAGTACTTTCCCACTAGGAACCCATTCATCTCATCCTGTTCAAACCTTTGAGCCCCCGATCACTGTAATTTCCTTATAAGTTAAAGTCAAGTCAGAGATGTGTGTGTTGACTGGAGTGAGGGGTGGGGTGGGTGTTATTCTGGGATAGGTGACACCCATTTTTGCAGTGGCACAAAGTCATATAAGAAGCCAGTGACAAAATGAGGGTTTCCTTGATCCCTGTCCTCCTTCTCTTCTCCAGCTGGAAGTAATATCCTCTGAACTCCCACAAGCTGAAAGTCTCTGTCCTCTGAACACTCTTAGAATTTTATTCATACAGTTTCATGTGGTTGCTACCATACTCTCTACCTGAATCATATTTAGAACACGGAATTTCCCTTCTAGCTTGGACGTTTCTTTTACATTCAATTCTAATTGCACCACCCTGATATATATATTATTTCTGAATTTATTTCTTTTCCTTGCAAATCAACTCTAGAAAGCACACTTATGTTCTAAAGGAGGGGGAAAGTGGGAGACAGCAGATAAAAGGAAAAGAGGTAGCAGATGTTGGGCCAGAACTTGCAGTGGTGTAGCTAATTACGTATAATGCCTTATCTCTACTGATTATCTCTCATTTATCCTACAGATATTCATATAGATATACGTCCATATATCCATATCTATCCATGTAAATCCATATCCATATATGTATATATATATATATGTATTGTTTGTACACAGTTGCTCACATGTTGTCTCCCCCATTAGACTGTGAGCTCCTTAAAAGCAAGGACTACCTTTTGGCCTTTCTTTGTAACCCTAATGCTTATCACAGTGCCTGGCACAGAGTAGGTGCTTAATATTTCTGGACTGATTGTCCTTTCCTTCATAAAAGGGTGGGACAGATAATCATAGGATCATTGACTTACAGCCACAAGGAACCTTGTGGGTCATCTATCTCATCAAATCCCCAAATCTTACAAATGAGAAAATTGAAAAAATGGAAACATCAGATGTCTGAACCCATGTTAGCTCAGAGACCAAGAAGATGGTTCGGAAGGCATAGTGGGCCAAAACGGGGTTCAGGAATCAGCAGAGATTTTTTTTAAATAGTGAAATGCACTGTTATAGTGTAAAGGGTGTAGAGAAAAGGGATAGAGAAAGAAAAGAGGAAGCAAGGCTGGTGTTTGGTTTCTCTTGTTTTGTTTTGTTTTGCTTTTTTGGAGGGGGAAGGCAGGGCTATTGGGGTTAAGTGACTTGCCCAAGGTCACAAGGCTAGTAAGTATTCAGTGTCTGAGGCCGAATTTGAACCCAGGTCTTCCTGACTCCAGGGCTGGTGCTCTGTGCACTGGGCCACCTAGCCACCCTAGACTGGTGTCTTAATACAACTTTAGGAAGTTTGGGAATACAAAGTCCAGTACAAGGAAATATAGAGCAGACAAGGGAGTACAGCAAGCCAGTTTTATTGGGAAAACCTTACCCCCCTCAAAATGCCATCAGCCTTGGTATTTCACCTCATCACCACCCTTTTTAACTTCTGATTGGATGGTGGAGCCATTTAAGGAGTAAGTATAGATTAGAACATCTCATTTCTCACCTAGCTGCACTACTTTGGGACTTCTCTGATTTTTCCACTATTTGGACACCTCTTCCCCACACACACATTTGAGCTTCTTTTTGTGTTGTCTTCTCCTTATTAGATGATAAGCTTGATGAGGGCAGGAACAGTCTTAGCAAAATATCCTGTGCTAAGGGGTAGCTAAGGATAAGTACTATCTTCAGCACTTAGCACAGTGCCTGAAATTATAGTAGGCATTTAGCATGTTTGTTGACTGACCGAAGAAACATATGATGGTGAAAACAGGTGAGAAGTACTAGAGCCCTGGGTAGAAATGAGGACGCTTCTCCAGTTGGAGTATGGTGGCCTTTTAAAAAGTTTTTGTTAGAGTCAATCAGGACAGACATTGGGGTAAGGGAGAAGGGACCCTGGAGCTGGAGATCGGTGCTGATTCATGTTACCGTAGTGGGGTGACAGAAGACTCCTGGGGAACTGACAACTAGTTGATATTCAAACCCCTCATCGGCAAGAAAGGGACTTTTTTACACCAGTCTTATCTGACAAGGTGACTCAGTGGTTTTGAGCTTACCTAGGACTTTTTTTTTCTTTAGTAGGGTGGGGAGGCTAGTGGGCTCTTTAACCCTTGGGCTAAAGGCAAGATTCCCTGAACCAGCTTCAAGGGGAAGAAACTGGTACAAGCTTACTCACGTCACAGAATTTTAAGACTCAGGGAAGGATCCTTTGTAAGAACTCTACCACTTTACCCAGTATTTCCCCAAGATTCACCTTGAAGGATGGGGATGACAGACAAGGTATAAGGAACAGGTTCCTAACATTATCTTCTAGCTTACATTTCTCCATTTCTTCCTTCCTTCCTTCCTTCCTTCCTTCCTTCCTTTCTTCCTTCCTTCCTTCCTTCCTTCCTTCCTTCCTTCCTTCCTTCCTTCCTTCCTTCCTTCCTTCCTTTCTTTCTTTCTTGCTTTCTTGCTTTCTGTCTTTCTTTCTTTCTTTTTTTGTCTTTGGGAGGCAGCACAGTCTAATGAAAAGAACACTGAACTTAAGAGTCTAGAAAAAGAATATTTTAATGCATTTTTAAAGTGTCTTCTATGTGCAGGATATTGTGCTAAGTCACTTTACAATTATTATATCATCTATTGTTCCCAACAATCCTGGGAGGTAGATGCTATTATTATTCCCATTTTTATAGATGGGGAAAATGAAACAGACAGAGAGTAAGCGACTTGTTGCGGGTCTGAGTATCTGAGGTCAGAGGTGAACTCGGGTCTTCCTGACTCTAGGCCAGAGTTCTATCCACTGTAACACCTAAGCTATCTCTCACTGGAGAGACATTGCTTTGACTCCTGCCTCTGGAATTTGCAAGCTGTGTTATCTTGGGCAAGTCAATGAATCTCTCTGACCTTCAGTTTCATCGTCTATGAAATGAGGATCATAGCATGTATAGTAACTGTCTCTCAGTGAGATAACAGTTACCCATAGCACTTGGCAAACCTTAAAGTATTAGCTATTATTATGAGAGGGAAGGAAGAATAGGACAAAGAACACCAGCTACCTTCTACCTCCTGCCTTGATGACTGTGCCATGCCCATCCTAGGAGTCAAAGAGTCAGTTACTTCCCATCTCATAGCCCTGGGGCATAGAGCTTGGCAAAGGAGAAGCAGGAATAAGAAGGTCTCTGAGAAGAAAATAAAATAAAATATTCACAACATTCACTTTTCTAGTGCAGGTACATCTATCTCCTCATTTTATACCCACCATTCTAGGGCTGGTGTTATTAGTCCCATTTTATGGATGAAGGAAACTGAGACATAAAGAAGTGGTCACCTACAAGTCCAGGTTTACCTACCTAATACATAGCTAGGGCAAAATCCACCAGATATATATAGGATCATAGGGTTTAAAACTAACAGTGACCTTAGAATAGATCATTGATCCCTTCATTTTACACATGGGGAGAGGCCCAGAGAAGTTAAAAGACACGTCAAAGTTCACTCCATAAGTAATCAAGCAAGAATTCAAAACCATGTCTTCTGATTCCAGATCAGATTTTCTACCCATTCCAAATATCTTCTTTAAATATTCCTTACTCTTCCCTGATGGCTGCTGTTTGATATTACCCACACCCACTTGGTTCTTCTTTCTCTGGGACAATACTTTTGCTTTATCCAAAGACTCCTCATTTCTGTGGGGGTAACCCCTAGCTCCACCATTTCATGGACCAGAGTCATTGGGTCTCTCACTACTCTGCCCAGTAGTAATTGGTTGACAGTAGTTATTACTCTGCCCAGTCTCAGACGTTGGATCTTTGTAACCTCCTTCCTGTATCCAATGGCACTGCTCAGCCAGAGAGTACCCCTCCTCCCCATTGATAATACCACTACTACTCTCCTTATTTCAGATCCCCACCAGGCTCCTGAGACCAGAAACTTTGGAGTTATCCTTGTCCTTTAACTACTTTTTCCTCTTGTGTGTCCAAGACATTATTATTACTCCATCTCCTTTGTCTATTCGTTTGGAACTATGCCACCCACTCAGTCTCTCAACCCTGGGCTCCACTCAGCCAAAACTTACACACCAACTTTCTTCTTCCCTCATTTACAGGATCAGCTACCCAATTCCTTCTCTAAGGGCTCTTGTAATTTCCCACTCAGTACACTCAGAACCACAATGACTGAATGATCTACTCTAAATAAATGATATCATTCCACCCACAGTACTTTTTCTGACTCTGCCTTCTTGTCCATCATGCTTGCCCCTCCTCTGATGTGAGTTCATGGATGCTGCTCTTCAGAATCTCCCATCTCCAAAAATACCCTTAGTAAGGCACTAAGTGTCTGATTGCCTCTTGAAATGGGACTACCCATTTCCTCTGGAAGCCTGGGATATAGAAAGAATATTAGATTTGGAGTCAAAAGACACATGGGTTCTGATTTCAGCTCTTTTGCTCATTGACTGTAGCAAATCTCTTATCCTATCTGGGCCTCAGTTTCCTCATTTGTAAAATAGAAATAAGAATTCTTGTAATCTATCCTTCAAGGTTATCATGAGAAAAATGTGTTTTGAATGTTAAAGAACTTTACAAATGTGAAATTTTATTATCCATCAAACACTTATTAAATACCAGCACTATGCTAGATGGAGGGAGGGTATAAAGCTTAGAAAAAATATGGTCCCATCCTTCAAGGAATTCAGTCTTCTTCTTGTTCAGTTATTTTCATTTGTGTCTGACTCTGACCTTATTTGGAGTTTTCATTGGCAGAAATACTGGAGTGATTTGCCATTTTCTTCTCCAGCTCATTATACAGATGAGGAAACTGAGGCAAACAGGATTAAGTGACTTGCCTGGGTTCACACATCTAGTAAGTGTCTGGGTTCACACATCTAGTAAGTAAGTCAGATTTGAACTCAGGAAGATGAATCCTCCATACTCCAGACCTAGGTTCTTTCGACTTCACTACCTAGCTGCCCCTGGTAGGTCGATAAGACACTAACAGAGATGGCTGTAATACACAATATTATGTGATAAATACATTATCAAAGCACAAAACAAATTGCTATATATGGGGAGGAAAGAGGTTGGGCAAGGAAGGAGGGTGTCAACCGGGGTGTGCTACTAAATGTTTAACAATCGGCTTCTTTAAAAAAAAAAGTACATATGACACGCTTTTAGGTTTAATTGGCACTATTACCATTTTCTCCATCACTCTTAGTTATAGACCGACGGTGTAATACGCAAATAGAAATGGATCCTGTGGGCTACATATTGACTTAGAAAACTAGAAATTAACATTGCATTTAAAAATTGTTTTTTGTATTTGTATTTTTTGTATTTTTCTATATTTTATTTGTATTTTTATTTATTTTGTTAAACTATTTTCCAGTTACATATCTTGTTCTGCTGGTTTTGAACATCATTTGCCTTGTGGCTGCTAGTTTTGACCCTTCTAGTTGATCAACAAAACTGTAAATCAAGCCCTGCTAGATAAAGTGTGTGAGAATTTCCAAGGTGTAAATGCTCATACTGAAAATTTAACAATCCAGCACCTCCTTGGACGCAGAAACAAAGGTCACTGCTCTCAAGTCTTCTCTTGCTTTTTTCTCTCATGATACAATCCCCCAAGATCAAAGTCCTGGAAAATTTCACCTTCTTTCTCACCCCATTCCCTCCTCGACAACAATGCTGGGGTTCTGACCCTTGGGAAGATCCCTGATTGTAACGGTCTCTGGCTTGGCCCATGACTCATCCTTCCTTTGCTTCCCTACTGCCTTCTGCCATTTCGAGGATAAGAATGATGCCAGCACTACTCACCCACCTCCTGGGCCTGTTGCAGGGAGTAATTCATCTCTGAAAAGCTCTTGTGGGCCAGGAAGTTCTTTGTAGAGAGTTCCAAGGGTTTGATAATGAGATAATTGGCTCATGGGTAGAAAAGGAAGGTCTCAGCCTTGATCCAGGACAGAATCACTGCTGTTTGACTGACACTGGGCAGAAGTCTAATTGCTTTCTCATGTCATGCTGGAATAATGCTGGAGACCAGCGAGCTACCAAAGCTCTTACTAATTTGATAAACAAGAGCCTAAAAACAAGGAAATATCTCCCTTCTTCCTTTGTTGGAAGCTAGTCTCTGGAACAGAGACAGGATTCTGGGGATTTTTCTTATTCATTCAGACCTCGGAAATGACTGTACCTCCAACACCGAATTCTTCTTCCCAGGAGGGCTAGTTCCCCTCTTTCAGAACAAATAACAAATTATATAGTTAATCACTGGGTTGGGCAGTGGAAAGGAACACTAATCAGACTCCAGGCCCTCCAGAGGAGAGCACCCAGAGAGATACACAACCCAGAGGCACGGTGGTCTTCTTTAGCTACTCAAAATCTATGGCACTGAAACCAGAAGCCTTGGTTCTCAGTGTAAAAAAGGAGGTAACTCAGAAGTTGAACAGCTAGGTGGTACAGTGGATACAGAGTTGGGCCTGAAATCGAGAAATCTTGAGTTCAAATCTGAACTCAGACTAGCTGTGTGACCCTGGATAAGTCACTTAATGCTCTTGGCCTCAGTTTCCTCATCTGTAAAATGAGTTGGAGAAGGAAATGGCAAACCACTCCAGTATCACTTCCAAGAAAACCCCAAAATGGGTTCATAAAGAGACAGATACAATTGAACAACAAGGTCACTAAACCTAATGCTTCCAGAAAGAGGCTCCGTACTTCCCCTACTCTGATGCTCAGCAGGCCCACACAGACTGGCACTCACCACCAGACACCTCAGAACTCACAAATGCACTCCCCAGGTCTGACACTGCCTGCCTCCTGTGTGGACAGGCACGTCCTGCCAGCGGGCTAGTTGGGACTGTCTCTCCCTTAGGTATTTCTTACATGAGCAAGACTCTAGATAACGATTAAAAGATTGTGAATCAGGCAATAAGGTTAATCTGGAGCCCAGATGGAAGAACTTCAAATAAACTCATGGGTGTCCTGGGATTGAACAAAGCTGCTCTTGTCTGTGGCCACCCAGAAGCTAAGTCTTGGGGTTACCAGGCCTGCACATTCTAGAAAGACTACCATAAACTATAAAGCTTGAGATAGAGAACTAGGAGACTAGAGTTCTAATCCCGGTTCTCTTACTTGAGTATGACTGAGTTCATAAATCATTCTGGGCTTTAACTTCCCAATCTATAAAATGAGAATAATTGTGTCATCACTCTCCCCCTTCCCCATGCAATCTTTCAGGATTATTGTGAGAATGAATTAAATACCTTCTCTTTCAGTCTGGGAGAAAACAAAACATGCATACCCAGAATTTCTTTTCTTCAGGATTTAGAGACAGAATTACCTTAGTTTTCACAAATAACTGATGGGGTCATGGGACCTGGACCCCTCAAAGGAAAAGACCATGTCTTTTAAAGCAACCCAGAACTTTTCTACACCACCCAGTTCCCATCCACCTGGATACTCAACAGTCCTTTCACTGTGATTCTACAACCCAGACCAGACCACTAAACTCCTTTCACAGTTTATACCTGGACCCCCCAGGCTATTTACCACTCTTTAATCTCATCCAAATCTTCTCACAATAATTTTCTGTATAAAAGTATAATTCTTACCCCATTAAGCTACATATTTACCAGGAATCTTGCCAGTCATACTAATGTTACAATAAACCTCACTACTCTGACTTAAAGAAGGCTTGAGTGGTTGAATTCTATCCAGGCAGACCCTCCTGTACTCTTACATTTTGGGGTTCCCAGCACCCCAAACCACAACATATTTTGGTTCCCTGACCAGAATAGAACTTGGGCCCAGGGAGGAGAGAACACCAAATACTAACCAAAAGCCATATTGGAATAAAGTGATGGGTTTGGAGTTAGGAAGACTTGAGTTATTTGGGTGACTTTGGATATTTTAAGGCAGAGGTACTATAAAGATCTTCTTAAACCCTTTCTTCTTCCCTGTTTCTTTCAAGGGTGCTGCCATACTTCCAGGAACCTAGGTTTACAACCTCAAAGTCATCCTCATCTCATTATTCTCACCCTCCATATGCCTTTTTTTATTTTTGCAATCAGGGTTAAATGACTTGCCCAGGGTCACACAACTAGTAAGTGTCTGAGACCAGATTTTAATTCAAGTCTTCCTGCCTCCAGGGCTGGTGCTCCATTCACTTTGCGTCCCTCACCCTCCATCTCCAATCTGATTTCAGGTCTTATCAATTCTTCCTCAACATCTCTCATATCCATACCTTTTTCTCCACTTATAAGTGGTGCAATGGCAAGCAAAGAAGTACTTACTGCCTTGTTTCAGCTATTTAATTATTTAGCACCTTGTTTCAGTTCAAGTTTCTTTTGAGTCTTGCCCTTGATTATATCAACTTTTTGTTAAGAAACAAGACTTGTGAAACCCACAGAGGGAGGGATCTGCCAAATACAGGAACAGGGAGGAGCTATTTGACCATCTATAAGGAGAAGCCCATACTGGGAGAAAGCAGAATTGAGAAGAGGAACAGTTGTGGAGGCCAGGCACTCTGTCTATTCTGTCTGTGTTGATTTTTGTTTGTGATACTTTTTACAGAAGCCCTGGGGCCATACTAGAACCTCTGAGAGAGGATTTTCTTGTTGTCTGTTTATAGAAGTCCTGGAGGAGGGTTTCAGAGGTCCTGGGACAGTACTGATGATTTGCGTTGAGTTCTCAGATCTTGTTGGTGGGCTGTGTTGATTTCACAGGCAGATAGTGAATTGATGATGGTGCCAGCAATGGTTATGAATATGATTGTGGCTCTGTTAAGCTTTGTCTTCCTAGAAGCAGGAACCATGGAAGACTTGAGATGGACTGGACAATGTAAACTTCAACATGGAACAGGAACTGGACAAGGAGCTGAGAGCTGCCTACCTTTGAAACCAGGTGACAGTTGGGTAAATTCAGGCAAAAGCTGGGATCATGGAAGAGGAACCATGGAATCTGAGAGCCAGCCTCGCATCAAGATGAAAAGATCTCTCCTTGGATACTTAATGCTGACTGAGAAGATCATGATTTACTGTGACCTAGGGGTGGATAACTTTGACCTTTGTATTTTGAGTCCCTTAAGGAGGCTTGCTCCTTAAGGATGATTGAGTTAAGGACTTACTGAATGATATGTTTTATTTAAAACGATGTGATCACTTTGGTGAAAACTGTGTGGCCACGTTAGTGATAAGTTGTTATGTTATAACATTGTGAATGCTGTACTTTGGTTTCTGTGAATGTTTTGCTTTAATTTACTGCTGAATAAATAGAGTTCACTATACTATGTGATCAGAACCTTAAAGCTGTTCACAGTAGCAGTCTTCTGGAAAGCTGCTTGTGCTTGGCTTTACACATGGCTAAAACTCTAATTTAGACCCTCATAATTTCTCTCCTGGACTATTGAAATTGACTCCTAATACAAATATCAGTCTATGGGAACCCCAAATTCAAGGGCAACAGATGTGGATCCTGTCTCAAAAGAATTCAACCCAAGCCTTTTTTTTTTTTTAAAGCAATTGGGGTTAAGTAACTTGCTCAAGGTTATACAGCCAGTTATTTTGTGTGGGTGCTAAGTATCTGAGGCTGGAACCAATGCCAGGTTTCCCAACTCCAGGGCTGGCTCTGTTACTCACTGCGCCACCTGGCTGCCCCCCAAGCCTTCTTTCAGGTCAGAGATAGGGTTTATTAAAACACCGGTTCAGTTGGGCAAGATTTTAAGAATCTTCACATTTGTGACCCTTGTATTGACAACCTGGCCAGACTCTTAAGGAATCTAAGCCTCTGTGATGCCACTACAACTGGGACAGACTCTTAAGGAATCTGGGTGATCTAATGGGGGCAAGACAGAAACTTGTATACAGTGGTCAAGGACTGCTTCCAGATGGAATCAAGGAGTGGTGGTCTAGGGTGGGGCCAGGTACAGACAATGAGGGCCACAAGGAAAGGGCAGTTAATGTTGTACCTGAAACATGAGCAAGACCCAAGTAACAATTTAGAAGTGAACCCTTTATTGGCGCCATGGCTGATTGGGGCCCCTCCCCAAATCTAACAGGCCTGACCCCAGGCAAAGCCTCAGCTTTTAAAGGCATGCCACGTGCCAATGATTAGGTATTACATAAGCAGGAACTTTCAGAGACTAAAATCAGTGATTGGTCAGTACACATTTTGAAACTCCCATGCTGCCAAGTCTCCCTAGGTGGAGCTAAACCCGGCAGTTTGCTTACTTCCATGAAGGAGAGCTCGTTGGGGCGAGGGGACCCAGAATGGGACCAGGTACAACATTAAAATTCAAGGATCAGTTCAGTGGGTTGGGTTCTTGGAATTAATGGGAAAGTTTAAAGGGGGAAGGGTCTAAAGCCCAAACCCTATCAGTTGGTCTCCCTCCCTCAAGTCTTCCCTTTTTCTAATTCACCCTCTACATAACTGCCAAAATGATTTTTCCTAAAGCACAGAACTGACCATGTCATTTCTCTACTCAATAAACTCCAGTGGTTCATTATTTTATCTAGGATCAAATAAAACCTTCTCTGTTTGGCATTTAAAGCCCTTGTCAATCTGTTTTCAACCCAACTTTCCAACTTTATTTATTCACTCACTTTTCAGCCCAGTCAAAGTGGCCTTGCAGCGACTCACCTTATGATCTCCCATCTCTGTGCCTTTATACAGACTGACCCCCATGCCTGAAATAAAGTCCCTTTTTTTTTTACCTCTACCTCTAAGTTTCTTTCAAAGTTCGGATCAAATACCACCTTCAGTATTAGAGCTTTCCTAATATCCCTAGATGCTAGTGCCTCCCCTCTCAAAATAACCCTGTATTTATTTTACACTGTATTTCCTTTTAGGTTTATGCAAGGAGAAGAAGGGCTATATCTTATTTGTTCTCCAGTAAAGCAGAAATTTGGGAGGAAAAAAAGGACAGAGTCATTGAAATGTGAAGAGACATGCCTTTCAGATACAAAAGAAATATTCCAAGTCTTGGAAAGGGGCTGAAAATAGAATAGCTTGATTGTGTATGAAGAGTCCAGAGAGACAATAAACTCGCCCCAGGGCACATGCTGCTTTTGGGGACCTTTTTCCCCAGCCACTCATGTTCTCAAGACTTAACTGGAATCTGGAAAGTGTAACTTGACTGATCATCATAAGTAAAGATGAACTGAAGGAAGCTGCCTCAAAACCTAGAAAGATGAACCAGGAGAGGTTAGAGCTCTCCTGCTTCCTAACTGGAGGTAACAAACCTGGGTGCTAGGATTCTGAGTGAGCTGTGAAGAGGGGTCTTCCTCAAACCAAGCTAAGAGTAGAGCAAAGACAATGAACTTGTCTACAGGTCACAGGCTGCTTCAGTACCTTTTTTTGCAGACACTAGACCAGCAGAAATTTGGGAAACGAAGTTTATTAGTGAGGGTATCCAGCTCTGAACCAAACAACTAATCAATCAAAAATCATTTATTAAGCCTCTGTTTCTGTCGGGCACTGTTCCAGGTCCTAGAGATACAAATACAATAAATAAAACAATTCTTATTGCTATGAAGTTTACATCTAATGGGAGAGGCAAAAAGTACATATGTAAGTATTTATAGCATAAATATAAAATACAAATAAATATAAAGTGTTAAATGTAAGGAAGTTGGGGGGCAGAGAGGAGCAGCAGCTAGGTTGTGCAATAGATAGAATGCTGTGCCTGGAGTCAGGAATATCTGAGTTCAAATTTAACCTCAGACACATTGTACTAGCTGTGTAACCCTGGGCAAGTCCCTCAACCCTGTTTGCCTCAGTTTCCCCAACTGAAAATAAGTTGGAAAGGAAAATGGCAAACCACTCTAGTATCTTTGCCAAGAAAACCCCAAATGGGGTCATAAAGAGTTGAACACAACTGAAACAAAGGAATGAAAAAATAGCTATTTCAAAGAGCTAGACCAGGGCCATCCAGCCAAGACATGTTACCCTACAAGGTGCTGAGCCACCTGACCAGTTGAGACATCATGTTGTGTAGGGAATTAGCCAAGTCTAACCATGGCAACGTAGCCATGACCAACACTGATAACCCTCCACACAGTATACTTTGTGAAGACTCTCTAGGGAAAAAGACATTGAGACCCTACAATTCCATACCTGTGAATTGCCTTGGAAATGTGTCTTCACTAAATGTGAACCTCACTACCATAGTACATCATACACACACTCTCTCTTTCTGATTCTTAGTGTCTGTGTGAAAGTGTAGAGTAGGTTTTTAAAGAGAAATTCTTTGTAACTGTTCTTCTTGAGATGCCATTTGATTAAATATATTTTTCTAAGAATTAATTGAATCTATTGACCAACTATTTATTTATTTTAAATTTAATATTTTATTTTTTCCCTAATTACATATAAAAACAATTTTAACATTCATTCTTCAGATTTTGGGTTCCAAATTCTCTCCCTCTCCCTATCCTTCCATTGAGAAGGCAAGGTTATACATTTGTAGTAATGCAAAACATATTTCCATGTAAGTCATGCTGTGAAAAAGAACACAGACAAGAAAAGGTATCTTTGATCTGCATTCAGGCTCCACCAGTTCTTTCTCTGGAAATGGACAGCACCTTTCATCATGAGCTCTTCCAAATTGCCTTGCTGAGAATAGCAGTCTTTCACTGTTGATCATTGTACAATGTTGCCATTAGTTTTCCTAGTTCTGCTGATTTCACTTTGCATCAGTTTCATGTAAGTCTTTCCTCTACTGGCTAATTGTTAAGGGGATGAACACTAGAATACTAGGGATACTGTAAGTGACAGTTTTAAAAGTAGCCACCCACAGAATTCCCCTCCCTTCCCCCATCCTAACCCAAGATAGCAGGTGCCATTCTGGGTACCCAACTTGTGATTGTAAGTGTGAGTTGGGGGAGCAAGGGAGTCCAGAGAGAGTCGTACACTTACATAAATTTTACCTCCTTTAAGATGTTGAACCAATGACAATTCAATTCAATGAGCATTTATTAAGTGCTTTCTTTGTCCAGGATATTATGCTAGCTAATGAGAATAAGGAGTCACTAGGTGGCATAGTGGATAGAGTGTCCAGCCTAGAGTCAAAAAGACTCATCTTTCTGAATTAAAATCTGGCCTCTGATACCTACTAGCTGTGTGACCCTGGGTGAGTCACTTATCCCTGTTTGCCTTAGTTTCCTCATCTGTAAAATGAGCTAGAGAAGCAAATGATAAATCACTCCAGTATCTTTGCCAAGAAAACCCTAAATGGGGTTATGAAGAGTCAGGCACGACTGAAAACGACTGAACAACAGCAAAAAATAAGAATGAAAAGGGAAGGAAGCAAGGAAGAAAGTCCCTCCTGTGAAGATATATATGTACAATTAAATATCAGATAATTTGAGGAGAAAAAGAGCAAACAGACCTCATACTCCCATAGGTTTTCTTTGGGGTGACACTAGCCTCCAGGCTATTTCACAGACAAGAAACTCTGTCTCTCAGCTCCGTGCATTTTTTCTGGTCATCTTCCATATCTAGAATGTTCTCCCTCCTCCAGGACTACTGGCGCCCCCTAGCTTCCTTTAAGTCTCAAATAAAATGTCAACTTTTGCTGGAAGCCTTCCCCAACCACTCTTAATTCTAGTGCTTTCTCTCTCTTATTTACTTCCTACATATCCTGTATATAGCTCAGTCATGTCCAACCCTTCCTGACCCTACGGACCATAGCACATCAATACTGTCCATGGAATTTTCTTGGCAAAGATACTAGAGTGGTTTGCCATTTCCTTCGCCAATGGATTAAGGCAAATGGAGGTTAAGTGACTTGGCCAAGGTAACAAAGCTAGTAATTGTCTGAGATCACATTTGAACTCAGGTCTTCCTGACTCCAGGCCCAGCACTACTCACTGAGCCTCTAGTTGCCTCTTGTATGTAGCATATATGTGTATAGGTATGTGTGTGTTTTGTATGTATATTTGTATATGTGTGTAGTATATACACATTCGTAAATATATATGCACACATGCATATATATACATACATGTTTGCATGCTGTCCCTCCTATTAGATTATAAGCTCCTTGAAGGCAGAGACTGTCTTCTGCCTCTTTGTATCTCCAACACTTAGCACAGTGCCCTTCACATGCTTAATAAATGTTTATTGACTGATTGATGGATAAAAGACTTCAAGATGAATGCCCAAGGCCCTCTAGGCTAGCAGTAGCTAAAGTCCAGAGCATAAACCCTCTTGGAAGAATCTCTGGAGGTTTGGTCAGAACAACTGAACAGAATTTATGTGAGCTTTTATTATATTCTAAGAGGGTCATCAAGTAGACTAAACAAGACTTCAGAGAGCGTTCTGGTACTTTTAAAACAAGGGAGAGAGTTATTTGGAAGAAGGAAAATTAAGAAGAGAAGGTGAAAAGATAATTGTATTTCCTTGACTTTTACTGCACAGTCACCCAAAGATAAAGTTTCCTGAATGACCATATAAGCAATCAACCTAGGGCTCACCCTCTGCTGCTACCAATTTTTTCTTAATTACAATATTATATAAACTATTTGCAAAAAATAGGAAAAGAAGGGATCCTATCAAATTCCTTCTATGATATTGTTATCTAAAATCTTGATATGATATTGTTATCTAAACCAAGGAGAGTCACAACAGAAAGAAAACCATAGTCCAATATACATAATGAACATTGACACACGAAAAATTAAATATTAGCAACATATCGAAAAGATTACATAGTATAACCAAGTTAGATTTATGCCAAGAATGCAGGATTGGATTATATATCAGGAAAACAAAACGAGAGGATTGGATTGGATTCTGAGGTCTCTTCCAACCCTAGAACTTTTAGAAGCTGCCTCTTCCCCCCTCTTCCACTTTACCCCTCAGACTATCCCTTCAGAATTTTTTTTCCTCTCAAGGACAGCTTTGATGTCCTTTGAGCCTAATTTCACATGGATATTAATGTGGGAGGGACTACACAATGTGATTTGCATGATGATGCATGGTCTGGCCCCTTCCCCTAGCTCCACTTCGCCAAGGCTAACCTTGGGGGTGTAGGACATCAAGGCATGAATGCAAGCCACCAGTTCCATCTACTGAGATCTCTGGTCAGTTCTGGTTTGTCTGTAGTGACTCATTCCCTGTTCCCTGTCAGATGAAAATGGATCCAATTGAAATGCCTTGGCTCTGGGGCCTGTGGGGGGTTGTAATGAAATTGGCCACTTTCTGCTGTCCCCACTGGGGGTTAAGCAGACAAAAATTAAAGATCTCACTCCTTAGGAACTCACACAGACAGCAGAGGCATGTGTCAAGCTCTGAACTCACCAGACCAGATCTCTGGCCAGGGAGATGTATATTAATATCCAGAAAAAGAAAAAATGAGAAGAGGCATTCTCTCCAGGGCCATAATTTTCCAAGGGCAGGAGATACATACAAATGAGGGATGGGTGTGGAATAGAGAGGACAAAGGAGAGGGCAAAGGTTTGTGAGAAGTCTGACCTCTCAATTCTGCAGAGAAATAAATCTCCACTAAGAATCCTAAGTCCAGCCATTGACTCTCAGACAGAGTGAACCAAACCAATTTTAGTACCACTTCCCAGCCCCCTTAGGCCCAAAAAGGTGGCTCATAGGTCTGAGAAATTTGAATAGGATCCTAATTTAATCTAAAGTTAGTGGATAAATTGTTGGTCCTAGATTTAGAAAGAGCTGAGTTCAAATTTGACTTCAGATACTACTTAACCTCTGTTTACCTCAGTCTCAACTGTAAAATCAGGATAATAATAGCCTCTACTCGTAGAGTTGTTGTCAGGATCAAATGAGATAGTTATAAAGCACTTAGCACTGTGTCTGGCTTAACAAATGCTTGCTCCTTTCCCACTTCTTCTTCAATCTGGCTTTCAACCTCACCACTCAACGGAAACTTCTCTCTCTCTCTCTCTCTCTGTTGTTGTTCAGTCATGTCTGACTCTTCATGACCCAATTTAGGGTTTTCTTGGCAAGGATACTGGAGTGGTTTGCCATTTCCTTCTCCAACTCATTTTACAGATAAGGAAATTGAGGCAAACAGGGTTAAGTGACTTGCCCAAGGTTACCCAGCTGGTATCTGAGACCAAATTTGAACTACGTGTTATAAATGAAAATCATTTGTTGGGGATCCAGGAAGTTTCATGATCTTTATTTTACATTTATCCTGTAAGGAATAAATGGGTAGCCTCCTGAAAGAGACTTCAAAGGATCAGACAAAGTCAACCCTTTATTATGCTCATTTCATTTAACTTTTGCGCCATTCCTCCCTTCAGAGATGGGATTGGCTCCAGCTCTTCTGGGTTACAATCTCCCAAACTTCCCATTAAGCATGTGTGTTAATGAAAAGTCAGTGACCATCCCCCAACTGGTCTGAGTCAACCTAGCTCAGGCCCCCCCCCCCCCATTTATGCCTTCCTGCATGTAAACACCCATATCTCCTATAGAATCTGTGGAAACCAAACTGCCAACATTTCTCACATAAGGAAAATGAGTCTTCCTGACTCTAGGCCCTGCATTCTATCCACTGAAACACCTAGTTCCCCCCTTGTTGGATTGTTCAAACTCCTGATCACAGCTAACAGACTGGTTTGTATTAGACTAGTTTGTATTACAATCCTGGTCTTTTGACTCGCAAATGCAATGCACTTTCTAGGCATTCTGGTGTCCCCTACAAACTCAAGGTTTGTGACCCTGAACTGACAATGCACAGAAAAGGGTATGCCTAACATGTGCCTGGAGCACTATGTTGGGCACTTTGGTAGATGAGAGCCCTTGAAATGCAATATAACCATATCCCTAGAGACCGAATCATCCATTAAACTATCAAAACAAGGTCCTAGCTCTCACCTTGTGTCTCTGTAAGTCTGCCCCTCATGTCACAATGCACTCTTTCTTTATTTTCACCTCTTAAGATTCCAAGTTTCTTCCAAGGACCAGTTCATGGGGCATCTCCCATATGCCATTTTATGATTTCTAGTAACAAGGATGGAAGAAAGGAAAGAATGGAAGGAGGGAGGGAAGAAGGAAA